>NC_081559.1:164021982-164280468 GCF_022355385.1 Mustela nigripes
TGACCTGAGCCGAAGGCAGCTGCTTAACCAACTGAGCCACCCAGGCGTCCCACATCATTCGTTTTTGATGTAGGGTTTCATGATTCATTGTTTGCGTATAGCATCCAGTGCTGCATGGGATCGTGCCCTCCTTAATACCCATCACCAGGCTCACCCATTCCCCTACCCCTCTCCCCTCTAAAACCCTCAGTTTGTTTCCCGGAGTCCTTAGTCTCCCATGGTTCATCTTCCACTCCGATTTCTCCCCCTTCATTTTTCCCTTCCTTCCCCTAACGTCCTCCATGCTATTTCTTACATTCCACAAAGAAGTGAACCCATATGATAATTGTCTTTCTCTGCTCGGCTTTTACTAAAACAGCTTTCATCGTATGGTATACTTGCTGATTAACTTAATTGGTTAAAGGGTTTCATTAACAGAAGCCCTGTGATTTTGTTCCCAAATCAGTTTAATTTCATTTCATGGACACACACCTTACCTCTGGTAGCCATTAATAATTTCCTAAGCAGTTAAAAGTCATCTCCTACGGACTCATGTACATGTGTGTGCGAGATGGAGCTCAGCACCCTCAGTTAAGAGGTTAAGTTGCTCTGTGTTTGGAGGACTTTGAGTAAAAGCGTCAATCTCTTTACTACTTCAAGTGAGTGGATTTGTTAACTGAGGTTTAAAGATTAACAAACTAGGAATCCATGAACGGAGGAGGTAGTACAAGAAGAAAAGGAGAGAGAATTGGGTGTTAGGATATGAGGATACTAAGAACCAGAAGTTGAGGATGGAACAGAACGTCTAGTCAGAAAAGTAGCCGCCATTGTGGGTATCCCAGAGAGTATGGGGAGAGAATTAATATGGGGAGAGTCTTTAATAGGAATCGAACAGCATCCTTCAAGCCTTATACTCATTTAACTCATATTAATATCCCCTGGGTGTTAACAGATGAGGAACAGATGAGTTCTTCCAAGTCTTGTTCTCATTTTGGGTTACACAGAAATGTTACTATTACTGTTTGTATGATGAATAGTTCATGCTGAGGTAAATCGGTGAGGCTACGTGTGGCCTTCTGCACTCACTGAGGAACACACATGTAACTCATCCCTCATATCCAGTTGGGAATCTCTGCTTCAGCCAGGGGTTCTCTAAGTTTATCTGGCGTCAGAATCACCTATAGGATGTGGCCAAAAAAATCTCAGATTTTTGGGTCCTGCCCCAGAATTTCTGATTCAGTAGTTCTGGAATGGGACCTGAGAATTTGCACTTCAGACAAGTTGCCAGGTGGTAGGGATCCATTGTCCCAGGGATAGGAACTTGCTTATCTTGTGACAAATAATGAAACAGCAATAGGTTGTGTCTGCAGATGACTGTGACTGGATACTTGTCTGTCTCACAAACTCACTTCCGTTTTATCGTTAGTTACCAGGCACAAAGGGTATTATTCTCAGTACTCTGACGTATTCTAGGTGAAGTCACATGGTGAAATCATATAGCTTATCTTATCATTATCATATGAATAGCAATCTGCTTAAAATAAGACAGAAAAGTTGAAATTCAAATTTATTTTAACATTATTTTGTGGTTCTATACTTAGTTTACTTTTCACATTTAAGAGAGAGCTGCAATACCAACATTTGTCACAAGATGGCATCAAAAGGCTGAAGATTTTGGTTGAAACTTCATTTTTGAGAGAGCTAGCTATTTCAGAGTATACAAACCAAAAGAAATTTGTACCCTGAGGTATATTTGTGTGTGTGTGTGTGTGTGTGTGTGTGTGTGTGTGTGTTTTGGTGAGATTTTGGTATTTTCATATCAAAAATGCTTTCTTATTTACTTATAAAGGTAATATAAGGCACATATGTTGACATTATTGCTGACTAATTCTTTTGGAAATCAGTGAAACATAAATCTTAATGTAATAATATCCAGTATCTTATCATCTTTCCCCAGAAAGGATTTCAAAAGAATTCAAGTTAGTAAGCATTTAGAAGGTCTTACTATCCTGTGACTGATTGCATTTCTTTATGCAAATAGACTTTGTAAATCCTTCCCCAGTGAGCTTTGAATTTAGTGGGGTAGGGAAGAAATGTGTATACAGTTCAAAAAGATAACAAAGTAATATAATATTAAACAACGTTGTATGATATGAATTATACAAACAATATGAATGAGAATGAGGACAATAAAGCAAACATTTTAAATGGCATTTTATAAAAAAATGTTTGCATCAGTTGAAAATACCCTAATAAATCTTCCTTTTACTGTAGTTATCTATTTATTATTGTTATAACTTATTTAAACTATGAGGAAGTGTTGGCAATATTGAGAGCTCTTTCAGTATTTGACATAAACGTCAGAAAACCCTCACTTGAAACATGAACTCACCTTTTTTTTTTTTTTTAAAGATTTTTATTTATTTATTTATTTGACACAGAGAGAGAGAGATCACAAGTAGGCTGAGAGGCAGGCAGAGAGAGAGGGGGAAGCAGGCTCCCGCTGAGCAGAGAGCCCGATGAGGAGCTCGATCCCAGGACCCTGAGATCATGACCTGAGCCGAAGGCAGTGGCTTAATCCACTGAGCCACCCAGGCGCCCCATGAACTCACCTTTTATTTCATGAATAGATAATTTTATTTTTCCTGATACATTGAAAAAGATTTCTTAAAAGAAAGTGAAGGTTTTCTGGTCACAAAGATAGTAGTTAAGATATTCTTAGATTCCTGGAGTCTGAAAAACATACTAAAAAATCAAGGGTAGGACGGTTGTTTCGAGGCGGTGGGGAGGGAGAAAGGGGATTTACTGTTTAATGAGTATAGATTTTGAGCTCTGCAACATGAACAAGTTTTGAAGCTGTGTTTCACTGTTCTGTGAATATACTTTTGAACTGTGCACTTAAAAATGGTTAAAGAGGTAAATTTTTTAAATTACAAAATGTAAAAAAATAACAAGTATCCTTCTATAAATTATGAGCAACTAATAGGTTTATGTTGAAGATCAAAAATGTTCCTAGCTTTATTTTAGCCATTAAGAGCTACTTAAAAGGAATAAATATCCCTTCAAGAAGCTTATAATATAATTATTTGGTGATAGAATTTTAATATAATATTAGTAGGTAATCTACTAGAAGTCTAATATCTAATAAGCATTGTGTTAGACATTTTATATAAATTATTTCCAATCTTTAATTCTCAAAACAATATAGAAAAAAGTATTATCATCCCTATTTCCTTATTTTATCACTAAGGAAACCTTAATAGATATGAAGGTTCAGGACCTTGTTCAAGGTTACAGTTTCTATATTGGAGTTAGTATTTAAACCCAAGTCTGTCTAGCCTCAAAATCCATTTTCCCTATATTACACCATGCCCCTAATTTAAATAAAAAGCAATTAAAGAATACACGTAAACAACCAGTAATTTGGGACTCTCGTTTGGTATTTCTGCTGTCAGTTAACATTGCCTGTTTCATTGTAATTGTGCTGACAAAATGAAAAGATATGTGATATAATTAATGGTAGCAGTTAATCTGGATTATATTTTAATTTCAGGAAAGATAACCATTTGATTTTTTGTTGTTGGTTTGAACTGTCTTCTCTTTTGACTTGTGTTTAACTTTTGGAACCACTAATTTTTCTTCCCTGTGTATTCGTGTGCAGGTTATGTGGGTATGTAATTTGTGCCGAAAACAACAAGAAATCCTCACTAAATCAGGAGCATGGTTTTATAATAGTGGATCTAACACATCACAGCAACCCGATCAGAAGGTTCTCCGAGGACTGCGGAATGAGGAGGCACCTCAGGAGAAGAAAGCAAAAGTGCATGAGCAGGCCCAGTTCCAAGGACCCTCAGGTGACTTATCTGTACCTGCAGTGGAGAAAAGTCGCTCTCATGGGCTCACAAGACAGGATTCTATTAAAAATGGGTCAGGAGTGAAGCACCAAATTACCAGTGACATAGCTTCAGACAGGTAAACATTTTGTTTAATCTTTAGGTAAACATTCTTTTTATAACCTTCATTCCAAACAGAAATAAAAAATACATGAAATGTTGAGGCAACGAGTTGTCTAAATGTAATGTGAATGTCCATGTGTTTTATATAAATCGGAAAGTGATGTTCAGGACTTGAGCTTCTAGAAGTTTGAACAATCTTAGGTTTATTCTGATTTTCCGGGATAAAGAAATCAAACAGAGGATTTATATAGAAGGCTGTTGGCATAGGAAAGACAGACTGGGGTAAGAGCAGTGGGAAGGAAGAAGAGGTGGTTGTAAGACATTTTAGAGAGGTTGCATCGAAGGAACTAGCTAGAGTTGGGGGTAAGGGAATGGGGAATGTTACTGATGTCCACCTCGGGCTGAAGGATGAGGTAGTTTTCCAGGCAGGTGGATCCAGACGAAAGGATTTCATGAATTTGCTGTGTTTGTGGGCTAACTCTGTTATTACTACTTGGGATCAATTCTATGGGCTTCTTCATGTTCAAAATGTTGGACTTTTATAAATAGAATTTATGGTCCTATATTTCCTACCTGTGGAAGGGGAGAATGAAACATTTTCATGGGAAGATTATTTTTCTATACCATATTCCTATTTGAATTGCAAATTTAAAAAAAAAAATCTGGTTTATGCTATTTCTGTCACCCAGAAGTGGGCAATAAATTTCTATGTGAATAAGTACAAAGTCATGCATTTGTGGAAAATCAAATCTAAAATTATACTCATAGGATGGTGGGTTCTGAGCACTCATTTGTCACAGGTAAGATAATTGGAAGTCACTTTATATAGTGCCTCAAATGTCATCCCGATGAATTGCTGTGTTTTATGAGAACTTTGCTAGTTCTTTTGAAAACTAGCAAAAGTGAAACAATGTAATTCTGTCTTTGGGCAAAATAATGGTGGTTTCACAGCTGAAATACTATAAACATGTCTCAGTGTAAAATCTCAGGAACCCCAAAATTTTAATTTTAGAGGACCATCTTCAATTGAGGTCCACGTTAAGCAGACAAAATATTTGGAAGGCAATTTCAGGCATGACCTGTAGGGGAGCAAGCAATGGTCTAGTTAAGAGAAAAAGCGCAATCCTAGGCACATTCAAGAACAGGTTATTTCTTATAGCCAACGTGTCTCAGTTTTACTTAGACACCTGGGAGTCAGGGTACAATGGCCTCGGCCTTATCCTATCTGATGGGCAAGGAGATTTGGGTATTTATCCCTATCTCTCCTTTGTTACTGGTTTAGGGTTGTTCTAGAGGGTGTTAACTCGTTTTGGAACTCACTGGCCAAGCATGTTCTTATGGCCAGAGGAAGCACTCAGGCAGAGTATTACAATATGGTAAGAAGACAGTGCTGTGTAGGGACTGGTGAAATGATGATGCCGTGTGAGTTGGGACAGTGGCAGTGTCTGCTACACAAGGACTTAAGAAATCAACAAAGCCTGTAAAATGGCACCGACAATAGTTGTGGTATCTGAATTTGGATGAAAAAATAGATGATTACCAGCGGAGGTAGGATTTTCAATGAAAGAATGAATGACTAAGTAAAATGGATAATGGGGACACAGATGCATTCTGCAAAAACTAGATAGATGTATGAGATAGTTTTCTTTGGAGTTTAGAAAGATGGTTTAGGAAGAATACAAGGAAATACCTGAAATACTGGATCACGTAATAGATTATGAAGTTGTGGGATGTATTTCATCAGGAAGTTGTAGATGTGAAAAATAAATCCGACAAGTTTATGAATGATTAATTCATCTTTGTGAGAAAGCTGGAATCATCTCTCTAATCTTTGAAGAAGGCGGTGATGAGAACAAATATATCTCTTTCAATATTATCTTTCAACTCTTCTTCTGTTGACAAAGTATTAGCCTGGATGAACAATAGAACCTGATCCATTGTGAGGAAGCAAGATATAGTACTCCTCCCTCCCCCTTCTTCTCTTTTGCCTGGTGGCTTTGGTACCATTACTAATAATTGTGTATCTTAATGACTCAAAGCTTCCGGTAAGTACATCCTTCTTCTCCCAATCTCATATAAGTCAAACAAGTAGCTCCTTTTGTGTACAGGAATTACTCTAGTCAGGGAAGAAGTTAGAATTTAACATTAGATTTAGTAGTTATGCCTAGAAAATGGGATTGGTTATAAGTTGTAAAAGCTATTATTTGAAAAATACTTTCTCTTCAAAAATAATTCAGTTTTCCTTACCATAAGCAAAAAAGAGCATTTGTTTTATTATTTTTAAATATAGATTCTATAACAGTTTGCTATGTGTGCATTTATGAACCTACCGGATTCTCTCCCCTAGACCATGGCATCAGCAGACTATGTCCCTGGGCCAAATCTGGCTTGCCACATTTTTTTTTTTTTTTTTTGTAAATGAAGATTTCCTGGAACACGGCCATACCTATTCATTTACTTAGTGTCTTTGGCTCTTTTCAGCTCCAGCTCCAGGGCTGAGTACTTTATAAGGGACTATATGGTTCTCAACAGCCTAAAATATTTACTCTCTGACTGTTCAAGAAATGTTAGCTAATTCCTACCCGAGAGAGTAGTTAGCTCTCTTGTTCTGTTGGTATGTCTGCTTTCTTTGCCCATTTCCTTTTGTTACTGTTTAAATCATTTCGGTTAAGCCTGTTTTATTGTAGCTCTACCACATCTTCTTTATCCAGTCATCTGTGGATGGACATCGGTTTTAGGCCTGTTTTTTTTTGGTCCTGCTTTCCCCTCTCCCAGGCCCTCTTCCCTTCCTTTTTTCTCTGGGTCCCCATCTCTCTCTCTCTCTTTTTCTCTCCACATCTCTCTCTTTTCTTACCAGAATGATTCTTCTTGGGACGCCTGGGTGGCTCAGTTGGTTAAGCGGCTGCCTTCGGCTCAGGTCATGATCCCAGCGTCCTGGGATCGAGTCCCACATCGGGCTCCTTGCTTGGCAGGGAGCCTGCTTCTCCCTCTGCCTCTGCCTGCCACTCTGTCTGCCTGTGCTTGCTCTCGTTTCTCTCTCTATGACAAATAAATAATTCTTAAAAAAAAAAAAAAAAGAATGATTCTTCTAGCAGTTTGAGCTGGACAGTGAAATGCCGCTACTGATAAGGAATATAATTTCAGTTTAAAGTATTATTAGTAATTTGTTTTGTCAGTATCATTCAGGCACTGGTAGCCTCAAAAAGAGAAGCTTCAGTTCAATTAATTTAAAACTCTATAGATCTTAGAATTGTGTTTGACAGATACAAAAGTAGCTACATTGTCTTCTTTTGAGGAGTTTTCATCTTTAATTACAGTAACTTTGATCTGTTTTATGACTTCTTTCTCCCCTGCTAGGTTTTAGCACAGTGCTTTCTTTACACATGAACCCTTCGTGTTCATTGAGTGAATGACTATCAATTGGCCCTAGATCCTGGCTTTGAGTTCATGAATATTTACTTACTTAGTTTATTTGTGAAAATGGCAAATTTTTTTTTTTGTCGATTTAGATGCAAAATATTGTTAGAAGTTTTCAAATATGCTTTTTATTTCAGAATAGGTTTTGAAATCACCATTAAAAAAAAAATCATGTGCACTTTGCTTACCCTTTATTATGTCCCTCAGGGAGGCCCAGTGGCTTCTCAGCCTTTCATTTACATACATATAATTTGGGGATTTCATTAAAATATAGATTTGAATTCAGTAGTTCTGAGGTAGGACTGGATAATCTGTATTTTCACAAGCTTCTGAGGGATGCCATTACTTCTAGTGCAGGTTAGTAATGAGGCAGTAGGGGATCTGAGAGGATCTCAGGGAGAGAAACACCAGTGGCGTTCAGTAGCTCAGTGGCAGTTGTCCTCTGTAGCTCTACCACTAGGGGGCACACCACTCAGCGAATACGGAAGGTTCCTAGAAGCAACGTAATGGTTCATTTCAATATATGGTTCCGACATACTTGTTGGATGGAGGACAGAGGTGGAAACCAGCTACCTGGTGGTGGATTGACTACATCCATGGAGCTTCAAGCTCCTACCTCCTTTATTATGACAGCGTGGCTGAGCATTTACTTATTTAAATATATTTTATTTTTTATAAATTTATTTATTTATAAATTTATAAAATAAATTTTAAAATAAATTTTAAAATTTAATTTAAAAATAAATTTTGAAAATAAAATTTAAAAATAAAAAATAAATAAATTTATTTTTTATAAATTACTTATTTCCCCATTATTATACAGTAGGGAATATCATATATATATATATGTATATATCTATATACGTATATAGATATATACCTGGATTCATATTCAGAGTGGTCAAGGGGATGTTACAGAATATTTGTTTTACAAAGAGGCCTTGGGTTGGAGGAGGATTGGGAACCGCTGTGGTAAGGAATCTAAGGTAGGATCTAGAGGAGGGTGGTTAAAATAATCATTAAAAAACTAAATTTCCAGGGACGCCTGGGTGGCTCAGTTGGTTAAGCAGCTGCCTTCGGCTCAGGTCATGATCCCAGCGTCCTGGGATCGAGTCCCACATCGGGCTCCTTGCTCCGCAGGGAGCCTGCTTCTCCCTCTGACTCTGCCTTCCACTCTGTCTGCCTGTGCTCGCTCTCGCTCGCTCTCTCTCTGACAAATAAATAAATAAAATCTTTCTTTAAAAAAAAAAAAAAAAAAAAAAAAAAACAAAAACTAAATTTCCAGAATGCCTGGGTGGCTTAGTCTGTTAAGCATCTGCCTTCAGCTCAGGGCATGATCCCACAGTCCTGGGATCCAGCCCCACGTCGGACTCCCTGCTCAGCGGGGAGCTGGCCTCTCCCTCCGCTGCTCCCCTGCTTGTGCTCTCACTTGGTGTCAAATAAATAAAATCTTCTAAAAAAATAAAAACTAAGTTTTTGTTAAGAAAATAAAATTAAATATAAACTGAAATAAATTTGTCTTACAACATTTAGTTGACATTTTATACACTGAAATTATTTAAAAGTTGGGTGCTCTATAATATTCATAGTGGAAAATGGATAGTTAAAATTTAGGAAATAGTTAATTTTTTTCTTTTACATATAATTTTAGCATTTATTTAGCACTTCCTAGGACATTGGGAGAGGTTTAAAAGTAAGAAGTGTTAGTGCTAATTTGTTTGGTGGAAGGCATGAAAACTAGAAATCAGAAGGCATAGTTCTTAGTCTTCTCTTTACTGTTGTCATTTGTAGATGTATATCTTTTGTGTCTCATTTTCTTATATCTGAAATAAATAGGCAGTCTGCAAGATCTCAAAAAGACTTCCAGTTGTAAAATTCTTTGCTTTGTTGTATTTTAAGGTCTCTGCCATGGTATAAACTTAAACTATTCTCTTCCATTACTTTTTTCTTTCTTATAACTGGTAGTCTTATGTTAAATTAATAGAGGGTTATCTTCCATATTGTAATAACTCATTGTTATAATCTATTTATTCAATGGACATTTATCAAATTTCAGTTAGATATGATCTGTTACTATATGCCTCAAATAATTTTAACATGATTCATACATAAAACTAAATGTATCTGACAGATTAAATCTCCAATAAGGACATTTTGACTCTGATCTTGTAATTATAGTATCATGTAATATTTAATCTTTATATATTACCATGTAATATTTCTCTATTTTCCCTACTTATTTATTCTATTATAAAACAAAAATTAATAATAGGAAAAAGTAACAGAGTTAACTGCTTCTAGTGGACTATGAAGCATTTTAAGAAACATAACTACAAACAAATAATATTTCATAGGCGTCCCAGATTCTTAAGTATCTTTTTCTACATTTTACTTCTTAAATAATGACACTTAATGGAAGTACTGAGACACCTTATTATCCTTTTTTTTTCTGGAATTTTGATTGAGAGTGGAAAACAAAAAATATCATGACTCAATTACATTTCAGTGCATTCTGTTAGATGGTGAATATGCTACCAGCTGTAAGTGATGATAAGAGACTAATAAAAATGTAAGGTGATTATCTTGGATCAAAATGTAAAGTTTAAGGGCAAATTAAGTATAAGGAAAATTTAGTAGTTTGGTAATCACCATAATTTCCTTATTGTAGGATACTTATAACCTACCAAATACTTTCGTGATGCTTGGTTAGATAATTAATTTAAAAGTTTGATTCAAATTTCAGCTAGTTAACATACAGCGTATTATTAGTTTCAGGTGTACAATATAGTGGTTCCCTCCAACACCTGGTGCTCGTCACAGCCAGCGCCCTCCTTAGTCCCCATCGCTTATTTACTCATCCCCTCACCCACCGCCCCTCTGGTCAGCATCAGTTTGTTCTCTGTAGTTAAGAGTCTGTTTATTGGTTTGCCTCTCTCTCTCTTTTTCTCTCTCTCATTTCCCCTTTGCTCATTTGTTTTGTTTCTTAAATTCCCATATGAATGAAATTATATAGTTGTCTTTCTCTAACTTGCTTCTCTTAGCATAATACTCTCTAGCTCCAACCACGTTGTTGCAGATGGTAAGATTTCATTCCTTTTATGGCTGAGTAATATTTCACTGTGTGTGTGTGTGTGTGTGTGTACTGTATCTTCCTTATGCATTCTTCATTTGATGGACACTTGGGCTCTTTCCATAATTTGGCCATTGTAGATAATGCTGCTATAAACATTGGGGTACATGTATCTCTTTGAAGAACATTTTTTTTGTTGTTCTTTTTTCTTTTGTTCTTTGCTGCATCATAGGATAGTTCTATTTTTAGCTTTTTCAGGAACCTCCATACTGTTTTCCAGAGTGGGTGCACCAGTTGGCATTCCTACCAACAGTATAAGAGGGTTCCCCTTTCTCCATTTCATTGCCAACACCTGTTGTTTCTTGTGTTGTTGACTTTAGCCATTCTGATTGGTGTGAGGTGATATCTCATTATAGTTTCGATTTGTGTTTCCCTGATGATAAGTGATGTTGAGCATTGCTTCATGTCTGTTGACCATTTATATGTTTCCTTTGGAAAAATATCCATTCATGTTTTCTGCCTATTTTTTAATTGGAGTATTCATTTTTTGGGGTATGGTGTTTTATAAGTTCTTCACATATTTTGGATACCAACCCTTTATCAGTATGTCACTTGCAGACATCTTCTCCCACTCTGTGAGTTGCCTTTTAGTTTCATCAATTTTTCTTTGCTGTGCATCATTTGATTATTTTAAAGTAAAAGTAATAGTTAAAATATAAGATTTTTGCTTCCAGTATAAATAGAACAATAGGGTTTTTGATTTACCCTTCAGTCTGAGATACCTGAATAAATAGACAATGTATTTGGAACTGTATTTTTAGAAATTGGACATCAGGCAATAAAGGAGAGAGTAATACCTGAGAGATGGAAAATAAAGTGAACCCCATGATTGCCCTAGCATGCTGTTTTGAGAGAGTTTATAGGCTGTTGCACAGGGAGAAGAGTACAGGCAGAGCCCAGATGTCTTCCTGTGTTGAGGAGACAGTTCTGAGGGCTTGGGGAGACCAAGGCAGCCATAGTTTGCTAGACAGAGTACCAGAGAGGAGAGAGAGGAGCAGAAAGATACCCTGGAGATCTGAAGAGGGTTCTTTTTGTGTATTCAGTGGACTAACGATTGGCACATGTGTGAAGAAACTATTTTAGGCCAGAGAGGATCATCCAAAATGATTAGAGAACACTGTCCTGCATTCACATAGGACCAAGAATAGTGTTTATTCCCAGCAGCCAGACTAGAAAACCTCAAGATTCCTAGAATATTGGGTAGAGTAGTTCAGAAAGTTTTATCTCAACAGTGGGGGATAATTAATGCTAACATGAGCACTGCTGTGGGACAGAATAGCCAATCATAAAAGCAAGACCTGGCCTTTCGGCTGTTTGCAAGTAATTTTACTGCCTCCCAGAAGTTCAGGAATGTTTATAGGAGTACAAAAATATCCAGTACCCCACAAGACAAAATTCAAGGTGTTTGATATCCAGTCAAAGATAACCAAGTACAAAATGGCAGGGAAACACAATCCGTAATGGGAAACTAACCAGACACTGGACATCAACCCAGAAGTGATAGAGATATTAGAATTAGCAGGCAAGAACTTTAATATTGTTATTATAATTGTATCCCATACAATTTAAAAGAGTAGAGATAAGTAATATAGAAAAATAAAACCCAGGTTAAGCCTGTAAAGAGGAGAATTATAATATCTGAAATGAAAAATATACTTGATAGGGATAATGGAAGATTAGGTCCTGAGGAAGAAAGGGTTACTGAATTGAAGACAAACAGAAATAATGCAAAATGAAATACAGGATAAAAATGAATACATAGTTTAAAAAGTAAAAGAACATCATTAGGCCTGGGATTGTATCAAGCATTTGGTATATGTGTAATTGGGTGGTCCTTGAAGGAGAGGAGAGCGTGAAGGGCACTAAGAAAAATTGGAAGAAATAGTGGTCGAATGTTTTCTCTTTCTCCAAATTTATATTTAAATCCCAGTTATTTAACATACAGTATAATATTAGTTTCAGGTGTAGAATTTTGTGATTGATCCCTTACGTACAATACCCAGTGCTCATCACAAGTGCCCTCCTTAATCCCCATCACCTATTTAACTGCACCCTCTCCCCCACTGGTAACCATCAGTTAAACCCATTTTAAATATAAAGACAAATATAGTGAAAAGTAAATGAATGGAAAAGTTACACCATGCTAAAACTACTTATACAGCCAGAAAGAAAGCTGGACTGGTTATACTAAGACCAAAGTAGATATCAGAGTAAACAATATTATTACCAGGAATGAAGAATGTTGTTTCATAATGAAAAAGGTCATTTAATCAAGAGAGCTATTAACAGACCTTCAAAATATATGATAAAACTGTAAGGAGAGATTGGGCAAATCCACAGTTGTCGTTGGAGATTTCAATACTCTTGTCTTAAAAACGAATAGACCAAGTAGGCAGAAAATCAGCAAAGATAGAGTAATCTTGACAATAGTATCAAACAAGCTGGCCTAGCTGATGTTTATAGAACAGTCCACTGAAACAATGGCAGAATATTCAGTCTTATTAGGGATTCATAGAACTGTTACCAAGATAGATATTCTAGCCATGAAACAGCCTCATTAAATTGAAAGGAATCCAAGTAATAAAAAATCTGTTCGCTGATCACAATGGAAATAAATTAGAAATCAGTAATAGAGCTCTGAAAAAAGTCTCCCAATATTTGGGAGCTAAATAATGTACTTTTAAATAACCTAACAGTTGAAGAAGATTTCAAAAGAGAGCATAGAAAACATTTTTAACTGAATTAAAATGAAAGCACAGCACAAAATTTGTAGCCAGCCCCTAAAGCAGTACTCAGGGCAGAATTTATAGCACTAGGCACCTATATTAGAAAATAGGAAAGATCTCAAAGCTTTGATCTCAGCATCTACCTTAAGAAACTTAGAAAAGTAAATTAAACCCAAGTAAGCAGAATAAAGAAAACAATAAAAATGAGAGCAGATATCAGTGAAAAAGAAAATAGAAACAATAAAGCCAAAAGCTGATTCTTTGAGAAAATCAATACAGTCCCTAAACCTCTAGACAGACTAATTGGGAGAATAAAGAGAAGATAGAAATTACCTGTATCATGAACAAGAGAGATGACATCACCATGTATTTCAGTGTTATTAACATGCCAAAAAGGAAATACTTTGAAAAACTTTGTTCTTCCTACAAAATAGACATATTAGGTGAACTGGACAAACTCCTTGAAAGACACAAATCACCAAAGCTCACCCAAGAAATGGGTAGCTTAAATAACCTTATGTACTAAAGAAATTGTACTTGTGGTTAAATATCTTCCCACAGGGTCACCTGGGTGGCTGTCAGTTAAGCAGCTGCCTTCAGCTCAGGTGATGATCCCAGGGTCCTGGGATTGAGTTCCACATCGGGCTCCCTGCTCAGTGGGGAGTCTGCTTCTCCCTTTCCCTCTGCCTGCTGCTCTGCCTACTTGTGCTCTCTTTCTCTCAAATAAATAAAGTCTTAAGAAAAAAAAACAAAACCCTTTTCACAAATAAAACTATGTACCTGATGGCATCACTGTTAAATTCTAACACTCTTTTAAGGAAATCATGCCATTTCTACATATACTCCTGCAGAAAATTAAAGAGGAGGGCATATTTCTCAACTCCTCTTAGCTAACATTAAATTGATACCAAAACCAAACTACAGATGAACATCCCTCATAAATAGGAATGCAAAATTTCAGAACAAAATTTAGCAAATTGAATCCATCGAAATCTTAGAAGGCTAATACATCATGACCACTTGGGGTTTATCTCAGGAGTATAGTTTAACATTTGAGGATCATGGTAATTCATCATTTTAACAAAATAGAAACTGTATTATTTTAATGGACACAGAAAAATCGTTTGACAAACTTCAACATCCATTTTTAATAAAAACTCCCAGCAAACTAGGACTAGAAAAGAACTTTCTTAACCCAATCAAATGTATTTATGGTGATTCTGCAGCTGATACCACATCTACTTGTGAAAAATCAATACTTTCCTCTTAAATCAAAAACGAAACAAGGAGGCCCATTTTTACATGTCTAACCAACACTGTAGTAGAGTTTTTAGTCAGTGAAATAAGACTAAAATAAATAAATAAAAGCCATCCAGATTGAAAAGAAAGAAATATTTTAGCTTACAGAGTACATGACTGCCTTTATAAGAAGAATCAGAGGAGTGTGTAAGAATGCTATCAGAACTAATAAGTGAGTTTAGCAAGGTGGCAGAATATAAAGTCAATATCAGATAACCATTTTTATTTTTAAATACCAACAAAGAACAACTTGAAAATGAAATTTAAAATATTATGATTTATAAGAGCTTAAAAATATGAAATACATTTTCTTTTCTTTTCTTTTTTAATTTGACAGAGAGAGAGAGAGAGAGAGAGAGAGATCACAAGTAGGCAGAGAGGCAGGCAGAGAGAGAGGAGAAAGCAGGCTCCTCACCAAGCAGAGAACCCGATGCGGGGCTTGATCCTAGGACCCTGAGATCATGACCTGAGCCAGAGGCAAAGGCTTTAACCCACTGAGCTACCCAGGTGCCCCATGAAATACATTTTCACTGGGGCACCTGGGTGGCTCAGTGGGTTAAAGTCTCTGCCTTTGGCTCAGGTCATGATCCCAGGGTCCTGGGATCGAGCCCCACATCGGGCTCTCAGCTCAGCAGGGAGCCTGCTTCTTCCTCTCTCGCTCTGCCTACTTGTGATCTCTGTCAAGTAAATAAATAAAATCTTAAAAAAAAAAAGAAATACATTTTCACTAATACCAACTGACTGAAGTACTTAGATATAAATCTGACGAAATATGCATGGGATCTGTATGCTGAAAACAATGAAATGCTGATGAAAGAAGTAAAAGTTCTGAATAAATGATGAGACATACTGTGTTCATGGATTAAAACACTAAATATTGTTAAGATGTCATTTCTCGCTAGTTGAATCTATATATACAAATAGATTCTAAAATTCATATAGAAGTGTTTGGAATAGCCAAAACAGCTTTTAAAAAGAATGAAGATAGAAGCCTAACACTCAGTGATTTAAAGACATGATAAACCTACAGAAATTAAAATAGTGCAGGGTTGACTTAAATAAACACACATAGATCAGTGAAATGGAATGGAGAGCCCGTACATAGACCCACACATACATTGACAACTAATTGTTTTTATTAATATATGATGTATTATTTCCTTCAGGGGTACAGGTCTGTGAATCATCAGGCTTACACATCTCATCACACTCATCATAGCGCATACCCTCCCCAGTGCCTATTGGACAACTAATTTTGACATGCAAAGGCAAATTGGTAAAGAAAGGATAGTCTTTTTAAGCAAATGGTACTGGAACAACTGAATACCCACTAAAAAAAAAAGGAGTTTGAAGTTTACTTTTTTACCATATAACCATAAGTGAAAATGGATCATAATCTAAATGTAAACCTAGAAGTATAAAACTCCTAGAGAAAATATAGGGGAAAATTATTGTGATGTTTGTTTAGGCTAAAACTATATAGCTTTTGGGAGGAACTAGAGGAGAATATCTTCACGACTTTAGGGCAGGCAGTGTTTTCTTAGAGATCTAGAAAACACTAATCATGGAAAAAAATGACAAGTCAGGCTTCATCAAAATAAGAACTTCTGCTCATCAGAAGACATTGTTAGTAAAATGTGTAATCAATTTGTATTTCAAGAAATTTGAAGACAAAATATTTGCAATACATGTAGCTTAAAAAGGAATATAATGAACATTTACATTTAAATGATAAAAATAGCCCCAAATTTAAAAAATTGGAATAAACTCTTCACAAAAGAAAATATGTGAATGGTTAATAAACAGAAAAAAAAATGTCTAGTGTTTTTAGTCATTTGTGAGATGGAAATCAAGACTGCAGTGAGATAGTGTGATTCACTCACTAGGAAGGCTACAGTTTAGAACAACAAAAAGCTGATATCACATAATATTTGTGAGGACTTAGAGCAAATTGGACCCCTATTTCTTTCTAGTGAGAGTGTAAAACATGGGAAATGGTATGGGTGTTTTGGAAAAGTCTGACAGTTTCTTATAAGACTAAATACACATGGGGGTGCCTGGGTGGCTCAGTCGGTTTAGCCTCCGATTCTTGGTTTTGGCTCAGGTCATGATCTCAGGGTCATGAGACTGAGCCCTGCTTTGGACTTTGCGCTCAGGAGGGAGTCTGCTTGAGATTTTCTCTCTTCTCCTCTCTACTCGCCCCCCACCCCGCCCAGTAAATAAATAAGTCTTAAAAAACAACAACAACTAAATATACACTTAGCCCGTGACTCAGTAAGTCAACTTCTGGGTATTAACCTAAGAAAAAATGAAATTGTATGTCAATAAAAATACTTCTGTAATAATGTTTATAGCAGCTTTATTCTTAGTAGTTTGGAAATGGAAACTTCCCATATGTCCATCATTCAGGAGAATGAATAAACAAATTGTGGTATATTCAAATAAAATGAGGGAACTATTTACATGCACTGAAACATGGATAAGTCTCAAAACTATTGTGCCGAGTAAAAGAAGCCAGACATAAAAGAGTAACATATTCTATAGCTCCATTTATATGAAGTTTAAGAAGAGACAAAACAAATGTGTAGTGGAAGAAATTACATCAGCGCTTTCCTTGTGGGAACTTTCGGGAGTGAGAGAGATGTTGTGTTCTTGACAGAGATGTGGGTTATGAGTTCTGTATATTCGTCAATAGCTATTGAAGTGTAGCACTTAAGATTTGTGTACTTTTTACCTGAAACCAATCTCATACTATATGCAAATGAATAAGAATTTAAATAAAAATTAGAAAAAAAATGAAGAACAACAAAAAGATTTGTGTACTTTTTACTGAATGTAAATTATTTCCCAATAACCAAATTAAAAGAGAATTATGTGCATAATTGCCATATTAAAATTTTTTATCTTTAAAATTTTTTCCAGTTTTATTGAGATATAATTGACATGTAACATGGGATTAGTTTGTGTACAATATAATGGTTTTATGTATGTGGGTATTGTAAAGTGAGTATCAAAATCAGTTTCATTAACATCCTTCACCTCACACAATATATTTTCTTCTTGTGAAGAGAACTTTTAAGATATACTGTTATGTTTGTGACATTTTTAAATTGCTGGTTTCATTGAAAAAAATTTTTTTAAGGTCTTAACCATTTATTTGTCAGAGAGAGCATGCATGAGCAGCGGGGGTGACAGACAGAGGGAGAAGCAGGCTTCCCACCTGAGCAAGGAACCCGATGTGGGACTTGATCTAAGGACCCTGGGATCATGACCCGAGCTGAAGGCAAATGCTTAACTGGGTGACTGAGTCACCGAGGCATCCTGTTTTCATTGAAATTTTATTGGTACTAAGTATTTTTTTTTAAAGATTTTATTTATTTATTTGACAGACAGAGATCACAAGTAGGCAGAGAGGCAGGCAGAGAGAGAGAAGGAAGCAGGCTCCCCGCTGAGCAGAGAGCCCGATGTGGGGCTCGATCCCAGGACCCTGAGATCATGACCTGAGCTGAAGACAGAGGCTTTAACCCACTGAGCCACCCAGGTGCCCCTGGTACTAAGTATTTAAGATTTATTATGAAATTGGATTAAAAATAATAAATTTTTCTTCATAATCAACCGTTCGACAATGGTTCCTTTCAATGTATTCAGAGATGCCTATATTTATAGAATGCTAGAAGTGGACCTAGAACCAAATCATTTGTATTTAGAATTTATCAAGTGTGGATTACATATGATTTAGGGACTGTGTGCCTATGTCTGTGAGCTGTTTTCTGAAATGGTGCCATAGTTCTTATGAATCTTATTCCAGCTCATTACCTGAGATCTTATTCCAGCTCATTACCTGAGGGAAAAGTAACATGGAAATGAAAGAAGATAAAAAGATACAAAGGGAAATAATTTTATTTTTAAAAAAGATTTTATTTTTTGATGGTGGGGGAGAGAGAGAGAGAGAGAGATAGAGAGATAGCAAAGCAGGAGAGCAGCTGAGGGAGAGAGAAGCAGACTCCCCGCTGAGCAGGGAGCCTGAGGGAGGGCTCCATCCCAGGACCCTGGGTAGACGCTTAGTGGACTGAGTCACCTAGGTTCCCCAAGGAAAATAATTTTAAAAAGGGACTCAAAGGTTGTGCCTGGGTGGGTCAGTCAGTTGGGCATCTGCCTCTAGCTTAGGTCATGGTCCCAGGGTCCTTGGACAAGCCCTGCATCAGGCTCCCTGCTTAGTTGGGGAGGGGTGGTTGGGGCTGCTTCTCCCTTTCCCTTGGCTGCTGCTCCCCCCTGCTTGTGCTCTCTCTCTCTGTCAAATAAATAAATAAATAAATAAATAAATAAAATCCTTAAAAAAAAAAAGGGAATTAAAGTATGGTTAAGAGAGTAAGAAAGATTAATTATAAAGAGCTAAGGAACTAGAAAAGATAAAGCTCTGATGGTTGCCTTGGGAGAAAGAGGAATCTTAGTAACTTGGAAGGAAGCAAGTAGTAGCTTTATAACCTTTATTCCTAGATATTTCTTTTTATAGTTTTTTAGAATATCAGACGAAACAAAAAGGCAGCTAAGATGGCTGTGTGTTTGGTGCCACTTCCACTGAATTATGCACATTCAATAAATACTTGGAACAGATGATGAATGATTGAAAATTATCATACTAATGTGTTGAACATGACTGATGTCATTTCTGTAGCATCTTTGTCTTTTATTGGCAGAATGATCAAACCATACACTTGAAGACGTATAATGACATTTTCCAATATAGCCAGCACTTGAGACCTATTTTTAAGAATATGATATGGGCTCTGAAAGGCAAGCTATGTCTTTTTTAAAAAAAGAATGTTTAACATATTATAATTGGTTTGACAGTGTAAAAGTCTCTTCTCTCGGAATAAATAACTTTAACAGTTTTAGTGTCAATATTTAGATGAAAAAGAATTTTTAGTTCTATTTTCAACTGAATTAAACTTGAACCATTCTCCAGTTTCCTTCCTTTAAGTGACCTATAAAAGGAATTGCAATGTGTGCCAGTTTGCTTAGGATGGTCCCAGTTTGCACCTGTTCTCTCCTGGCAGCCTGCAAAGGTTGGCATTTATCCTGCATTTATTTTATATGAAGTGTTTCATTAACAGTTGCACTAAAATAAGTTGGGGTAAGTTTGGTAGGTCTCCACTTTGTACTTACAGCTCCTGACATGATTTCATTGTGTGGGATGCCTATCCTGTGAACAGAGTTCTCATCTGAAATGCAACCACCAAGAATCCATCTTTCCCCCAACTTTGCAGACACAGGATAGCAAATGTTTCTCTTTTAAGAGCAGGTGAGGCGCTCACTGACAAAACAAAGTGTGATCTAAAGGTCACTGGTGGTGGTGGGGGAAGTACTTGACATGACTGTTCCACTTGCTCTTTGGTCTCGAGGACACTTTTGTCATGGCTCATTCTTTAGCATGTGAGATGCAGGAAGAAAGGTATGTGGGAGACTTTAGAAATTAGAGTTGAAGTGTATGTACAGAAGCACGTGCGGGAAATAGACACTGAACAGTTTTGTCGTAGTGTATAGAAGGTAGCCTGAGTGTTTTTTCCTGCAGTGGTATTGTCATTTATTGTATAGTATAAACATACAACTATTTATATATTTTATTATTTTATAGTTTTTAAAAACTTTGTGGTATTTCATCAGCAAGGTGCTAAAAAAAGAAAATGCATTTTTATGGATGAATGTGTAATTCGCACAAACTTTTGTTTCATTTGCCTTCCACTAGGGGGCCTGTAGTCACTGAAAACATACATTAAAAAAAGAAAATATCCCGCAAAGAAGGAACATCTATTTTAGAAGTCAGTTATTTTAGATCTAAAGATGACAAAATCATCCTTACAGATACGGAACGTGTATTTTACATGCCATTCTGTCAAGCATGACTTTTTCTTTTGGTGACTTTTCTTTAAAACTCATTTTAGTTGTTTTCAATTCCAAGTTGCGTGTGTGTGTGTGTGTGTGTGTACACCCTGCAAGCAAACTCCATTAAAAGAACTTCACTGAACCAATAAATGCTGAAATTCTAAAAAGCATTTAAAAGACATAACTTTTCTCTATAAAAGTAAGGGAGGAATTGAACAAATTAAAGAAATTTCCGATGCAAGAGTCAAGTGTATCTTCTTCATCAATGTATTTCTGGCACTTTGCAGTAATTGACATATATTAGTACTAAGTGAATAGTTGTTGAAATACTGAATGAATAGAGTAATAAAAGAGCTTAAGATAAAGGGAAATGAGTCATAAGTGTTTCGCAATGTCTGACAGAACCCCAGGAAAAGAATGGACTCAAATACTGTGAACTCTATCTCAAGGTCTTGTCTCTGTTTCTTAGCCTTTTTGTGTTACTCTTATGCTCTCCAAAAAGGTTTTCACTGCTCGACTGTTCTGCATGGTGGAAAAAATGACCGTGCATAGAAATTTGTTAAATAATTGAATGAAAGGGCTGTCGTATTAGACTTCATATTGGAAATTAGTACATTACTGGCATATGTGTTTTACATAATGCTTTGGGGATTCATATGATAAGTTCACATAAAGCTATAGAGAGAGATTCAGTAGTCAAGAAATGAAACTTTGCTATGAAAATATGGTTAAGGTCCAAGATAACACATAGTTGAACTGAGATTTATGTTAATTGGGGTTGACATAGATAGAACATAATTATAAACTCTGCCATTTGAAAGCTTTTAAAATGTCTTACCATTTGATTATGTACATAATAGTACACATATAAAAGTATTTTAGAATGGGCTATAGGCATTTTGATCTGACACTAAATATCAAAATATCTTGCCTGTGGACCATGAAAAGATTACCCTGCCTGAAAAGGATACAAATAGATTTTTATGTTATGTGCCTCAAACTGGGTGCAAGGCAAGAGTAACAACTTCTGAACTCACTTATGCCATAAAATTTGGAGTTATCCTGTCTTCTGATATTAAATCTTGCCATAGCTTTGATATCTTGAAAAAGTTTACCGTTCTTCATAGGTTAGAAGTAAAAAAAATGAAATATGAGAAGTTTATATGTTTAGTAAAATTAGATTAAATTATTTTTTTTCTTTAGCAGCAGGTGTTAGAAATTCTTTGTTCAAAATGACTTCTTATTATTGTGATAGAGATGGCTTTGATAGCACTTGAAAAACTGCCATGCTGATTTAAAATACAGTTTAAGATCTGGTTCATGATTACCCTGATTTTTTGATATACATTTTCTTTTTGAATTCTTGTTTTCTAGACTAAATTGTAAGACCTCTGAGCTCATGGAGAAGGATTTTCTTATGTTCAAGGTATACTTCTCTGTGGGATCTCCCTAGTCTGTATTTCTGTTCCATAACCTAGACACTCAGTTTCTTTTTCCTCAGTAACCACTGTTACTATTTTTGTTTATATATATTTTTATACATATTCTCTGTACGCATGGGGATATATATATATTTTGTATATGTTTATTCCTTTAAAATGATACATACATATGTGTGCATATATTTTTATCTTTTTTCACTTAACAGCATATATTGGAGATCTCTCTTTTTTTTAAGATTTTTATTTATTTTTTTTGACACAGAGTGAGTGAGACAGAGAGCAAGCGCAAGCATGGGGGGGAACAGCAGGCAGGGGAGAAGCAGGCTCCCTGCTGATCAAGGAGCCTAATGTGGGGCTTGATCCCAGGACCCTGGGACCATGACCTGAGCAGAAGGCAGATGCTTAACTGACTGAGCTACCCAGGCGCCTCTGTAGATCTTTTTTTTTTAGCCAGTATGTGATGAGTGTGCATTATCATTCCTTTGAATGGATGTGTCAAAATTATTCAGCCCTGGGGCACCTGGGTGGCTCAGTGGGTAGAGCGTGTAACTCTTAATCTCAGAGTCATGAGTTCAAGCCATACGTTGGCCATAGAGCTTACTTAAAAAAAAAAAAAATTATTCAGTCCCCATGTTGGACACTTAGATTATTGCCAATTTTTTTTGCCATTGCAAGCACTATTGTAATAAATAATCTCATATATATGTATATACATATATGTCTATATTATAATTTTGTATTAGAATAAATCTAGAAGATAAACTAAAATTCCCAGAAGTGGAAATCACTTGGTCAAGGTGCATGTGCAGTTTCAATTTTTTTGTAGCATTGCCAAATTGCTTGCTACAGAGGATGTACCAATCTATACTGCTGTCAACAATTATTAGTGTTCCTGCTTTCTAGTTCTTTAGCCAGCACACTGTTCTAGAACTTTCAATCTTTCTATCTTTTATATCATGTGAGTCCAGTCGAGCATTTCTGCATATGTTTAAGCCTGTTTGTGTTTCTTTTTTCTTTTTGAACTCTGTTGCCTCTTTTTCCATGTTCCTCTTTATCTAAAAGGGTTTTTAGCATCTCTATATTTTTTGGAAGATAATTCTTTGTGCAATGGATTGTGTATTAGCTTTCTGGTGCCGTATGAAAAATTATCACAAACCTGATGTCTTAGAACAATATCAGCTTATTATCTCACAGTTTTCGTGAGTCAGGGTCGGGTACAGGTTAGCTGGATCCTTGGCTCCGAGTCTCATGAGACTGAAATCAAGGTGTTGCCTGTGGCTGTGGCAGCATCTGATGCTCCGGGTCCTTTTCCAAGCTCACGGATTATTGGCAAATCTCAGTGCCTTGAAACTTTATGACTGAGGTCCTCAGGTCTTAGAGACCATCCAGTGTTCCTTGCCAAGTGTCACTTCCCCCAGCATGACAGTTTTTGTCTTCAGAACCAGCAGGAGAATAACTATGCTGCTTTGAAACTTTGACTTCTGTCTCTGACTTCTATTAACTCTTTTAAAGTGTTAACTTGCTCCTTAATCAGGCCCACCTCTCTTAATTATTTTTTCCCATTAGCTTACGGTCAACTGTGTATAGATCCTACTCCTATCCACAAAAGCACCTCACTTTTGTCATATAACGTATGGGAATGATAGTCCTATCATACTCACAGATCCCATCTACACTCAAAAGGCAGCGGTAACACCAGGTATATACAGCAGGTGGTAGGAATTGTAGGGGATTCCTATAGATTTCTGCTCACTTCAGATTGCCCATGTTTTTCTGAGTTTGGTATTATCTTTTGGCTTTGCTTATATTGTTCTTTTTCCAATGCATAAACATAAACAGGTCTTTTACAGTGTTAGGATTTTTTTTCCTTTATGACCCCATTTCCTTTTTTTTTCGTGGAGATACAATTCACTTGTAGTAAAATTCATCCTTTTAAATTACATAACTCCGTGGATTTTAGTGTATTTATGAATTTGTACAATCATCACCACTAATTCCAAGACAATTTGTGTCATCCCCAGAAGAAACTACCCATTAGCAGTCATTCCCCATTCTCCCCTGCCCTCATCTCCCTGGCAACTACCAAACTACTTTATATCTCTGTGGATTTGCCTATTCTGGACATTTCATAAAAATGGAACCATACAGTAAGTGGCCTTTTGTGTCTCCCTTCTTTGACTTAGAATAATGTTTTCAGGGTTCATGCATGTTGTACATGAATCAGTAATTAATTCATTTTTATGGCTGAATATTATTTCATTGTATAAATATACTACATTTTGCTTATCCCTTCATCTGTTGATAGACATTTGAGTTGCTTGCACATTTGGTCTACTATGAATAATGCTGTTATGCAAGTTTTTGTGTGGATGTATGTTTTCAGCTTTCCTGTCTTTTCTATTACAGTCATCCCCGTGAGTGTAAATTTTATCTTATTGTGGTTGTGATTCACAATTCCCTCATGAATAATGATATTGATCATCTTCTGTTGTGCTTGTTGGCTATTTATATATCTTCAGCGGAGAAATATGTAGTCTGATCCTTTGTTGTGGCCCTCTCTTCAGAGTAAAAATATTTCCATGATTCTTCTTATACTATTATTTTATTACTTTTACATTATGAAACAGTGATCCATCTGAAATTTACTAGACTATAGTGTGAAGTACAGATCCAACCTTACTTTTTTTTTTCCTTTTTTAAGGATTTTTCTTTATTTGACAGAGAGAGATCACAAGCAGACAGGGAGAGGGAGAAGCAGGCTCCCCACTGTGCAGAGAGCCCGATGCGGGACTCTATCCCAGGACCCTGAGATCATGACCTGAGCTGAAGGCAGAGGCTTAACCCCCTGAGCCACCCAGGTGCCCCCCAACCTTATTCTTTTATATATGGTTACCCCTTAGTCCCACGGTTACTTATTGAGTGGTGAGTCTTTTCATCCCACTGATTTGAGATGCCAATTTTATCACATATTGAATTATTATACTTTAGGGTATATTTATAGATGTTCTGTACTATTCTATTGATCAGTCTGTTCAAAGCATGTATCTCATTTCAAAAAACCCATTTCTGCTATGTAAGCAACTCAGACTATTAGTTGTTGAAAGCAAGAAACTTGGGAACATGAGCTTTAGTAATACATTAAATTTCATAGTGACTTAACTGCCTTGTGGTGTATATTGGACTATGCAGTGAGTGAATTCTGAAGAAGTGGGACGGTCCTGGAGAGTATGGATGTTATATTTTTACCAGTAATGTTTCTTCCAGTTACGTAGTTTGACTGTATTAGCAGTCAGAGTAAAAAGTGAGAGGAGAATTAGCATTTGTGTTAGAAATGAAATATGAAAGATTCTTTCCCTGTAATATATTGCTGAAAATGGTGTTGATAAATGACAAGAGATTTCAGCTTCTGAATGATCAAGGCTAAACCTGTATTTATCATTTTTGCCACCAGATGGCGGAGGTGCGTTCCTAAAGCAAACCGATTTGGTTCTGTGCTTGGTCTTCTGAGCTAGTTGCAGAGTTGGTTGTGGACTAGGAAGTGGTTTAAACTGGCCTTGGAGATTGTGAGGAAGAGAACTTCTTCTGTTCCATTGCCTCTCTTATGTGAATATTCTATTTGCTGCCAAATGTTTATCTCTAGTTCTGAGATCTCCATGTACCAGACTTGTATTTACAATTGAAGGGTGTATGGTCTTGCTTTTTGTTTCACAAATATTTCAAAATCAAAATGTTCTGAATCTCAGTGTCTGCTTCTTCCTAAAGGAGCAACTTTGTTGTCATTACCGAGCTCTTAGGATTGTAGCTTCAGTCAGCCTGCTGCCCAAGTTAAGAAACTTAACATATTCTTTCCTAAACCTCTTCTTTTTGATCTTCATATATAGTGAATATTTAAGTTTTTGGTCAATTTCATTTTTTTAAAAATTGTGTTTCTTTTTAAAAAAATTTTATTTATTTATTTGACAGACAGAGATCACAAATAGGCAGAGAGACAGGCAGAGAGAGAGGGGGAAGCAGGTTCCCTGCCGAGCAAAGAGCCTGATGTGGGGCTCGATCCCAGAACTCTGGGATCATGACTTGAGCCAAAGGCAGAGGCTTTAACCCACTGAGCCACCCAGGTGCCCCCCGCAAATTGTATTTCTTGAATTCAACCCTTCCATTCCAGTATGGATAGCATCAGTGCCCTGCTTAAGCATTAACTGTGTCTTGCTTTGTTTCTGGCTTTCTGCCTCTCTGTTTGTTTGCTTTTTTCCATTTTTCTTTGTTTCCAGAATGAGGATTTTTCTTTTAGAACAGATATGATGAAGTCATTCATTTCCTGCCTTTTGATGCCTTCCCATTTTGTACTTAAATTTCAAATCCTTAGTTTTCTAAGGGAAATGAACATTCATTGATTACCTACTACATTCTAGGCTCTGTGAGAAAAATGTAAGGCATTTACTTTTAATTCCCACAAAGATATAAGGTGTGGTTTAAGATACCTTTATTTTTTTTTTAAGATTTTATTTATTTAATTGACAGAGTTCACAAGTAGGCAGAGAGAGAGGGGGGATGTAGGCTCCCCGCTGAGCAGGGAGTTTGATGTGGGGCTCAATCCCAGGACCCTTAGATCATGACCTGAGCCAAAGGCAGAGGCTTAATCCACTGAGACACCCAGGTGCCCCTAAGACACCTTTTTTAAAATACTGAAATGATTTCTCAAGATTCCAAAATTAGAGACCAGTTTCAATTGAAACATACATTTTTTGACTCAAAATCCTATTATTCTACTTTTCAAGGCTCACTATTATTTGTGTTTTTAATTTTTTAAAAAAGATTTTATTTATTTATTTATCAGGGAGAGAGAGAGAGAGAGAGAGAGAAAGAGAGAGATTGCACAAGCAGGGGAGCAGCAGGCTGAGGGAGAAGCAGGCACTGTGCTGAGCAACGAGACTGATGCGGGGCTCGATTCCAGGATCCTGGGATCATGACCTAAGCCAAAGGCAGACACTTAACTGACTGAGCCCCCCAGGCATCCCCCCTCCTTTTTATTTATTTGTTTTAAAAGATTTTATATTAGCTGTATTTTTAAACCTCATCTTTCATCCCTCACCCCCATGCAATCTATCATATAGCTAAAGCAGATTATTAATGAATTTAAAAATATCTTCCGTTCTTAAAATTTAACGTATTTGCTCATGTTGTTCCTCTTATCTAGAATTCCATTCTAGCGATGCACATGCGGTTTAGCAAATATTTATTGTTGATTGTGTGCCAGACAGATTTCTAGGTGCTGAGGGTATAGCAGTGAACAAAATATACACAATCCATCATGGGGGTTGCTTTTTAGTTGGGGAAGACAAATAAGAAGTAACTAGTAAACGGGATGGTGATAGAAGTTGCTTTTGACCTTATAGGCGGTGCAGAGCAGACCTCCAGGGGGCGCCATTCACTTGAAGTTGGCAGCCCCTAGGCTCTAGCCCAGAATGCGGCAGAGGAATATAACACAGGGAAAGAGAGAAAGGGATTTTTGTGGGGAAAGAGGGATGGTTAACAATTTTAAACCAGAGGTTATGGAACACCTTCATATCCAGTTAAGACCTGAAGGAGGTAAAGAAGTAAGTCATGTGGCTATCTGGAGAGAGAACACTCCAGGCCCAGAAATAGTCAGTGCTAAGATCCTTAAGGAAGGATGTACCTTGGCATTTCTGCCTAAATCTTAACTTCTTTCTTCAACCCCCAGCCTAAGTGTCCCTCCTTACATGAAGGCTTCCCTTAATTTTTTTTTTTTCCAGCAGGAATTATATTTTACTTTCAAAAGTGTTCTGGTACGGACAATAAATCCCATGATCTCTCTGTTCTTCTTGGAGGAGTTCTATGAGGTATCTAATGGAAATGCCACATAGTACTTGACTAGACTTCTAGAAAGCTCCCCATAGAACTATACTGCAGCAAGGATTACTTCAGGTACTTAGCCTACAATATTTACTGAGTATATACTTTGTTTATAACACTAGTTGATGTGGAGAAATACAAAAACAGTAAACAATGCTCTCTGCCATAAGAATTTATAATCTAGTAAGTTAGGAGTATTGATGTAGCTATAGAAATGTAACTAGTTCAAATTGATAAAAATGAATGTAACAGAATATAATTTAGAGGTAAATAGAATTAGAGGCTTAAATGACCAAAAATATTTATCTATGTATTTATTTTAAGATTTTATTGATTTATCTGAGAGAGAGCGAGCACAAGTGGGAGAAGGGGCAGAGGAAGAGAATATCCAAGTAGACCCCTGCTGAGTGCACAGCCCAGCATGGTTCTTAATCTCACCACCCTGAGATCATGACCTGAGCCAAGAGTCAGATGTTTAACTGACTGGACAACCCAGATGCCCCTCAAATGAACAAATTTAGATGATGTAATCAAATAGGGCAATCTGGAAAAGGTTTTGTAGGTTTGTTAAAACTTTAATGGGATTTTAATGAAATAATTTTAAAGACAGAAGATATAGTATGGTAGAAAAATAATACGAAAGCAAGCTGTGTATATAGATGTTCCTAGATCATCAGTGTTTCTTCTGTCACTCTGGAATTTGTTTTGGTTCTCAGATGTAGCAAGTTTAGTTAATCATATTTATCAGTTTATGGCACTTCAGTGATCTCTGTAGGGCTCTTCTTCTGTTGTGTTCTTTTTTTCCCCCACCTAAATGTGTATCTTTGAATTAAAAAAAAATCTTGCATTGTATATGTATGTGTTTTAAATTACATAAATGATGTGGTGCTTTAGATCTTCCACTTGAAAGGATTTATTTATGTAGGAATATTAGTCATTTGGTCCATACTGCTGCATTATATTCTGTGGTGGACAGAAAATGGTTTTCAAAGATGTCCATATCCCGATCCCTGCAACTTGTGAGTATGTTAACCTACATGGCCAAAGGGACTTCAAAGATGTGATGAAAGTTATAGATTTTGAGATGGGAAAATTATCCTGGATTATCTTGGTAAGTCCAGTCTAATCACTTGTGTCCTTCCAAGTGGAGAACCTTTCTTGACTGGGTCAAAGAGTTGAGATGGAAGAAGGAAAGGGAGAGATTTAAAAATGAGGGATGACAGACTTGACTGGCCATTGTTGACTTTGAAGAGGGAGGAAGGGGACCATGAGTCAATTCAGCAGCATCTAGAAATTGGGAACCACTCTCAGTTTACACACAGCAAGGAAATGGTGACTTTGGTCCTACAACTTCAAGGGACTGGATTCCGTCAACAATGTGAACGAGGAAAAGAAAGTTTCTCTCCTAGAGAGAGAATATCTCCTAGAGCCTCCAAAAGGAATTCAGCTAGTGCCTTGATTTTAGTTTGTTGAAGATTCTACTAGACTTCTGACATACAAAACTGAAAGACAATAAACTGGTGTTGTTTTAAACCACTAAATTTGTAATGGCAGCAGTAGTGGCATATTTTTATTACATATCTATCTTATTTTATTTGACAATTCATTAGCAATGGAGAATCTAAGTTATGTGAAAACTCCTCATTCCTGCAAACAGTGAGTCAGTGAACATCCTTGGAACATGTGTCCTTATGGACCTGTGCAAGTCTTCCTCTGTTGTGTGTATATATCTAGATGTGGAATTACTATAACATAGGGTATGTATACTTTATTTCACTAGTTCTGTTTTCAAGAATGGCTCTGTTCATACCCCAACCTGCAGTTCTTGAAGGTTTGTGATATCCTATATCATTACTAATAGTTAATAGTATGCAGAAATTTGTATTTTACCAGTCTGGTAGATATTAAGGGGTATTTTTGTTTTAATTTGAAATTTCCTGGTTACATTGAAGCCAAGAATGCTTTCATATACTTGTTACCAATTTGAGCTGCCATTGCTGTGAAATTGGTTATTTATATTACTTGCCCATTTGAAAAAAATTTTCATATACAGCATCTTTGTTGAACAGACTTTCTTATTTTGATGTAGTAAAATTCATTGATTTTTTTTTTTTACTTTATAGTTTGTGATCTTTTAGTCAAGATTAAGAAGTCAGACCTCACTCAGAGACCCTATAAATATTCTTTTGTGTTTTCTACTATTAGCTTTTAAGTTCTACCTGTCTCATATATGTCTTTAATCAATCTGTATTTAATGTTGTTAAAGCAAAATACAAGTTCAAGTTTATTCTTTGCATATAGTAAGCCAGGGTTCCCAGCAGCAGCTATCAAATAATTCATTTGCCCACTACTGGGTTTTGGTATCACTTGTTTGTAACATATTTCTGAATGTAGTTGGGCCATTTTTGAGTTCTCTGTTCTATCCTGTTGGCTTATTTATCCTGTGACAGTACCACACTATTTTTTTTAAACATTCTTTGAGATTTTTTACATAGGTGATATTGTGTCATGTGTAAAAAAGACAGCCTTATTTCTTACTTTGCAGTTTGTAAGCAGTTTATTTCCATTTTTTCAGTACTATTTTACAGAACAGTGCCTCCGCTCTAAGTGGTGACATTGACATTGTTACCTACTTCCCAACCTTAGGGTGAATGCTTTGAATATTTTACAATCAAATGTGAAGTTAGCTGTGGGATTTACATAGATATCCTTTAGGAAATTGAAGAAATCTCTTCCAGTATTAGTTTTCTGAGAATTCTTTCTAAAATCATGATTGGCTATGGAATTTTTTAATTGCTTTTTTCTGCCTCTCTTGGGATGATAATATGATTTTTCTTTTATAGTCTGTTTATATAATAAATTGTACTGTTCTCAAGTGTTGATCAGTCTTGCATTCCTGGGATACCCCTTTTGTTCATGATGGTATTATTCTATTTATTTATTGCTGGATTTGATTTACTAATATTTTGTTAGAGAATTTTAAATCTATATTCATGAAGGGTATTGGTGTGTCCTTGTAATATCATAGTTTTTGGTATCTGGAGAATGTTGGTCCTGTAAGCTGGGTTAGGAAGTGATTTGTCTTTAGGTTTCTGCAAGAGTTTGTGTACAAGCATTGTAATTTCTTCTTTAAATGTTTGGTAGAATTTGCCTCTGATGCCAGGTGCCTGGAGATTTTGTGTGGCTAGGTTTTTTTTAAAATTGTGAATTCAATTTTATCAGTAGATATAGAACTATTCAGGTTACTTATCTATTCTTGAGCATATGGATAAAAAAGAAATCTAATTTAGTTTTATAAGCCATGGTAGCTGTACTCATTCTGAGGATGTCTCACTAAGAATTTGAAAATCATTCTGTCTTCCTCTTAAAAATGCTGAAGACAGAATAAAACACATTATTAGAATACTTCTTTCCAACTTAAACTTTTCCATGTTCCATACTGATCTACATCTTAGAACTATATCTTATTCCAATTTCAACTCAATTTTTAAAAAAAAAAAATCTTATTTATTTATTTGACAGACCGAGATCACAAGCAGGCAGAGAGGCAGGCACGGGGTGTGGGGAAGGAGAGCAGGCTCCCTGTTGAGCAGAGAGCTCGATGTGGGCCTCGCAGGACCCGGAGACCGTGACCTGAACTGAAGGCAGAGGCTTAACCCACTGAGCCACCCAGGCACCCCTCAACTCATTTTAATCTGTTAGTGTCTTTGGGATAATTTCAGTGACCATTCACGCCTCTGCATCTCTGGCTGGATTTGGTAACTTTTTGCTCTTCACTCAGACATTCAGTGATAGTTATTTCCCCTTGACTTACAGATGTTTGGCCTCTTGTCCACTTGTTTTGTCCTTCTTGTTCAAAGTCTTGGGAAGCTGTTACTCACTTCATTCGAGTATCACTTGACTATGCTGGTCACTTTAGAACTAGTTGCTTTTCAGTCATACTTGAAATATTATAAGCCAATATCCTTTCTCCTAATCAGTGACATTTAATTGACTTAGACTCTCCTTGTTGCTTACTATTTCTTGAAAAAAAAAGTATCTATAAATTCATTTTTTAAGAAAGATTTATTTGTTTGAGAGAGAAAGTGCACACGCTAGCAGGGGTAGGGACAGAGGGACAGAATCTCAAGTAGATTTCCTGCCAAGCATGGAACTGAACTTGGGGTGGGGAGGGGGTTGCTCGATCCCACAACCCATGAGATCATGACCTGAGCTGAAACCAAGAGGCCGACATCCAACCAACTAAGCCACCCAAGCATCCTATAAATTCATTTTTTAATATCTTTTTAAAAAAGATTTTGTTTATTTATTTGACAGAGAGAGATCACAAGTAGGCAGAGAGGCAGGCAGAGAGAGAGGAGGAAGCAGGCTCCCTGCCAAGCAGAGAGCCCGATACGGGGCTCGATCCCAGGACCTTGGGATCATGACCTGAGCTGAAGGCAGAAGCTTTAACCCACTGAGCCACCCAGGTGCCCCTAAATTCATTTTTAACAAGCTTCTTTTGTTGCCATATATTCACTTAAATAGTTTTGTTTTGGTACTGATGATTATAACAAGAAAATTCTTTAGTAGTAAAATTAGAAGGAAAGGAAAGCTAGAAAGGCATTAGGATGGAGTAATGTGTTAGCCAGCAGCACTCTTTTTTAAGCTGTTGCTGAGGAAATTATTGGCTAACATCAAAATGACCATTTTTGTGACTTTAATTCATTCCAACACTAATGTGTGTCTTGGATTACTCAAGTCGCTCATGCATAAAAATACAAAATTTCATAAATTATCACAAGTTTTTAACTAATACTAACATATATGCTTATATAATATTCCACTGTTTTTTACTGTTTGGTTACTGATATATTGACAGAAGTGTATGTATGAGTCTGCACAGTGAACTAGGGGAATATTTGTAGTTGGGCTTTTACGGCAATATTAATGTTATATAGTGACTTCTAGAGCACCTCACCCACCACTCCCCATACGCTTTGGTTCTCCTGATATACACCAAATGAAGCATTTCTTTCTTTCTTTCTTCTAAAGATTGTATTTATTTATTTATTTGACATAGAGAGATCACAAATAGGTAGAGAGGCAGGCAGAGAGAGAGAGGGAAGCAGGCTCCCTGCTGAGCAGAGAGCCCGATGCAGGGCTTTCTCCCAGGACCCTGAGACCACAACCCTAGCTGAAGGCAGAGGCTTAAACTGCTGAGCCACTCAGGTGCTCCTCTTTTTTTTTTTAAGATTTTATTTATTTATTTGACAGAGAGAGACAGACAGACAGTGCAGGGGGAGTGGGAAAGGGAGAAGCAGGCTTCCCACTGAGCAGAGAGCCCCATGGGGGGCTTGATCCTAGGACCCTGGGATCATGACCTGAGCCAAAGTCAGAGGCTTAATGACTGAGACACCCAGATGCCCCCAAGTGAAACATTTCTGTTTGTCAAGGATGTAATGAATAAAGGTCACAAAATTGGACGGCCATACTAAGGCAGGCAAGGATTGGTGAGTGTAGAAGTGTTTTAGATCTTCTGCTCGAGTAAATAAAGTAGTAATAAATGACACTGGTTTGAGGTAAATAACTGCTTCCTTTTTTTTTTTTTTTTTTTTTTTTTTACTGTATATTTTCATCTCGTAGCTGATGCGGTAAGAGATTAAACAATTGGGATTTCTTGTTTATTTATTTATTTGACAGAGAGAGATCACAAGTAGGCAGAGAGGCAGGCAGAGAGAGAGGAGGAAGCAGGCTCCTTTCTCTAACAGCTGGGATTAAACAATTGGGTGGGAGCCTTTGGAAGATCATAGGGGGAAGACAAGTGATACTAAGGAGCCAGATTTGTCATGCTGAATATTGAAGTTTAAGATGTAAGAAAAATCTTTCTAGGGCTCATACAAGCATTATCTCACCAGAGTTAAAAAACAAAAATAGAGAATTGGAATCGAAGCTTTAAATAAAGTTAAAAGATATATTTTCCTATTTGATCTCTTTAATTGTTTAAGGATTGAGGCATCCAAGTTTATCAATACTTAATAACATGAATAATGGTAGTCATTATCATTGTAGTCATTATCATTGTAGTCATTCCACAATGATAATGACTCTCTTTATGGGAGAGTCTCTGGGAGCAGGAAAAGGGGACTTCAGTCTTAGAGTTACAAGGAACTAAATTTTGCCAACAATCACATGAGCTTGGAAAGGACCCTGAGCTCCAAAGGAAACATGGTCCAGCCAACTCCTTGATTGTACCCTTTAAAACCACACTCGGGTTCCTGATCTACAGAAACTGGAAGATAATAAATGTATGTTTTTTTAAGCCACCATGATTGTGAGGATGTGTTTTGCAGCTATAACAGAGAATTAACACAACATATTTCAAAAAGAAAAGAAAAACTTAGTAAGGAAATTGGCATTATTATTTTACATTTTTGCAAATCTCTTAAATGTCAGATTTAGTAGAAGACAGCTGGATTCTTTTATCTCCTTCTGTGTTTAGTATCTTAAGATACCGTATATAATTTAGCCTCTGGAAGACTCTACCCTAACACCCATGAGAAAAGAGAGTCCAAAAGGAAATAATAGTATTATCAGGACTATAAGTCTGACCCTGCAGATCCTCTGAAAGGATCTTGGGGATCCCCCTGGTCATTAGACTGTACTTTTGAGAGTTGCTAAATTAGAGAATAACTTTTTTACTAATCTCTTACTCCATTACCAATAGAGTATTTAATTGTTTATATACATAATTGTTTAAGATAACTAAAGTATACGAAACTAGTTTCTTTCCCTGTTTTTCACTTGACTTCTGGTTTTGCCCTTGAGTTTGTCCGTGTGGTTTATTTTCTCTGCCCTTCTTGATAAACACATGCAAAAGATCTTTGTTCACTTTAGTTTCTAGGAGGATTAGGTAGGGATATGTTTAATACGTAGTGAATTGGGACAGGAATTTTCCAGAAATGATCCTGGCAGTTTTGACTGTAGCCTCTACCCACAAAAGTGTTGTAGCCACTGAGAGATTTAGTTTAAAACTCAGGAGGAGTTTGTAAAATATTTTTTTTAACTTATAAGAAATTTATAGAAATTATCTATTTTTAATTGTGTATGTCCATTTTTGCCTGTGTATATATATGAGTGCAGTACTTAATTATGGTACTAGTGTGTATTTCTTGTAAGTGTTTTTGTTTTAATATTGTGTGGTCTCTTTTTCAAAAAATTAATTAATTAATTTATTTTCAGCATAGCAGTATTCATTGTTTTTGCACCACACCCAATGCTCCATGCAATCCATGCCCTCTCTAATACCCACCACCTGGTTCCCCCAACCTCCTACCCCCGTGCCGCTTCAAACCTCTCAGATTGTTTTACAGAGTCCATAGTCTCTCATGATTCATCTCCCCTTCCAATTTCCCCGAACTCCCTTCTCCTCTCTAACACCCCTTGTCCTCCATGCTATTTGTTATGCTCCACAAATAAGTGAAGCCATATGATAATTGACTCTCTCTGCTTGACTTATTTCACTCAGCATAATCTCTTCCAGTCCCGTCCATGTTGCTACAAATGTTGGGTATTCGTCCTTTCCGATGGAGGCATAATACTCTATAGTGTATATGGACCACATCTTCCTTATCCATTTGTCCATTGAAGGGCATCTTGGTTCTTTCCACAGTTTGGCGACTGTGGCCATTGCTGCTATAAACATAGGGGTACAGATGGCCCTTCTTTTCACTACATCTGTATCTTTGGGGTAAATACCCAGTAGTGCAATTGCAGGGTCATAGGGAATCTCTATTTTTAATTTCTTGAGGAATTGTGTGGTCTCTTTTATCCTTAGGAATCCTGAAGAAAGAATTAGTCTCATGCATTTCCAGATAGCTCAGTACATGATAAATCGCTATTGTCCCAAGATTTGGGACACAGTTTGTTTTTAGGAACATTAATACAGATCATATGGATTTCTTCTTTGGTAATCTGTGGCTACTGTAGTTTTTTCAAAGAAATAGTGCAGCAAAAATAAATAGTGTAGAGAATAAAAATTGTTGTTACTTATAACCAACTGTTTTTATTTCTGTGATAATACACCCAAAAGATGCTAGTTGGAAGTTTTGAGAAAACAAAGTTTTCTTCGTCTGGAAAGGTCTTTCAAGGTTAGTTTGAAGGTTATTGGTGGAACAGTTCTTACTGTGCTTACATAATTACACAGTGCTTGAGCTGGAAAATTAAACTTAAGGGTGACCTCCCTTTCTCTACTAATACAACCCCCTTCAATTTTTTTCTTTTCAGTTCTTTCTTTTTACGTATTTTCACCTGAACATTTTTTTTTGTCTATTTCTTAGATGTTAGTTTTCAATTTACTTTTCCTCAGTAATATCTTCAAATTCTTACTGAGTTTTCTGTTTATCCAATCGCTTTAACTATTTTAGTCTTCCTTTTCTCTGCATGAGAATTGATGGGTGTTGATAGAGCAGAATTGACAAATCTTATTTACCTTTCTCAGAAGAAGTTTGTATTTTTCATGGCTGCAAGACTTCAGAACCCATATACTCGAACTTGTGGGATAAAATTGTTTTGCCCTTTTCAGATATATATATTCTGTGATATGTATCTGAAATTTGCTTATGTAAATTATTTGACATGATTGAAAATTTTGAGGTATGATTTAGAAACACTGAAAAAGTGGTAGAAAACCACTTTCCTATAGTCAACTTTGCTTAAGAAGAATTAGAGTCATGTGAGTGGAAGAGGATTATGAAAATTTGATTTTTTTCATTGGTATATTCCCTTTCCTACCTGAATATATTTTGATCCAGTGTTTTGGTGGATCTTTGTGTTTTACTACCTCAAAAACTAGGAGATTTTGGAATTATGTTTATGTCCAAGCCTACATTGATCTTTTTATTTGTGTTTTCACATCATCTTTTCTTTTTTGCATTCTGGGGACACTTATAAACGGCAAAATTAGCTTACATTTTAAATGAGAACATTCACGAGAAGTTGCTGACTGACAGAGACATGGTAATACTGTGTGAGGAGCACTGGACTTGTAAGGAGATGTGGATGTTCATTCTAACTTTGTCACCAACCACTTGAACACAACAACAAAAATGTAGGTCACTTTCTGTAAAATGAGGGAGTTTAGATTTTGTTTTAAATGTGATAAGATGTCATTGTAAGGATTAAACATGGAAGGGACATAACATTATTAATGTTTTTGTATGGTCATTCTGATGTGTGGAGAATGGTTGTAGAGAACAAGTATTGATGCACAGAGAAATTGGGAGCCTACTGAAGTAGTCCAGGAGAGATGCTGGTAGCTTAACTTTGTATTGTAGTGGAAAGATGGAAATTTTCATGGACTCGTGTTCCATTTTAAAGGTAGAATTGACAGAACCTACTGACTGAAGTGGGTAGTCGAGTATGAAAGAAAAAGTTATCAGGGATAATTCCTAGATAAATCATGGTGTTGTTCCAAGAAAGGAAAAACTGAGGAAGAACAGATTTGGATGAGGAAATCAGAAATTTTGTTTGGTCATATATTTGAGATGACCTTTTGATTTCCATTTGGAGATGTCAATCAAGTTCATAGACAGTTATATCAGTTTAGAGTTCTAGGGGAAGTTAAGGACAAAGGTACAACACATACAAGTTATTTAAGACTATGGATCTAAGACACCTAGGGAGAGTGTGTAGATTAAACAACAGAAGATGTTGAGGCGCCAGCCTAGCTCAGTTGGTAGAGCAGGCAACTCTTGAACTTGAAGTCATGTGTTCAAGCCCCATGCTAGGGTAGAGTTTACTTAAAAAAAAAAAAAATGAACAGAAGAGGTCCATAACATAGTCACAATAGAGCCTTGGATGTTCCTAACATTTAGAGGTCAAAGAGAAGAGTAAGAGCTAGCAAAAGACACTGAGAAAAAAATTGCCACGGAGCATGAAGAAAATCAGGAGAATGTGTTTCAAGAACAGAGGAACTTTAAAATGGTTAAAGGGCCATGGATAGCATAGTATCCGTATCAAATGCTATGGAAGGAAGTCAAGTTAAAGTCCATATTAAGAAAAGAACAGAGATGATTGTAATGTAATACTGTATGTTAACTTAGTGGAATTAAAAAAAAAACTTCAAAAAAAGAGAAAAGAACAGAATTACATTTGAATTTGGCAACATGGAAGTCATTGGTGAGAACTATCTTGGTGGAGTATCAGAGTTGGAATTGAAAGGAGGATGTGCAATGAGGATGTAGACATGGTAACTACAGACAACTCCTAGAAGAGATTTTGTTGTGAAGAGGATTGTAAAAATGGAGCAGTCCCTAGAAAGGAATGTGGGATCGAGGGAGGATCTTTTAAGATAGGAAATAACATAGTAATAAGATCACTGTTGACTTGATTCACATGTAAAATAAATGTTTTTCTTCATCATGACAAATATCATTAGAACCAAGAGCCTTTTAAACTAGATTCAATAATACATAAACCAGCTATTTTAAGAAGATACTTGTAAGGAAAAGGGAAAACTAGATGGAAAATTGATAGAATGAGTCTTGTTTGGTTTATAGTTTCTTTTCCTTTCTACTTTCAAATTTGGTGCTTAATCACCGTCACTCAGAAGTAGCTGGGTTCTCTGATTAATCTTGATTTGGTTCATTTTTAAGAGCCAGGCATATCTAGTTGTGTTTTTAAGTTGGAAACAGTGGATCAAGATATTGTAGGTCTGCATGAGTTTATTTACATAAAGTTGTCTGCTTTGCCTGAACCAAGACTAAAAATTTTGTTTGCATATCTTTCACCAAGGGAAGAAAGGGTCTGGTCCTATGGAATGAGTGATTTCAGGCCAAAAGAGCTCTTTTCAGAATTAGTTTGAAGCTCAGGGTCACAAATGGTAATTATTCAAATTCCAGACGACAATTATGTAACAGAGACTTGATGATACTATTCTTCTTAAAACTGCTTTTTATTGGCGTCTAGGCCACCATACTCTCCTGATTTGCCTCCTACTTTTGTGCTTGTTCCTTCTCTTTTTCCTTTGCTTGCTTCTTTACTTGATGGCTTAATGTGGAACTAAGTTCCCCTGTGTTCTGTCTTAAACTTCTTTTTTCCTCTTTTCATTTTGAACTTTCTCTTTGTGTAATCTCATTTACTTACTTGATTGAAATCATTACTAACATGCTGATGCTTCCTGAATTTATATCTTTAGATGAGAACGCTCTTTTAAACTCTAGAGTGACATGTCCCATTGCTTACTTATTTGCTTTTTTAGCTATCTTGCGTGCTTCTTAAATTCAACAACTCATCATCTTCCTTATCCTTCTCCCTCAGTCTGCTCCTCCTTTAGCATTTTCTATCTCAGCAAATTTTAAAACTATCTGCTTGGTTACTTAAGAGAGAAATCTGAGAGTCATTTTTGACTCTACTCTTGACCTTCATACACTATCTCCCATCCCTGTGGCAAATCAATAATTATGTCCTGTTGATTCAACATCTACCTTTTAGTCTTTCTTTGCATCATACTGTAATCATTTTAATCCAAGCCAACTAATATCTTACTTTGACTAATGCTTTAGTTTCTTAATTGATTTTCCCTGCATCCATATGTAGTGAGATAATATCTTGCTGTATTTATGATGTTTCCATTTGCTCATAATGTAATGAGTAGAAGGAAATTACATGAAAGAAAGGAATTGTGGATGGGAACTCTTAGAGACCAGTACTATTTCATAGTGTTGCATTTGGTCCCAAATTACCTAAAACAAATTTATAATTATGCCAATGACTATTATTTCTAATTCTCACGTAATAACAGTGGGCATTCAGTTTGCAAGCTTAGGTGCGATGCTTGGAGTCCCAAAGCTATAAACATTTCTTATACTGTGTTTCCTGGTGAATGTAGCTATTGGAGATTGAGTTGGCTCTTCTACTGATATAACTCCCTGAAATTGTTGTGTTGCTTCCAGTGATTCTCTTGACAGTTATCAAGGAGATATATACTGGAGGGACTTAACCAAATTGTGTTTTCAGAGATCTTAGTTCTCTTTCTTCTAACAGGTAGAGTCTCTTGGTGTCAGATTAGATAAAATCACTCTGGATATTTTCATTCTGGAACTTAAATCTAGGTCTGACTCTTGTGTCCAATGAAAAAGAAATTTTTATTACTGCCAGCTAGGAAGTGTGGGAACTACTCTAGTAAGAGCTACTTGGCACTGGACTCTTGAAGCAACTCTATAATACCTCTCATAATAATGCAGCTTGAGCCAAGCATAGTAGGATTAACCCTCATATTTCTGGCCTAGAAAGAGGAGTCAGAGAGATGATAATGACGGTGGGGCTCTTACATTTATGGATGCTTTCACCATGTCCCCCTTTTCCTTTACGTATTAGATGATAGGAACTGCTAGGAGTCTATTCTTTAGCAATGGCCAAAACTTAGGGACAGATAATATAGAGTTCAACCCCCAGGAAATACTACAGAACTTCTTCGTATTTCAGAAAAAAACAGTATCAACACATTTTAAAAACTTACGGGGCACCTGGTGACTCAGCGGGTTAAACCTCTGCCTTCGGCTCAGGTCATGATCTCAGGGTCTTGGGATCGAGCCCCGCATTGGGCTCTCTGCTCAGTGGGGAGCCTGCTTCCCCTCTCTCTCTGCCTGCCTCTCTGCCTACTTGTGATCTCTCTCTCTGTCAAATAAATAAATAAAATCTTTAAAAAAAATTTATTATGAAAACTGCTGTTGGTATTTTGAACTCCACTCTTTTCTAATTTTATTGAAATCTCTAGACCTGTAGTGTGTTGATTTAAGTCTGGGCCATTCTTTCTCTCTTTCATCCCTGGATATACCATATACTGCCCACCCTTAGTTGAAGTACAGGCCAATTTACCTTTATTGAATGCCTTTTCCTCATCGATCCAAAACCTATGGGATACTGCAAAGGCAATCCTAAGGGGAAAATACATAGCCATCCAAGCCTCTTTCAAAAAATCCCACATATACAAGCTAACCCTGCATCTAAAGGAGCTGGAGAAAGAATAGGAAATAAAACCTAAATCACGAAGGAGAAGAGAAATAATAAAGATTAGAGCAGAGATCAATGAAATAGAAACCAGAAAAACAGTAGAACAGATCAATCAAACTAGAAGCTGGTTCTTTGAAAGAATTAATAAGATCAATAAACCACTGGCCAAAATTATCCAAAAGAAAAGAGAAAGGGCCCAAATTAATAAAAAATCATGAATGAAAGGGGAGAGGTCACGACTAAAACAAAGGGAAATAGAAACAATTATTAGAAATTATTACCAGCACCTGTATGCCAACAAAGTAAGTGACCTGGAAGAAATGGATGCCTTGCTGGAAACTTACAAACTACTGTGACTGAAAGAGGAAGAAATAGACAACCTGGATAGACCAATAACCAGTAATGAAATTGAAGCAGTAATCAAAAACCTCCCAAAAAACAAAAGTCTGGGGCCAGATGGCTTCCGAGGGGAATTCTACCAAACATTTGAGTGCCTTTTTCTTTCTACTTTTGTTCAAAAATTTCATCATCTGCCTTTTATTTGCTTATTTGTTATCCCTGAGGATGAATGGTTCTATGGTCTTGCCTCAGGGAAATATTTATGATGCATGACATTAATTTGCAAAACATATGAAGACACTTGTCCTCTGGACCATCTTTCTTATATATAGCCTTAGATTTTTAATCAGTCAGATGCTTCAAATAGTCAATGGAACAAGAATAATGCAACAGAAGAGATAATGCAGTTGTTCCAATTATATAGAGAGAACTACAGATGTGTTTTTTTGAGAAAATGAAAACTTCCTTGAAAACATTTCAGGGATTTTTGTTATGGATTGTATATATTATATATCATATCATTTTAGTAATTGATTAGTTATATTTAAATGCTTACATGTGTGGAGGATTTTAATAGACATATTTTTGTACTCTTAAAAATTCAAAATAAGCCCAGACATTGTTAAAATTATGAAATTGAAATATGTCATGAGTGATTGAGCTTTATTAAGAGGCTTGTATTGTTATTCATTTAGAAGGGAGTAAGTTCTCAGTTTTTATTCCTTCATTTAATTTTGAGTTTGTGTTAAATTTCTTAAGACATTTAGTTCACAACCATCAGGCATTTGTAAACCAAGACTCTTAAGTAATTTTAATTTTTAAGATCTTATACTTCAGTATTTTTGAGGATGATGAAAACATGTTAGTGCTGTTTTTTTCTCCTCCTCTCATTTAGATGTTTCATAATACTATTTAACAATTTGAGTTATTACAGAATTTTAGGAACTTACTGATAAAGAAGAGAATACCTTTGCTAATGGATATAGCTAATTGTTTGAAAACTAATAATCTTGTATTTGCTTTATTTGAGCATTGCTAAGAAAAATTTCATGAGCTAACATCATACTTAATATGTATGGTTATGATTTCATTGCAGTTGTAGATTTGTCCATTTGTAGAGGGATTAAACTTTGGGCGTTTCTTGTGGCTAACTGATAAAGACATATAGTGAAGAAAAAAAATTTGTGATGTTCTCAGATATAATCAATATTAACATTTTTGTGTTTATTCTTCCCGATTTTGAACACTTTTTTAAAGTTTTTGGTACATATTACTAAGTATTTCTTAGAATGGCTCTACCTGTGTATATTTCTACCAGTAATGTAGTATGAAAGTGTGCCCATTCTCTGACCCTCTGGCCAATACTTTGCCAATTTAAAGGCCAATACCACATTGTTATTATTTTCCTTTGAATTCTTTTGATAACTTAGATTACCCTCTTTCAGATGTTGGCGAACCTTTTAGATATCTTCTTTAATAAAATTGCCTTTGCTGCTAGAAGTTTCTTAACACCTCTTCTTTTGGGAGAACTCTAATTAGCTTTTCATTACCAGTGAGGTGCTAAAGATTCTAATAGTACAGCCAAGTTTCTACATCATGCCTCTCTGCTGGACTCAGTGTAAATATAGAGCTAATTATCTAATTTTCCCAGAAAGAGGTAAATGTAAGCATTGTATCCATCAGTTTCTAACAGAGAGATAGAGCCTTGCACAAAGAAATTGGTGAATAACTGCACCAAGAAACGCATGAGTAAATATGATAAATAAATGATATCTGACAATAATTGTTAGAATCTTTTCCAGTAATTTGGTTCCTTTAATTTGGTTAAAGGTTCCAGTAAGTTGGTCCCTTTGGTAGCATAGTGAGGTTACTTCCAATGACTGTGTACTTTAGAGTTTATGAAATATATTTATATACATTACATGTTGAAATACAATAATAACCCTATGAGGCAAATGACGTAGCTTGAAGAAACCATAGCCCAGATATATAAAGCCAATGTCCTAAGGTTAGGCTTGGAGTTAATGCTTAAACCAGTCCATTAAACTCCAGTGCCATGTTCTTTCTCTCCTCCTAGATGCCTCCAATATTTATGTTACATGTGGCCTAAAGTGTACAGAAAATGTAAAACAAATATTAGCTATAAACATTCTTAAAATATTCAGGATATTCCAACAAGTTACACAATGTTTTTGATTGCAAATATTGGTTGCTCTTGTATTTATGAATTTTATAATATGATGTGGTCGGTTAAAATAAACACAGAAACAAAGAATCAAATTGAGCTCTGAGCAGTTTCCTACCCCACTTATGGGATGTGACTAAAAGTTACCTTTTCAATAAAATATAGGCAACTGCTCATTCAACAAATATTTATTGAGCACTTACTCTTTACTAGGCACTATGCTGGAATAAAACAAATGTGAGCCTTAATCTCATGCGACTGGAGGTGAAAGACATTAAACATTTTTTTTTCAAGTAAATATATAGTGACACTTTTATCGAATACATGAAGAAAAAATACAGGGTATGACAAGAGTGCATGATAGGGGACCTAATCCAGGTCAGAGAAAGTCTTGAGAAGGTGACATGTGAGTCCTTAGGGTTGATGGGAGCAGATGAAAAGTTGGTAAGGGTGGGGAAGTGGAAGAAATCACTTTTAGAATGTTGAAGGAGCTAAGAGAAAGCTGACCAGTAGGTGTGAGCTGAAAAAGAAGACTCAGGAAGGTAGTTGCTATATTCTTTAGTTTTTCAAAGAAGTCATGTAACTGTTCATTCCAGTAATGTTTTCATTGCTGAGACCATATTTTGAAACTCTCCCTATGCCCTTGCCTTCAGATCCTCTTTTGAAACAAAGGAAACTTTTTTTTTTTTTAAAGCAACAAAGAGTGTTTTGCAATGTAATCACTTTCTTATTTAACAGACTTACTTCAAAAGGGCTTTTGATTATTTATAAAAATTGAATCTACCCACCAAGGGGAAAAATATACATACATACATATATGCATCACAGATAGTATAAGCGTAGAAATTACATATTCATCACAGATAGTATAAGCTTGGAAATTAAGAATTTTAAAACTATGTTTTTTCACTTACAGAAGTTGACCTTTTATAGATGTAAAAAATCAACATGATCAGAGGCTTAAAATTTTGAAGCACATCAGGTTGCTTCTCTTTGAATTAATGGAAAGAAACCTATTTAAAGTTACTTATGAGTTAAAATAATTGAGATGCTTGCTTTTTTCTTTTTTTAAAAGATTTTATTTATTTATTTGACAGAGAGAGATCACAAGTAGGCAGAGAGAGAGGGGGAAGCAGGCTCCCCGCTGAGAAGAGAGCCCCATGTGGGGCTTAATTCTGGGAAGCTGGGATCATGACCTGAGCCAAAGACAGAGGCCTTAACCCACTGAGCCACCCAGGCACCCCGAGATGCTTGCTTTAACTGAAATATTCTCCATTAGGTCACTGGCAGGTAGTTTTCCTATTCGTGTGTAGAGACTGATCTATTCACAAATAGGTGTGTGTGTGTGTGTGTGTGTGCGTGCGTGTGCCCATCTGTGTACATACATAGGTGGTAGAATGATAGGGAAGGAGCATGTGACATGAAGTCCAAAGCAAAGACCTTTTTCAAATACTCTATTTTTCTAAGCTGTGTGATCTTTAATCCTTTAAAGCCTCTGTTTCTTTTCATCTATAAAACAATAGTAGAATTACAACCTGGTCACATTATCTGAATATTAAAAAAAATAAATTTAGAAGTCCTGGAACTCCAGGGTGGCTCAGTCGGTTAAGCGTCTGCCTTTGGCTCAGGTCATGATCACAGGGTCCTGGGATCGAGCCCCACTTGGGGATCCCGGCTCAGCGGGAAACCTGCATCTCCCTCTTCCTCTGACCATCCCCCCTGCTCATGCTCTCACTCATACTTTCTCTCTCAAATAAATAAATCTTTAAAAAATTAAAGATCTAATTGAAAAATTAAAATATAGAAGTACAAAAATAGAACAAAAAATACATTGTGATTATTATGTTTCATCAATAGATTAATAGGCACCCATAAAAATATAAAACAATAAGTAACAAGCCCTCTTGGTTGAGGACAAATCCATAATGGAACATCTCAGTTTCTAAAAGCAATGAATTAGTTATTTTAAAGGCATATGATTGCATGTTTGTTTTGTATCATTAAAAAATTTATATTGTTACATCTTTATTTTGTGTTACTTGTTTGGGACGTGTTTGTTCATGTCAACAAAGAACTCACCAGTTTTTAAAAAAACTTCTTAGTGTATCTAAGTGCCTAGTTATTGATAGTGGCATGTGTGTGGAAGGGACGAGAACAGGTTAAAGCTAAAAGTTGAGGTAAAAAAGGGCTAAAAGGGATATATCTGTTATAGAAATGTGGTTTAGGAGCAGTTCAAAATTAATAAATGTATTAATTGTCTCTGTGATGGAGTTGATTTTTAAACTTTGGTTTACACATGACTGTCAGAGCATCTTTTGTGGAAAGATGGATGCACCTGGAAATAGGATAACCTCAGATTTTATCTCAATCAGAATTATTCTTTTGAGAATGGATGGTGATCTGGGGCACTTTAAGACAATTGGAGCCCTCAGGAAGTATTCTTTTCTGAAAAATGCTATTTGACCGCCACTTACTGAAATAAGTTAATAATAGTCCATAAAGTCTTTCTGGGCTTAGTTGTGTGTGTGTGTGTGTGTGTGTGTTTTAAAATTGTGGGGAAGTTCATATTCAATGTGTGCTGCTTAAGTAAATTTTAATTGAGAGAGTATAATTTTTTTTTCCCTATCCACACAGTTCTTCGCACAAATAATCATGTAGTCACTACGTTGGCCCCTTAGAAAGGGATTGGATTGAACATCACTCACTTTACTTTAAGAATAAAATGAAGACATTTTAAAATTAACTAAGAAATTAAGACGGGGAAGTTTTCCAGATGTCTCTTTGGAAGCACAGCATTATAAATGCAGGCAATGAAAGCTCTATTGTCTGTCGTATTTTTATAGCTCCGTGATATCAAAAGAAGGCTATACCACTTATTTTTAGAGTGTTCTCTGTCCTATGCAGCAGCCTTCACAGTGAAGAGACCGACATACTCTGTTGCTGGGGTTACTCGTTTTTCAGGGAAAGACGAAAGGGTTGGGAAATGCATAATTCCTCTTCCTCTTCCCCAGTAGTAACATTGAGAAGATACCTTGTCCCCGTTTTTATTACTTCTGAGATTTTATTGCTGGCAGCCAGATGTGCTGAAACTCCTGACGACAGCATCTAGTCATCGCGTGTTTTTAATAGGCTTAGAGAAATATGAGTAGAGTACATGAAAGCAGCTCAGCTTCACACTTCAGCTGGGAATGCCCAAAAAGCTTACTGCTGTTTAGAATTCTTGCTACAGTCAGGAGAAAGCCGAAAGCTGTACGGGTACTGAATCTTCCACGACTGAATTAGAAGAATAATGACTGTACAATTAACTGTCCACCTCTGCTCATTGAAGCACAGTTTCTACAGAGCGCAGGAGAAATATGGAACTTGATTGGCATGTTTTTATTTGATGGTGTCTGCAAATAGATGACTTTAAAGACAGGTGGTAAGGAAAAATAAGAGAAGGGGGGAAAAAAAGAAAGAAAATGCAATTTGAGACATTGCGCCAGGTCTGCAATTCTGTTTTATCTCATTTTCATGGGGTTTTCTCATCCCCACCAAATATTTTACAAAATGAGCTTTTTGGACAAACGCTGAACAATGCAAGGTGAGTAAAGCTCAAGTATATTTCTTTTGGCATTGATATTTCCAGAATAATAATCTTATATGTCTATAAAAATGGTTCTGTGTTGAAATGTTAGTATTATGAGGGTGTTGTCTTTTTACCATACATACAAAATTTTATACAGTATTCTTCTTAATTGATTTCAGGAAGGAAAATAAGCTTACTTCCAGGTGCCGAAAGCATCTTAAATTTAACTAGTTTGACCTCTGAAACATAATACAGGCTGCTTCATGATTTCATTTTCTAATAAATAAGATGATTAACTTAAAATGCCTGATATATTTTTTTTCTCATTGTGATCATGGCAGTGATTACAATGCATATATAGGGACGGGGATATATAATCATATGTGATTTGTTGGAAAATGTGAATTAGCAGTCATGCATGCTCCTTGTAAAACATGCGGAAGATGTTTCCTGGGTCTGAGACATTTCTCTATGCAGGGTAGATCAATAATCACTTTTAAACAAGCTATATTATCAAACTGCTAATAATGCTTTGTATTTGGCTGGCTAGTTTGAAAGGATGCTTTGTTGTAAATTCCTATTGCTTTTTCAACCTCATCATTTTGTGTGTGTGTGTGTGTGTGTGTGTGTGTGTGTGTGTGTGTGTGAAGATTGTTAAATTAGGAACATATGTTTTAGACGGTTTCTCTGGCTTACACTAAAAGAGAGAGCCTATTAAAGAAGGCTTTTAAAATGCAATTTTATTATCCAGTTGTTTGCGTTGTGAGAATTTCTAATGTTATATACCTCCTATGGAAAAGATCCCATTTTAACTAAATATACATGGAGAAAGCCTAAGAAAGAAATTCTTTGAACATGATAATAATGCACTAAAACCTTCTGGAAATTGAGGGAGAGCTAATAGTGCATAGAATATTGAATGGTTTTGCTGCTCTCCTCTGAACAATGTGAGGCAGCTTATTTAGAGATTTTTTAAAAACCCTATTACACAGTATGTGTCTTACTTTAGCAAATGAAGAAGACGCTTTTAAAATTTGCTGGCATTTAAAATGTTTACTGATGATAAATATATCTATGACCCTTTTACCGAATATGGAATAACATCTTGTTTTTTTAATAAAATTTCACTTCTTTCCTCAGTACAGTTCTATTCAGTTGGCTAATTTTTTGTTTAGTTTTTAGATAAAGTATATAACGGTGTATGAAATGCTGTGATATTCTGTAATAGGCTTTCTATTTTTTAAGATATTAGGTTTTTAAATTTAGTAATATATCACTTGAGGCTTGAGTGTCTGTAATTTATGGTAGAAATAATCTGTATTGCATGTTTTATTTAAATAGAAGAGGCAGTATGGCTTTCTTAAAATTTCCATGACCTGAAACTACCAGAGTTTTAGGATTTGTACTCATCCTTTATAAATCTTCTCTTTGCTCAGTTCCTCTCTCTCTCTTTTTTTTTTTTCCAGTGCTAAGAATTTATGTGTTTAAAAATATTAGGTCTGGGTGCATATTCACATTAGAAATTGTGTGTGAACAGTATGGCATGGAATAAGTTTTAAAGGAAATTTTAGTTTTAAAATATGAAAATATCTATATTTTGATGGGATTGTGGATCCCCATCACTATGCTTTTGTTTTAGCTCCAAGTTTCTTTTATTGTTGCATGCTTAATGATTCCATTGCTCTCATTATTAAAAATCTAGCATTTTATGTTGCTGCAATTAAATGTTAAAAATGCGAAGTTTCTGATGCTTCTGTAAGACCAGTCTCATTTAACTTGCTTTGATTTTTTTTAAATCTAAGATTATATGAAACTGCCACTTAATCAATAAAAAACTTAAACTGGTTTAGGGGGAAAATATGCCTGCTTTATATGTTCTTAACTTCTTAGTCTTCAAAAAACATGATGTTTCTTCATGTGCAAATCTATTGATTTTCATAAATAATCAACTGATCGATTTACTTTTAAATTCAGTCAAAACCAGCTATACAAATAATTATTTTAGAAGTAGGAAGAGTGAAAATAAGTTTATATAACTCTCAAAGCCCCCACATATTTTAACGTTTTAGTTACTTTGTGTTCAGATGCGACATAAGTGGTCCTTTAGAACTCTTTCTCTGCTTGGATTCTTTAAAGAAATACAAATGCCCCTACATCAACATTTCAGTTAGCATTGAATTAGAAAGTAAGATGTAGACTAAAAAAGATCATTCTTGAGGGAAAAGTCTTAGAAAAATAATGATCCTAGTATGTCATCAGAAGATGTGGTCTTACAACTTTAAAAATCTTTCTGAATAAGTGAGCCTTTCAACCTTGTGGACTGGACGTTAATGATCTTGAGATTTGAGCATCAATTATGTAACTATCTCTTTGGAAATAGCCGTTTTGGTTGTTATAACATGTTTAGTAATCATTTGATTGTTTGGACTAGTTCAGATGAAACATTCAGTATTTGTGTTGTGACATAAAGTATGATCTTTAAACTGATAGAAAAAAAGAACATCATAGATATGGACAGTTAGATTATATTTTATTCTGAATTGCTTTCTAGGAGAAATTACCAGACTAGTACTATGCATTGATTGTAGACGATGTATCATTGAGGGAACTTTCAAATAATATTCTTGAGACTTTCCCTAGATAACTAATCATATCCTGAAATCTGCAACCCAACTTTCATCAGTTTTCCGATGGTAGGGCAGTTTACTTCTATGACATATAAGCAATGAAAGCTTAAAAGATGGAAATCTCCCATAATAGTTACTCAAAACCATTGGCAGCTTCAATTTGTCAAAGAGCCAAGATTTTGAATACACCAGGAATATTTTATGGATAGTAAATTACTAACCTGTATATGACTATAGATTGTTAAAGTATTTTAATATCAAATGAATAATTGAAATATACTTAGGAATAAAAATCATTAGAATATTTCAGATTGGTTGTTGGAAGCCGTATAGAATGACTCTCTCTTATGTTTCATACTGAAAGTTCTTAGCTTATTTTGTCATCATTGTGGTTCTTGAGTACCATTTCAGTGGATAAGGGTGGGGGCAAGATATCCTCTGTGCTTTTGCAGCTAAAATGAAACCATTGAAGGTAAGGCAAGGAAAAAAAAATCAGTGGATGCATCCTACATAAATCCACTTCACAGGTTTTGATGAGATGCCACTTTTTTTGTTTTTTAAGATTTTATTTATTTATTTGACAGAGAGAGATCACAAGTAGGCAGAGTGACATGCAGAGGCAGAGAGAGGAGGAAGCAGGGCCCCTGCTGAGCAGAGAGCCCAATGCAGGGCTCCATCCCAGGACCCTGGGATCATGACCTGAGCTGAAGGCAGAGGCTTACGCCACCGTGTCACCCAGGTGCCCCTAGAGATGCCACTTTAATTTAAATTCTTGTTATCAGGTTTTCTTACCATAAACTCACTTTTCCAAATTAAATATTTAATCAGATACAAAGATAATTGCTTTTGTTGCCAATAAAAAAATCCTCAAGTCCTAAATTCATTACGAAGCCTGAATTTTGTAATCTTGTCTTTGGAAGCAAACGTGAATATTGGGATGCTGGAAGATAGGTTTTTAACAGCTCACTGCATTGAATAATCAATTGCTTTGAGCAGTATTCAAATACATGATAAGGATGACTATCTTTTGTGATAAAACTTGTAGAAGAATGTACTTAATTTTTTTCACGTTTTTCCATTTTCCTGATTTTTAGTAATCTCTCTTGTATGGTGAAGAAATCTCTGGGTTTTTTTCCCCCAGATGTGATTTTTTTCTTTGTAAGTAAATGGGTAGCAGTGAATTTGCTGTGCTGGCTGGCCACACAGGGGCATAATAAGCCTGGAATTTAGTCAGAAGAGATGCTGAAGACAGTCTTTCTCTCCCTTCCATATACATCTAATGAGATAGGCAGACGTCCGTATTTCAATTAAGATTACGAAGAACTTAATAGACCAAAAGACATTTGGATTTGTTGGTATTTTCAGTTCCTAATAAGGTGACCATATGATCTGGTTTGCCTGGAGTAACCCCATTTTATGCTTGCCATCTTCCACTAATTATTGTTAGTACTTCTCAAAAGCATTGCTATTTGTTGATAAATTATAGGGCCACTCCGTAGAGATGAAATGGAAGGTTTGAAATGACCTAGGGCAAATGGCCTCTTTTCCACTCACGAATTCTCACAGATCTAAAACATTAATATTAATTAAATAAAATTTGATTTTGCAAATGAATGTTTAATTCTTCAGTTTGTAGTATTTTTGGTGGCAAGTATTTAGTTCCTTACATAGCATTTACTATTGCTTTGGTTTATAATGAAGCCATCAGTTTGTGTTCAGGATTTTTGGCGTAAACCTCTGTTTTTCATCATGGCACATTAATGACTAGTTCGACATGAAAAGAACAGCATGCTTACTTTTCATAGCTGGGAGAGTGCCGTCTGCACAGTATGCATTATTTGGAGTTGGTATGATATTCGCACAATTGAATTTTCATTATCGGAACATTTTTGTATGAACCGTCTTTATTTTGAAGTGTAAAGCCTCCAGTAGTCTGAGACACCATGCACGTGTGTACACAAACACACACACGCACTATTTCTTTAACCTTGTTAAATATACATACTAAGTATTATAAGACTAATAATTATATATTATAGATATAAAAGCCAATCTTAACAATGGTCTCTTTTTATTTATTTCAAATCAAAATGACTTTTGGTCCATGAATGGGTATCATATATATTTTTGCTAGAATATTTACTGTGGACTTTAGCAGTATACCACAGTTATTGGTACAGATTCTGACACTGATATACAGCCTTTAAATATTTTCTTTTTGGAAACATTTTTATAAAACTACTGTTTTTGTTGATGACTGATATGTCAATGTTAACTGTACTTTTTTATTTTTTAGCTTTATGTGATCATGAAGGATCTTAGAAAACTCAAGATAATTATTGAACTTTCTGGTTAATGCTGGCACTATTCACCAGTTACTAAAATGAATTCATTTCATACATGCTATGAGCTACCGTTTTCATATTCACTTATCAGTTCCACATGAAGCTTCGTGTGTACATTAAAAAGAATTCCCAGAACTGATCCATATTTTGATTGAGTGAAGCTTCCAAATTTGAGAAGTTTTAAATATCTCAAAAATGTGTGTGGGCACTTCTATTTGGGCAAAATGGGAAAAACCATTAAACATGGCTTCCTTTCACCTAATGTTTTTCAAACTATGCTATTTTGTTTGTTTGTCTTTTGTTTTTACCAGAGAATACTTCCTTGAGAATGTAACTCAGTAGGTAAAGCAGGTAAAAGAGCAGCAGCTCTAATTTAGAAAGTGGGACAAGGAATCCATATTAGGTTCTAGAAACAATTTTCAGCCGCCTTTTTACAGGCAGGACCTGTAACAACCTGAAACAACCCAGGACCTGTTGTTTCAATCTCTTGAAACTTCCCATCTCATGGTGTGACCTTTGAAACATCACAGATAGAGGTAATGAAAAAATGGCAAGGAAAGCTGCCATCTTTAGTCAGGAATTGATCTGTGCCTGACTTTTCTATAATATTTTTCCAATACTGTTTTAGCTTTATGTTGTGTAGTGTTAAACATGGAACTTGTGTTCATATCTCAGGTCTGCTACTTACTGGCTGTGTGGTATTGGTAAAATCACTATACTGTGAGTTCTTGAGTTAAGAGGACTATATATTTATTAACCTCTGATTACCAACACTTACCATATCCCTCATGCTTCTTTCTCATCAATACCAGCTTCCCCCAACTCCAGAACCAAATACTGCCCTGTTGTTTTCTCTCTCAGTATAGACTAGCTATATCTATTCTAGAACTTTATATAATTAAAGTCACATGGAATGGATTATTTTATAAAAGACTTTTAATCAGTGTAACTTAAAAATATTTATCCACGTTGTTGCATGCCTGAGTAGTTTTTTCCTTTTTGATTGCTGAGTAGTATCTCATTTATAAATATTCCTACTCTCAATTAAGTCTTCTTTTTGTGGATATGTATTTTTATTCCTTTATATGGGTACCTAAAAGAAGAGTTCTTGGATCACAGGGTAGATGTATGTTTAGTTTTAGAATGCAGACCATTTAAAAAAGGGGTTGTTCATTTTAAATTCCACCAAATATGTTTGAGAGTTTTGGTGGTTCCACACAGTGTCCAACCTTTGATGATGTGTATTTTTAATTTTTGTCATTCTGGTGAGTGTAAGATAGCAATTCCTTATGATTATGATTTTGTATTTTCCTGATACAGGAAAATATGTTCATATGTTCATTGGCGAGTCGTGTATCCTCCTTTGTGAACTGTCTGTTCAATTTTTTTAAAAAAATTAGGTTTTGTTTTCTTAATGAGCTGTAAAAGTTTTTTGTAATCTACCTGGATATCAGTCACTTCTCAAATATATGCTCCATGGATATTTTCTTCTATGGTTTCCCTGTTATTTATTTATTTATTTATTTATTTTTTGCTTGTTCATTTTCTTAGTAATGCTTTAGGTGAGGAGAAGTCTGAATTTTGATGAACTATAACTTATTAATTTTTTTTCTCTCAGGGTTTTTGCTTTTTGTGTACTGTCTAAAAACTTTTGCCACTTCCTAAGTCAAGAAACTGTCCTCTTATGTGTTGCTCAGAAGGTTATTTATGATTATTTCTCTGTTGAGATTTCCTGTCTTTTCTCTTGTTATGAACATTATTACCTTCACTTCCTTTAACATAATTATCATATCTAGCTTTGAAATTCTTTTCTGCCTAATTTTGATGTCCAAGTTATCTCTTGATCAGTCTCCATTGATTCTTTTTTCTCTTAAGCATGGGTCATATTTTCCTATTTCTTAATATACCAAGTAATCTTAAATTTTATCTTGGACCTATTTAACAATACTGTATAGAGACTTCCTGAAATCTGTTTTGAAGAGTGCTGATTATTTTTAAGGCAGGAATTTAACTTGGCTGAACTTGAGCTACAGACTTTGTTTCCCTTGAGGTATAGCAGCTGAAATTTTAGTTTAATTATTTTAATTTTAGCTGAGCTGCTTGAAGTCTTTTCTGTGCATGCATGAGATTTGGCAGTGTTTATTAGTCACAGAAACTTCTTTTTCCTTCCTGTAGCTTTCTTTTTGTCATTTTCCCCTTACTGTCCACCTTCTGTATTTGCTCAAACTCTTTCCTCTGGTTTTTCAGGTTAGTAAGATCCTGAATTTTCTAACATAGATTTAGCCTGCAAGCACTGAGTGGATTTGGTTAAGTCCAAGTTTTTAAATGGGAAGCATAGCTAAGTCATTCCTTTCTTCAAATGTCAATTACACTCTAGTGTCTGTCTTCTTTTTGTTACTTTCTAGGGCCTTCAAATAGTCATTTGTTCATATTTTACCCAGAATTTACTATCTTTGGGAAGGTTAGTTTGATTGGAATTCCTTGGCCATTATCCAAAGAAGAGTCAATTCTACAACATTTTAAATTGTATTTATTAAACAATATGCTGTCAGAAATTATATTTGTAGTTTCTTTTGTAATCCCAGCTTCATTGTTAGTAATATGTTGTATTTTTCCATTATCATTGGGCAGCCAGTTGTCCAGTGGCTAATTTGGGAACCTCATGTTCTAATTAAATTCATATTGTATCATCAGAATATATAGGGAATACGTAACTTTTAATTACTCTGTTTGTGCTATTCTATTTTATCCTTATTTTAATGACTTTTGCTAATGGTAAAATATGACCAACATGTGCACAGACTTTCTTCACAGAAAACAGACTTTTGATATTCCTGATCTATCAGTAGAAGTAAATGTCTGTTTGGATATGATGAAGAGACAAAAGCCATCATATTTTTTCTTCCTGTTTTAGTTAGGTGGGCATCTATTTCAAAGATAATCTCCACATCAATTTTTTTTTTCCACATGGAGTTTTTAAGGGAAATTTGATGATGCTTTTGATGGGAATGAGTAGACTAAAGATGAAAGTAGGTGTCATTTCCTCAACTGGTGTGCATCACAGTATAAGGACTAAAGTGTGTGTGCAGAAAATTTGATGATAATTACTTGTAATAATGGCCCATCTTCTAAATTAATAAAATTTTCCTGTGTCACATCTATTTTTTGTGATGAATTTTTTATCAAGACTTCTCTGGGTCCTGTGGAGTTATGTTTTGATTTTGAAACAAAATGCTGTGTACATAACATAGGATACACTACCTTTTCTCTAGAAATGGAACAGCTTGTTAAAAAACTGTATGCACAAAATATAATCTGGTAATGAAAATACACTTAAGAGCAGTATGTGCTTCAAAGACTATTACCATGTTTCCCATGAAGTCCACAGAGCTAAAGAAATGTGCATTCTAGTGTTTACCATTGGTGTTGCAACGAATACATAGATGAGCAGTTTCAGCGAAAAATGGTGCCACAAATAGATACAGTCCAAAGATTATGTGGAATTCTTCACCTGCATGAGCATTCATCTTTTTCAATTTTATTATTTTTTTAAGTGATCTCTACACCCAACATGGGGCTGAAACTCATGACTCTGAGATCAAGAGTTGCATGCTGTACCAACTGAGCCAACCAAGTACCCCATGCGTGAGGATTAATCTTTTAATTGTCTTTTTAAAGTCACTTTTGTTTATGTTGGCCTATGTCAAAAAGATTCATGGGGCTCCTGGGTTCCTCAGTTGGTTGAGTATCTGACTCTTGATCTCAGCTCAGTTCTTGATTTCAGAGTCCTGTATTCAAGCCTTGCGTTGGGCTCTGCACTGGGCATGGAGACTACTTGCTAAATTTAAAAAAAATAAAAAAATAAAAGACTTACTACTTTATAGAACACTTAAAGTGAGTGCATCATGTATTAGTTTTCTGTCGCCACAAGCTTAGTAGTGGGTTAAAATCATACCAGTTTTATCTTGCAGTTCTGTAGGTTGGAATTCTAGGCAGAGTCATCTGAATTCTCTGTTCAGGATTTCACAAAGCTGGATCACGGTGTCAGTTAGATGGGCTCTTTTTCTGGAAGGTCATGGGAAGAATCTATATCCAAGTGTATTAAGATTGTTGGCAGAACCCAGTTCTTCGTAGTTGTGGACTGAGGTCCCTTTTTTCTTGTTGGCTGTCAGCTTCTACAGGTCTCTTGTATTCCTTGGCTCATGGTTCTATTTTCCTTTTTCTGTTTTTAATTTATTTTTTTAATTTATTTTATTAATTTTTTATTTTTTTAATTTTTAAAGTAATTAATTAAGTTGAGACATAATTGACATAGAACCTTTTATTAGTTGTAGATATCCAACATATTGGTAAGATGTATGTATATATTGCAAAATGATTGCCAAAATAAGTTTAGTTAACATCTGTCACCACACATACAAATTTTTTTTTTATCTTGTGGTGAGAACTTTTTTTTTAATCTATTAATAACTCTGAAATATATAATACAGTATTGTTAACTATAGTCACTATGCAAGCAGTACATTACACTTAGGTTGTCTCCATGTCTTGGTGATTATAAATAATGCTGCTATGGGGTTATTTGCATGGGGTGCAAAAGTCTTTTTCAATTGGTGCCTTCATTTCCTTTGGATATAATACCAGATGTGGAATTGCTGGATCATGAGGTAGTTTTATTTTTAACGTTTTAATGGTCCTCTATACTGTTTTCCATAGTGACTGCACCAATTTACATTCCCACCAACGGTGTACAGGGGTTCCCTTTTGTCCACATCCATGCCAGCATTTGTTATCTCTTGTCTTTTTTTTTTCTTTTTAAAGATTTTATTTATTTATTTGACACAGAGAGAGGGATCATAAGTAGGCAGAGAGGGAGGCAGAGAGAGATGGGCTCCCCGCTGAGCAGAGAGCCCAGATGCGGGGCTCAATCCCAGGACCCTGAGATCATGACCCGAGCTGAAAGCAGAGGCTCAACCCACTGAGCCACCCAGGAACCCTGTATCTCTTGTCTCTTTGATGACAGTCATTGTAACAGGCATTAGGTGATATTTTATTGTGATTTTTACTTGCATTTCCCTAATGACTAGAGATGTTCATGTATCTTCTTTGGAAAAAAAAATGTTCACTCAGAACATTTGCCCATTTTTTTTTAGCTGGGTTGTTTTTTGCTATTGAGTTGTTTGAGTTCTTTATATGTTTTGGAAGTTGACCTCTTCTTGGATATATGGTTAGCATTTTTTGTAAGGCAGATCTGGTGATAATGAACTCTCCCAACCTTTATTTGTTTGGGAAAGTCTTGTCCCTTTTTCATTTTTGAAGGACAGCTTCCCTGTGTGTAGAATTCTTGGTTGACAGGGACTTTCTTTTAATATTTTGAGTATGTCATCCCATTCTTTCTGGGCCTGAATAGTTTCTGTTGAGAAATCCATTGGTAGTCTAATGGGGGTTCCCTTCTACATAACTTTTTTTTTTCTTTGCTGTTCTTAAAATTTTTTGTCTTTGACTTTTAACAATTTAATATCTTAATGTGTCTTGATATAGTCCTATTCAGGTTCATTCTGTCTGGTGTCTTTTGGCCTCATGGATCTAGATGTCCATTTCTTTCTTCAGGTTCAGGAAGCTCTCAGCCATTATTGCTTTTAATATATTTTCTGTTCTTTTCCCTTTCTGTTCTCCTTTTGGAATTCCTATGATGCGAATGTTGTTTCTTTTCCTTGTGTCCTATATTCCACACAGATTCTTCATTCTTTTTCATTCCTTTTCTCCTTTTGCTTCTCTGAGTATTTGCCAATGTCCTATCCTCCTGGTCACTAATTCTTTCTTTTGCATGACTGACTACTTTTAAAATTCTCTATTGACTTCTTCAGTTCAGTTATTGCATTTTTCAGCTCAGTTATTTCTCTGGTTTTCTTTTTGTTTTTCATGGTTCCTACATCCTTATTAAATTTTCTTTGTGTTCATGCATTGTTTTCCTATTACTACTATTTTTTTTGTAGTTGTCTGTGTTTTCTTGTGGTTCATTAAACTTTTTAAAGAGGATTATTTGGACTTCTTTGATAGTTTCTAGATTTTTCTTTCATAAGGGTTTGTTATTGGAACTTGTTACTCTCCTCTAGTGATGTCATAGTTACCTGATTTTTCATGATCCTTGATTCCTTATGTTGGCATCTGCACATTTGAGTAGTTGGACTCCTCTTTCAAGGTTTACAGGGTTGCTTTGGCAGAGACAGTTCTTTACCAGTCAGCTGATTTTGGGTTTCTGGGTCTGTCTGTTGGTACTGTCCTGGGGCTTGTGGTGCCTGCTATTATGGCCTGTTTTTGTTTGAGGCAACTGTTTGAGTTCTGAGGACTGGAATGGGGTTGTGTGTGCTGCTGGCTAAGAACAGTTAGATAGGGCTGCTGGCTTGGTTCCTTATCCAAGTGAGGCTATAGGACGGACTCTGTGGTTGCCTGAATTCTCTGGTCAGAGTTTCTAGATGGTCAGGAGTAGGTACCTCATTCAGTACTACATGGGGCTATTTAACATTTAAAAAAAGATAATTTCTACACCCAGTGTGGCACTCAAACTCATGACCCCTAGATCAAGAGTTGCACATGTTCTATGGACTGAGCTAGCCAGGTGCCCCAAGATGCAGCTATTAATTAGCTTCCTTGGCCTGGAAGGATCCAGGACCTGTGGTAGCTTGTTGTTTAGAGACCCACATCAGCCCAGAGTATGCACTGAATTCTCTGGTCAGGTAAGGCCACCAGTTTTGCTCTGCAGAAAGTAGAGGCCTCAGACTTGGCTTTCTGTTCCAGTGCCAGCCTACGCAGGGCTGTTGAATGGGCTGCTCAGCTTTCCATGTGTTCTGGTTATGCTCAGGCTGAACATATTGGACAGGCTGAAGGGTGGATACAGTGATGAGTGGGGCTACAAATTAGATTCCATGCCTGGGCGCAGTGGGAGAAGCAGCTCTAAAGCTGGGAAAGCTCTTAGTTTATTGTCTTAACTCAGACTGACCTGCACCCCTCCTTCCCTGACCAAACAGGGCCACTAGATTTGCTCTGCAAACTATTGACTCTGCCTGCCTGCCTCTTGGATTGAGTGCTGCTAGGTCACATAGCTTCCAAGACTCGTCCTTAGCACTTCGGGTCAGATGGGGCTGAAATATACTTTCTACAGCAGGTGGGGCTATGTTGCAGCTCCCATGCCTAAGGGTGTGGGAGATGCTGCTTCAGGCCACTTTCAGTTTCCCAAATTGGTTCTCCAGTTGGGAGGGGCCAGGAGCTACCCTCTGCTTTGGCTATGAATTAATCTCCCTACCTGAGCACAGCATGGGAACACAACACACGTGGTATTGCCTTTGCTATGAAGGTGATCAGCTCTGCTCTCTGCCTCTTGGCTCAAGTGTTGCTGGGGCTGCCCAGCTTCCAAGAGTTGTCGCCAGCCCTTCTGATCAGATGGGCCTGGAAAACACTCCACAGTGGGTGGGGCTGTTATTCAGCTCCCTGCCTGGGCACGGGCAACCAGGCTCTAAGGCCAGCAAACTCGTCGTCTGAACATCTGAATCAGGCAGATTTGCACCCCAACAAGTTCCCTGGTCAGAGTGTACCCCTGACTTGGTTCTGCAGATGAACAAAGCCGCTGGTTGGGATGACTGTTTGGGCACTGCAGGTATGAACTCTCAGCCAAGATCTGTGGGTTGTTGTTTCAAGATTTGTGCTGGTTGTTTCAAGACGCTGCCCCCATCTCAGCCAAAGTCCGATTCTCGGTGGATGTGCCACCAGATTCCCCAGTAATCCTCTTGCTGCAAAATCAGAGTAGCGGCTCTTATAAAGAGGCCCACAGTGATGGAGGTGCTGGTTGTACCCCATGGGTTCTCTTTTCCCACAGGAGGAACCGCTGGTTCAGGGGAGATCTCTCTGCATGATGCTGCACTGGCCTGGGGGAGGGGCAATGCGGTCAATGTGTAGGCACTTCTCTTACCCTTCTAAGGCAATTTGTCTTGGTCTCTGTGGTGCAGGAGGTGCTTCAGACTCAGCCCTGTATTCTGGGATTCTCTCACTTGTCTTATTCTTTTTTTTTTTTTAAAGATTTTATTTATTTATTTGAGACACAGAGATCACAAGTAGGCAGAGAGGCAGGCAGAGAGAGAGAGGAAGGGAAGCAGGCTCCCTGCTGAGCAGAGAGCCCGATGTGGGGCTCCATCGCAGAACTCTGGGATCATAACCTGAGCTGAAGGCAGAAGCTTTAACCCACTGAGCCACCCAGGTGCCCCTCACTTGTCTTATTCTTGAATAGTTCTAGTTGTTCTTACTGTGAGTGGGGTTGGGGGCGAAGTCAGGAACAACCAGTGTCGCCATCTTGGTGATATTACTCTAGCTATTGTAATTTTTTTCAGTTGCCCTTTGTGCTATTGTTGTTATGTATTTTATTGTATAAAAATTTTTTAAGCCTCACCATCCATTATTATTAATTTTGCATTAAATGATTTTTTTTTATTTAAAAAAAAGAAACTTTTACAATTACCTACACATTTACTGTTTTTGATTATCTTCATTTCTCTCTCCAGATATGGACCTCTTTTTGGCATTATATCACTTCTACCCAAACAAATTCTATTAGTATTTCATGGTTTATGGGTCTAATGGTGATGAATTCCAGCCTTTGTAGGTTAAAAAAATCTGTATTTTTTCCTTCAGTTTTTGGAAGGGAGCTTAATTTCAGATGAGATATAGATTTAGGTGAACTTTGTTTTTTTTCTCTAGTCCTTAACTCATTCAGTCATCATCTGGCCTCCACTGTTTATGGAGAGAAGTCAGCTCTAATTCTTACTACTTTTCTCTGTTAGGTATTGTTCCCCCCACCCCCCTTCATGGTTGCTTTTAATATAGCTCTTTGTCTTTTATTTTCAGCAGTTGAAGTATTTTTCTTTATATTTATTCTCATTGTGGATCACTGAGCTGCTTGATAGGTTGATACCAATCATCAATTTAAAAATTTGTTAGTCATTATCTCTTTAGTCTTTTATCTGTCCCATTGGTTTCCCCTTTCCCTCTATGACTCCAGTTACATATATAATGTATTTGTTCGTGTTTTTATCTAAGTGCTTTAAAAAATAAAAAACAAAACAGGCAGTTAAATTAAGGAGCATCACCTTGATCTTACCAAAGTTTGGTTTTAGGCTTTGTTTGGATAGTACTCTTTACTTTTGGGGGCACAGACCTTACTCCTAAGGTATGGTTTCTTATTCTTAATGTGTGATCTTTCTAGGGTCTTAATGGAATGCCTTGAGATTTTCACAAATATCTTTCCAAGCCTGCTTTATCAGAGAGTTTCATTATATTGTGTGACTTCTGGAATTTCTCATCTCTCAGCCCTCAGCCAGTACAGTCTACCAGACTCCAGAAAGCCTGCATATGTACATTCTAGGATTTGTATAGGAACCTGAGTAAAACCTCTGTGCCTGTTTCTGAGGTTTATTCTCTTAGCTCCCTTCTCTCTAGGAATCTGTGTCACCAATTCCCACTGCATTAGCAAGCTTGATTCTGATCTCTGTTTTTAACACCAGGCTGTTTCTTAGGCTTAGTAAATCCCTATGCCCTTGGTCTGCCTGGGCTCCATTTCCTCATCGTGAAGTTGTTGTGAAATTGCTTCCAGGCAGAAAAGCTTGTATGGAGTGTACTTTATATGATTTTCCTTTCTTAAGAGTCTCAACCTTGTGTCATATCCAATGCCTTAAGGTGATTGTTTCATCAGTTCTGCCCAGTGTTCTTGTTTTTTATGGCAAGAAGGAAGACCTTATACTAACTACTCAGGAAACTCTTAATTATTTTATAATAATTTAATAAGCACCTATGAACCCACCATCCCCCAAACAAGAGCTGGAACCTTAACATAAATTTATATCTAATCATTTTTTTAACTTCATCTCGTTCCCTTGGCTCTTCTAGTGGCAACTTTATACTGAACCCTACAGTCATCATTGCTTTGCCTTCCTTTTAAATACAGGTTTCTTACATGTACGCATTCCCCCTAAAGCGTCAGTTTTATCTTTATGAAAAGGTCTTTTTTTACTCTTTCTTCTGCATTACATCATAGTGTTATGGGTGCGGTAGTTCATTAATTTCGATTGCCATACGATATTCCACAGAGTAACTTCATCACGGCGTTTTGTTTGTTTGTTTGTTTGTTTTTTGTTTGTTTGTTTTATTTGACAGAAAGAGAGAGATCACAAGTAGGCAGAGAAACAGGCAGAGATAGAGGGAGAAGCAGGCTTCCTGCCGAGCAGAGAGCCTGATGCAGGGCTCGATCCCTGGACCCTGAGCTAAAGGCAGAGGCTTAACCCACTGAGCCACCCAGGCGCCCCCCTCCTTTTAAAAAAAGATTTTATTTATTTATTTGATAGACAGAGATCACAGGTAGGCAGAGAGGCAGGCAGGGAGAGAAGGGGAAGCAGGCTTCCTGCTGAGCAGAGAGAGCCCAATGCGGAGCTCGATCCCAGGATGCTGGGATCATGACCTGAGCCAAAGGCAGAGGCTTTAGCCCACTGAACCACCCAGGTGCCCCATCCATCCCGGTTTTTTAATACCCTATCCTGCCAATGGGCATTTGGATTGTTTCTAAATTTTCTCTATTGTGAAAATGCTCCTGTGAATATTCTCAGATATATCTCTTGTTGTACATATGTAGGAGTTTCTCTTGGATATATTTCATTCATATGTTCAGCTTGAGGAGATAATGCCAAAATGTTTCCAACTAGTTTTTTTAGGCAAAGATAATTCAGTGATTCATAATTGGGACTGAAATGACTCAAAAGCAAAACCTTAATAAAAAAGTTGGACAGTTTTAACCATAGCTGTCACTGGGAGGTGCACTTGTTAATTCGTCAAAAACAATCTTAGAATAAATAGATTTTACATGAGACTGCCCCTACCACAAATTTGTTTCCAACCTTTCCTCTCTCCCTCCATCCCTGTCTTTGGCCTTTCCACTTGCCTTCCTTCCTTCTTCCCTCTTTTTTCCCCCTCTCTACCTTATTAACCCCTTCCTCTCTTCCTCCCACCCACCTACTCCTCCTTCCCTCTTCCCTCCTTCTCTCTTTCTTTTCTTTCTTCCTTTTTACCAAAGAAGGTATGACTCCTCTATATCAGTAAAGGAAGGTCTTTGAAATAGGCAGGACTAGCATGTGTTCAGCAGGCCTTAAAGAACACAGGGTCTGGGATTTTCGTGGATAAAATCTCCGGATTGCTAAGAAAAACTACGTTGTCTCGAATGATACTAAATTATGTTATTTGGGCTCATTTAGTTCCTTGATGCTGTTGCTTGAGAATTATTTGTTTATTCTCAATTAATTAGTTACCACAATTTCCCCCTTTCTACACACAACTCTATCAGGAATGAATGGCTTCTTGATTTTTATCTCCAGAAACAATACATGCCGGGTCTCTAAAATTTGTTTCCACATCTGAAGTTGTTGCCCTCTTTTTAAACCAGCTCTGAAGAATGTTTCCTTACTTTTTTCCCCGTCTCATAGGTGGTAGTTTATGACTTATCTCTTTTATTTGAATGTTTATTGTTAAACGGTGAAAACACTAGACTTGACCATTTTCGTTCTCCATGTAAATCTTCATTATCGGCAGCAAGATGCAAGCAAGTGAATCAGAGTAAGATTTTCCATTCCCACAGCCCGATGGTGCTCTCTCTCATTGCCTCTAGCTGCAGAAATGCAGGTGAGCCTTGTTAACCCAATCAGCTAGACGTCTTCTTCCATCAGATCTTACAGATGGTTCGGATGTCTCCGAAGTCTCTTAGCATCTGTTTAAAATCTTCAAACTGCTTTTACCAAATTTGTTTGAGTCCTATTTGTGGTTACACTTGATTATACATCTGTAGACATTTGAAGATTGGCATGAAGAAATGGCTTTATGTCTTGTACTTATCCTATACTGACATTACTTCTAGTGAAGCTATAATTGAAGTGAAAAATAAACAAAAACAGAACCAAAAAATGTACAAGAGTCGTGTATTCAAAGAAATAGAGGTTAATCTCATTTTATTTGAGTTCATAAAATTTTGCACATAAAGCAAGATCCTAGTTTTCTATTGACTTCCATTCTATTTACATATTCTATTGATGATAGAATAATGCTTTTTGACTTCCTTCACCTATGGTCAATTGAAAAAAGAACACAGAGCTAGCTTTTGTTCTGTTCAACAAATAGGAAAAAAAAAATTAAAAAAAGAATTGAAGAAAATATACCAAAATATTAATAGCAAATGCCTTGGGTTTTTAATGAAACATAACTGAAAAATAATGTGACAGTGAATTTTATGAAAATTAAATGTGGTAAAAGATATATAAAGTATTTAGAACATGGCCTGTCAAGTAATGAACACTAAGTAAATAATAAAAATTACTTTTATTAATTACATCTTCTATTCAAGATTTTACTCTGAAAGATTCTTTGAAGTCCAATCTCAGGTCAAAGGGTATCAACTGTTCTAAGACTCCCATCATTGCTAAATTGCTTTCCTAAAAGGTTAAACTAATTACATTTCCACAATGAACATAGGAAATTGCTGTTCGTAAATGGCATTGGTTACTTTCAGATTGTCATATGTTTAATTTCATAGGTTGTTATGTAAGTTGTTAAAATATGTATAAAGACATTTACCCATCTATATTAATTAACCAGGGCTGCCATAACAAAGTACCACAGATTAGGTGGCTTAAAGAGCAGACATTTTTTCTCTCAGAGTTCTGGAGACTAGAAGTTCAAGATCAAGATATCAGCAGGTTTGGTTTCTTTAGAAGCCTCTTTGCTTGGATTGTAGGTGCCTGCTTTCTTGCTGTGACCTCGTAGTCTTTCCTGTGTGTGTGTGTGTGTGTGTGTGTGTGTGTGTGTATGCACATCCCTGGTATCTTTCCATATGTCCAAATTTCCTTTTATAAGGTTACCAGTTAGATTGGATTAAGACTCTATTCCTAAATCAGACATTTCTACTCTGGCAGGCAGTCATGTGCTAGCATGCTGATATTAGTGGCATTAGTGACATAAGGCTGGTCAGAAGGAAACATAATGGTTAATTAAGTGAAAGAGGAGTTAGATATGTGGATCTGAATATACAGTGTGCAGAATAAAACAAAATACAAGAAAGAACAAGCAGATTCATAGAAAGGAGTTCATAGCCTCTGCAAGGATATCTGATAGTCATTTTCCTTCCTTTGATGGGCTTGAGACACTGGGCCCCAAATATGTTTCCATTACAGCAAGAGTAGTAGAAGGATTTGATTAAATCAAGTGACATAAATGTTATTTTCACTTCACATCAGAGTTTGGTATGTTTTTGATGCTTTTTCTCAATTTAACATTTACTGCTTTGCTTCTTTTCCTCTTTTTCCTGATTTGCTGTCACCTACACCATTTGAAATGTTACCTGGCTTTTTTTCCCCCCACAACCTCTTTTGTGCAGATTTCTTTTCTGTTTTTTTTTTTTTCCACCTTTACTGAGAATTGTGCAATCTTAGACAAAACCTAGCTTTATCCTCTGATTTTAATCTAGAACCAATTTAAATCTGGAACTTTGATGTAGGTATGAAATTTTGCTGAGTCTTTTTCTAGGACACTGAGTACCATAATTTTCTTCCTGTGACTGGTTAAAAAGCATCTATTTTAAACAAAGGCAGCTATCAAGTACTTTTTATTTTGTCAACTAATGTTTATTAACTATAATTTGCCAAGTGCTAATTTAGAGTCCACCAAGGGGGAAGGTAGTGAAAGAGGCAGTAGGTCTCCAAGGTCTCTGTGACAGGTCAACTCACTGCAAGGAGACCATGCGTCCAAAAGAACCATTCTTAAAGTAGGATTTTGGTCTCACCTTGGTTCTGCCCTCATTGAAAAGTGAGAAGATGGAAGATGACTGACTCTCATTTCCTTTTTAAGTTTATGTGGAGTCTAGGGGCTGAGGACCAGAAGTCAGATCTTGACACCTAATTAAATTTAATGTATATGTCTACTTTCTTCTTGCTGCCTTGCGATTGAAAAGTCTGGCTCATTAGAATTTATGATAAGAATTAAAAAGAGAAGAGTATCTTAGTACAAGTCGCCTAGAAACAGAGCCTGAAGTCCAGAACCTGACAGGAATTCAGGTATGTGTATTTTATTGAGTAAGTGCTTTTCAAGGAAAAAAAAAAATTAACAGGGAATGAGTGAAGCAGGACATGGAAGCGCTAGTCAAGGATGTGGTCTCAGGTTAAGTCTAACCATGGCGGTGGGTCTCTTGAGTATGAGTCATTCCTTGGAGTTTTTGCTTCTATCCATACACTGCTACCTCATTGTGTAAGAGTTATCCTGGGATTATTAAGAGATATCCCTGGTAACCTCCTGGGTGAGATGTCAGTCATCCTTTGAGAGCATTTCTTTAACTAATGGGGGTACCTGTGAACACCTAGCAGTCAACACTCACAGTAGCTGGAAAGTGGGTGCCCTGGCCTGGGAAAGGGGCTGCCAATAATGTGTACTCTAGTCTATCCCTTGCACCATTGGGAGCCATTTGCCTCTGCCACATACGTTTACTCCATTCAGGCAAAGGTCCTCCAGAATTCTGTGTTCACAATTTCTCTAAAAATTTAGTTGAGGAGTGCTAGTCCATGACTACTGCAGTAACCCTGTGGCTGTAATTGATACTTATCAACTTCTTCTCCCCCACTTCCCACCCCAGCCCCCACCCTCTTATTGGTCTAAGTGACTCATCTACTAGATAAACCCTGACCCTCATCACTGCAGGTGCACCTTAGCACCATGTCCTTATGATGGATTCCCCTGATAGTGGCAGCATGACTTGCAAATAACAAGAGACACTTCAGTGGATAGCCTGAATGTCAAACACGGGCTCCTTACCCATTTGTAGCAGCCATCTTACCTCCTTACAATGATCAGGGTCAGTTGCTCCTGCCAGTATGATTATTCTTTTCTGGCACAAGAAACACAAAGTGACGAGGCAGTAGCTGTCACTTTGCTTATATGTTCCTGATGCAGCATTCCCTGTTTTGGGAATCAGGATCTCTAGACCCATAGAGCCTGAAGCATCAGTATGATACGAATTTCCCAAGTTGATAACTGGCACTCATGGTTAGTGGGCCATCCCTTGGTTCCTGGCCTGTGTATTCTATCTCTCTAGCACAGCAACATATGAGAGCCAGTAACTGAAGGAGTATCCTATTTCCAAAATGATAGTGTCCCTTCTTTGCAAGCTGTCCACCTAAGCTGGGGGCTGAAAGAGTCTGGATGTCATAGTATGTGTTAGGATCAATGGATCCCATGATTGACTGGTGTCCTTACTGCCTTAGCCTTCCAAAGGAGGGCTCCAGAGGAGGTCTAAGTACATAGGTCAGAAGTACATTCTGTGGTTTTCCGTGTAGGTAAAGCAAGCACTCAGTACATGTAAAGTGGTACCTTGCTGAGGCAATTTGGGCAGGAAAGGCAAACCCATATCTGAACACCTGAACCCCATTTGAGTGAATTACTACCCTAATAGGGTAGAAGGTGTCGGATGTAGTTACCTTATTAGCAAACTTTTCGTGGTCTTTTTGAAAGATGGAGAGGTCAGACACTCAGCAGGAGCAGTAGCTTTATTAGTCAGGGTGAAAGTAGAATATGCTGTTGGGGACATGAATAGCTTATGTATCTGCCACCATAGCTTTATTTCACTTATGGGGTTGGTTGGGTAGGGTTGGTGAGGACAGAGGCTGCCTGACATCTCATGGCCAATTCATTGGTCACTTGGTTATTTAGAGCCTCTTTCGAGGCAGATGTTCTGTGGTACACATACTGTGCAATACCGAGGTCCACACACCGTCAGCCCACTCCAGTAGGTCCACCCACTTGTGTCTTTATTGGAACTCCTTGTCCCAGATCTTCCAGTCTTGCTTTTTTTCTGGTCCCTGATTAGTCATCTAAGCTATTCACCGTTATCCAAGAACCCATATATAGTTTTTTCTCTGCACACAAAATAGATAATCAGGTGTACTCTCTGAAACCCGGTCTATTGAGAAGATTTCTCTTCATCACTGCTTTTCAGGGCTAACCTTGAATGGGGCTGAGGTCTAGCAGCACTCCATTTTTAGCTTGTACTTACATACTGAGCTGGCCCATTCATGATCTAAGCTCAGCCTTTTTCTTTCTTGGATATGAACTTCAGAGGAAGCATTGATGGAATGGTGTTAAGTGACTTGATAGACTGTGCCATCTATTTGGACAAGCTTATTTGTTGCCTCTGGACCCATTCAACGCAATCCCAGATGAACTGTTTTCATTTTATTATGGAATGCTGCTGAACCTATCTGACCTTCTGATTTGGTGTTCTCATGATGGACTCTTCTGGATGCATAGTGGCTTGATGTCCCAAGGTCAGATGTACCATCTCAACCATGAAAGAAGCAGATTTTAGTAGTTAGTGTTTAGTAGTTAGTGTTGGCATGGCTTTGTTTCAGAATCCTATGGGTTTGTATTTCAGTTCTCCTGTTGGGGCTTTCCAGAGACTCCACATGGCTTCTTTGTCTATTACCATTCTCCCTAGTACCATGGATAATATGGGGTTGTAAAACAGCCAGGATCCATTGCAGATTGATTTATTCCATTCCATTCCATTCCATTCCATTCCATTCCATTCCATTCCCTCCCCTCCTTCTCTCTTTCCTTCCCTCTTTACTTTCTTTTTCTTTTCCTTTTCTTCTTTTCTTTCTTTCTGGGCCCTACTCAAAATAATTGGCCATTGTCTTCTCCACCAAAGTAGATCAGAGGAGTATTCTCAAGTACAGAATATGTTGCCTTCAAAACCCAAAGAATCCTAACAAATTTAGGATCCTAACAAATAGGCTGTTCTCTTAGTATTTGGAGGTACAAAGTACAATCAACATTCCTTTAGGTTGGAGATGTTGTGGCATGTTCCATACCACTGAATCTTAAAAATATAAACTTTTTGAAATTTATTTCTCATTCCCCTTCTGGAGTGCATGTGCCTTACTTTCAGCTTGCTGTTCTGGTCATGTTAACATGCTATTATCAACGTAGTGGACCAAAGTAATGTTCTATGGAACATTTAGATAGCAGGGTTCCTTCCAACTATATTATGTCATAAAGCAGGAGAACTAACATATCCTTGGAGCAAGTCTGTGAATATATACAGCTGTTTGACCTACACGAATGTGAATTGCCTCGAATCCTCCTTTCCGATGTTGAAAAGATACTTTCACCAAATGAATAACAACACATCACATACTTAAGAGCATCATTATCATCTCTAGTAAAGATACTGCATTTGGCCCAGTATTTGCAGCTGGGGCTGCTACTTGGTTATGCTTATGTGGTCATCTTCCATGGTCCATTTGGATTTGCAAAGGCCAGACTGGTGAATTCAGTGGAGATGTTATAGGGACCACCAGAGAGGCATCATTTAAGTCTTTGTGGGTGGCACTAATCATTTTCCTGAGAAGGCCAGTCGTTTTTTCATTTACTATCTGTGCACTGGTGTTGTGGTGGCAGGTACTCTCCAGGTTAAAAAAAATGTTACAGTTCTGCCAACTGCATTCTGACTGTGTATTTGGAAATCAGGGAAATAATTGGAATCAGTGGACCTCGATGGGTCCACTTTGAGATAGGCATAGCTGGGACTCCATTTATTGTATGCCTTTCCAAGCTCCTCCTCTTATTGGGAGTATGTATGAAGGTGATGATGGTGCTTTAGGTTTCTGGATGTCAGTGTCCATTTGGATTCTGTATCCATCCATCCAAAAGTCTGGATATTCTCCTTTTGTACCATACCCACTGACACTAGAATACTAGCCCAGAATTCTAATAGCATCTTCTACCTTTAGCCTGGGCCTACAGAGGACAGTCATCAGTAGTTTCTTACATGTGCTCATGTTCCTTTTGCCAGCATATTTGTACCAATGTGGTAAATGGAATGTCCCTTATGTTCTCCTGAGGAATTTAATCAGCTAGTGTGTTTTCCAGTGTCATACAGCAAAACTGTTCTCGCATATATACTTCATTAAATCTTTTGATTTTTCCCTTGACAATTTTCCAGGATAATACTGGTGTTTCTACTTGATTTAATAGAAACCATCACTTTTTAAGCTTTTGGGAACTATGTGATTGCATATTAATACCATCTGCTGTGGACCTTGCCAGAGTGTTAAAATCCTGTCTTATCTAAATCTCTTATCCAGCTTTACATTTTGCCCTCTTTGACCCAACACTTTTATGATTTACTGCCAGTCCTACTCTCCCAGTTCCTATTGGTATGCATTAACCAGGTTCTGTTTTGGTGTATAATCTCTTTTAATTCTTAGCAAAGTCTAGGACTTTCTCAGTTGAGTTATGTTAAGATTTGACCTTGTAGATCAGTTTGCCAAGAGGAGAGATGGAGGCCAGTCCCTAGGGAGGCCAGTATAATCTTCTTAGTCACCTGGTTCATTTGAGCCTTTGGCATAATCTTCAATCAAGGGGTCCTCCATCTTCCAATAAGGGGAGGTGGGAGTAGGTTACTTCCATAGGCCTAGGAGATTCAGGGGGAACTGAGTCTTGAGAACCTCATGTGATCCACCTGGATGGCCCCATCTCAAGGCTCATGTTCTTATTGCTACTCTGTCAAGGCCTCACTGTGACATAGATTTGCCTAGGCTGAGAATTTAGCCTTTTGTGATGTTCTTTTTACATTTATAATTAAATTCTGTAACTTAATTATTTTTATTAGTCTTTAGCTTTGTCTTCCTTCCGGCTTTATGAGCAGAGGTCATTTAAATGAGAACAGAGAGGCTCTTTGACTCACACTTTGTTTTATATTGATAACTGACTACCCTGAGCTTGTCATTTTTAAATTTTCAATGCATATCTGGCATATAGCAACAACCTTCCAGTTCCAATCTTTACAATTACTGTTTCTCCTATACTTCTCAAATGACGGAAATGTTACATGATCCAGTGTATCCTTTCTACTTATAATCTATCCTATTTTACTACAGGTGAAAATTTTAACAACTGCATTACCGCTGCATGTCAGGGACCATCAATATTCCACTTAAACCAATAACAAATTACTCATTTCTCTTTGGCCAATGAGTTATCCAACTTCAAAATCTCTTTGGGTCTGTCTCTTCGGCTCACTCCTGGTATTATTTTAGGTCTAGTTTTTTTAGACGCAGAGCTTGAGACAAGGATTTCTGGGTATGTGATTTATTGAAGCACTGTTCTTCGGTAAAAACCTTTAAGGGGGTTATGGAAGCAGGATAGGGAAGGGGAGAGAGCTGAAGAAGAATTGGTCTCAGGTAAGGTCTAGCCATGTGTTGATCCTGGTTGTATGTATGTATGGGAAGGTGTGTGTTTGGAGTCTCGGATCTCAAGTATAAATCACAAGGTAGGGTTTGTCCTTTGAGGCAAGAGTGGCAGACTTTGGTGTCCCATATCAATAGGTCATGGGCTCTGGGTCATGCCTGGAGAGGGAATGGCAGTGCTCCTTTCCAGGGAAGGTGACTTATGTTAGTTGAGGAGGGCAGTTCACTATGTAGAGTCTGCTTCTCCCCATCTCTCCTTCTTTGCTCCTTATCCCACTCACACACGTGTGTACACTCTCTCTCAAATAAATAAAGTCTTTAAAGAAGATTAGCTGTTTTGTCTAAAGAAAGAGGAATTTTTTATATATTTCATAAAGTAGTTAGTGAGAAAAAATGTTGAAAAGAAAAATGATCTCAATATGTGTTTACATCTAACTTTACTAAAGAGGATGAATGTAGAAAAAGACAAGTAATTAAATGGGTTACATACTGCAAAGATAGCCATAGTTTAATATTGGGAAATTTGCCAGTATTTTATCTAACAGGGAATTAACATTTTTTTTTCTTTTCACTCACTGTTCCAGAAACTTTTCTTTATACTTGAAGATAACCGTACTGATGATGTGTTCACTATTTAAATGTATTTATTCAATACATACATTTGACTACATACTACACAACTGGAAAAGTTTTCAAGATTAGCATCTATAACTTCGATTTGTAGAGCAAAAGAATAAAATGCTATCACATTTTAAGAAAACATTTTGATGAAATGGGTATATAATATTAAAATATAATATATACTTGATACTGAATAATTATTATGATTATATAATTATATATAGTAAAATTATAATTATATTATAGTCATATAATGATTGTAATGATTATAATATATACTTGATACTGATAATGAATTGTCAACAAAATTCTCCTCCTATTGCACTTGGGGTCCGTAGGACATCAACAGCTCAGTAGATTTCCTTTGGTGCTTGTGCCATTTGGAGTCCTGTTACAGTGGCTGCTAAGTACACTATCTTGGAGGAAAGATCATCTTCCAGTGTATCTCCCGGGTGCCTCTTTAGTTTTCCAATGAATGCCAAAGACCAAATGCTCTGGTTTTTGGTTGCGGGTGAAGGAATCAGAAGCACCCTATTATGATCTTTTTATCTTTTGTAACCCTCTATTCTTTCTGCATGACTATGACTTCCTAATTTACCTTCCATGTATATTTTCTGTTAACAACTCTAAGGGAGCAGAGCTAAGGAAGTAGGCTTGGAGTTTAGTAGGTAAGTCATATATTTTTAATGTGAATGATTGAAATGTACTGGATCTGCCCTGTTGCACATAATCTTCTTATCTGAAAGTATATTTAGAATCCTATATTTTTTCTTATCTAGGAGCTACTGCTAGATAAGGCAGCTAATTCTTAAGTATAAAGTGTATTAATGATATACTTTTCTATATTAAATCTGTGATGTCTTTAGGGGCAAGATTTTGGTAACTTTTAGATAAATGTTAAAGAACATTCTAGTTATTTATTCACTGTATCAGAATTTTGGAAAATCAATTTCTAAACTCTCATTATACTTTATAGCTTTACATTATAAATTGTTCACTGTCATGCCTGATGGGAGTTTTTGCATTTAGGCACAAAGGGAAAAGTGTCCAAATGCATTCTTAATACCTCTTAATACTCATTTAAAGTTTCCTTCTTTATGAAGTAATATGGTAGATTAAAAAGGAAATAAGAAGTGCATAGTCATAGTCAGCAGTTATAGGTAAGTTACTGATATTTTTTAGAGCCAAGGAAATTGGTTTTAAAATGGTTGTGAATTTTCTATTGAGGTTTGTAATATATTTGAAATAAGAATTATAGGCTATTTGTTGTATATTTCACTAGTTATCTGTAAAGTTGCCCTATGATTTTGACAATCCAAAAATATTTATAATGACCTATAAATTAAGAAAAAAATCTGATAATGTTATGGGGATGAGTCCTTGAAAAAAGAGTGGGATAATTAATTTAAGAAAAATAATTTAAATAAAAAAATTATATTCTACAAAGATAGAACAATGAACTTTCAGATATGTGACTAACAGTTGAGTATATTTTCTTCATGTTCAGAATATAGATTGATTTCAATATTATTTCATTGCTAGCCACAGGTCAGTTGTGTGTATGTATGTATATATGCCTGTGTGTATATGGTGCTTTTGTGTATGTACATGCATAATCATGCAACCCAGAAGCTGAAGATTCATAGAATGACATATATTTGCTCTTAAATAAAGCCAAAGAAATTATTTACAGTGATGTCCAAAATGGGACTTTATAATATAGCATTTCATTTTTCTGTATCTAATACTGTAAGGACAAATAAAACATGAAAATGTAATTATTTCATGATTCAGCACCACAAAGAGCCAAGAAAACATCAGAGGCATGTACTCCCTATCTTTCCTGCATAGGTGCTACAAGGTGATATTCAGGCAGACTGTTACTGAGGGTATTTAAGGCAGTCTTCCACTGTGGTTTCTGTATCCTATATCCCCTTACTCCCAGAAAGGATACTATGGTTCCTAGATCCCCTTACTCCAAGAAAGAATGCTAATGACCTTTTTTCCTCCAAAATGTTATTTTTGAGACTGAAGAGGTGTCTTTGACAATAGGACAGTGGTTGCAACTTCCAGCAAGATTGGATTGTGTGTGTTCCTTACTGCATAGTAGCTGGTTGGTATGAGCCCAGTCAGCATTAATAGAACTGGGCAAAAAGCAACTGGTTAAAGAAGATAGCATGAAAGAGTAGCAGTGGTCTCACATAGGGACTGGGGAATAATTTTAGCACTTGGGTTATCAATGGATGAAATACACATGAAAAAGAAAAAAAGGAAATATGCACAAAAATATTCATTTGAATTTTGAAAGACCGTAGGTAGTGTTATATTAGTAATATTTTAATTTTGTAGTTCACAAAATATTCTGACATACAAGTTTTAATTTACTAACACGGCACATAATAAGTACAAAACTATATTTTATATGTGACTGCATTGGAAGGAGATTCCAAAATATTTTTTATTCAGAAGAAGTTGTCATGTCTATTTCACAATAATAATTTTCAGTTGTAACTGATTAATTTGTTAGGACAAGTGCACATGGCGATTTGAAAAGAAGTGATAAGAGTTGTAAAAGAGGACACAAGAAATGTGAAGACCTTTTACAGCTTATTGGGATATATCTGAAAGCATTCATTTTTAAATAACCAAAACACTGATTCTACTTAATGACAAACATGGTGTCTATCTAATGCTAGCTATAATAAATAGCAATTAAATATTTCCATTAATTATTTGATTTACCATTTTTAAGTTGGTGACATAGTATGGATAAATTAGGCCTCTCTTTTAAAATATATATATTTGAAAATAGTTGACACAAAATTACATTCATTTCAGGTGTGACATGATTCCACAAATTTATGTATTATGTGACACTTAACCATAAACATATGTACCATCTGTCACCATATGTGACACTATTACAATATCATGACTATATTCCATATGCTGTACCTTTTATTCCTATGATTTATTCATTCCATAACTGGAAGCCTGTAGTTCCCACTTTTCACCCATTTTACCTATTCCTCCATCCCCCTTCTCTCTGGCAACCATCAGTTTATTCCCTGTTTTTATAGGTCTGATTTTGCTTTTTGTTTGTTTATTTGTTTTTAAAAAGTTCAACATATGAGTGACATCTTATGGTACTTATTTTTCTAAGTCTGACTTACTTTGCTTAGCATAATACCCTCTAGTCCATCCATATTGTCTTTTTTTATGGCTCTGTAATACTCCATTGTAAGTACATACCACATCTTCCTTATCCATTTGTCCACTGACAGACACTTAGGTTGCTTCCATACCTTGGCTATTGGAAGTAATGCTTCAGTAAACATAATTCTTTTCAAATTAGTATTTTTGTATTCTTTGGGTAAATACCCAGTAGTGGAATTAATGGATCATATGGTATTTGTATTTTTAACTTTTTGAGGAACCCCCATTCTGTTTACATTCCCACCAGCAGTGGGTGAGGGATCCTTTTTCTCCACATCCTTGCCAATACTTGTTTTTTTTGTGTCTCTTTTTATTTTAGTCATTCTGACCAGTGTAAGGTGATATCTCGTTGTGGTTTTTGATTTGCATTTTCTGGTTGATTAGTGATGTTGAGCATCTTTTCATATTTGTGTTGCCCATCTGTAGGACTTCTTTTGAAAAATGTCTACGTGTTTCTTCTGCCCATTTTTAGATAGGATTGTTTGTTTTCTGTGGTGTTGAGTTGTGTATGTTAATTATATATTTTGGAGATTAATCTCTAAATCTGGTCTCTTTATAAAGCTTTCCAAGGAAGTTCAAGTTAGGTTTTTTTCCCTTTTTGATATTCATATAATACATAGAGACATTCAGTGTCATTACATTAACCTTTACGTTTTTTCCCTCCAAATCTGAAGACTGTCTTCAGAGAAGTTAGATAATAGCTAACAGAGTACTTTATACTGCTGTGTGGTATACAATTTTACTCAGGGGAATTCGTGACTATTGATTCTGTTACCAAACTTGATAGGTAAAGAAATCAGGTAATGAGTTACTTATTAATATATGAGTGCAAGCATCGGATATATGTAGCATTTATTGAAGACTCCAAGAACATAGCTAGTGTCTCAGAATCTTTCATCGAAATATATTCTTATTTTGAAATGGATAGGATAGGACACTTCCAATTTGTTGAAATGCTTTTTTAAAATCGTTTGTGTATAACCATGATCACTTCTTTTCTTACTTGTCATTATTCTTAAGCAACTTTTTGTTCATGTGTATTATAATTGTTTCTCAACCTTCAACTCAATATTTAATATAATATTTATTTTAAAAACCTTCACTTACTGGTTTCTTTGAGCTATGAATCTTAAGTTTTGCTCTGGGGTATATAGGTTTATTTGAAGATGTGTATTTATATAAGAGTCTGCATTTTGGCCTTTTATTTTCATCTCACAGTTATTGGGCATCAATTTCCCACCTAAATGTCTGAATGTTTACTATTTTAAATCTTACCCTAAAATTGCTATTACGATACTCTGTTCACCTTATTATGTTTAGAATTACACAAATTGGGAAAACAAAATAACATCACAGACTTATGTAGCTACTTTCTGCAATCTTACTAAGATCTCTACTGTAGATCCTTTTTTCTACAGAAGCTGCAAAATGAAAAGCTTATCTTTTCTTTGTAGCTTCAGGCAGCCTTGGGACTCAGTTCTGGAGAAAGAGAAAATGGTCTACTGGTGCAGCTTTCTGGCTTCTCCCTTTTTCCTTCTTGGAACATGCAAGGAATGCCTGAGCTGCAGTAGCCAAAGTCCAGGATTGTGGAACAATTACACAGAGTCTATTACCTCGTTGGCATCATTTAGTGCTGTTCCAGTCCTGGACTAACACCTTGTTGTGGACGACAGATAAATACTTCTCCTGTCAAAAATGCTCTTTGATGAATTTTTCTGGGACTTTTAGCCAAAAACAGTCTTAACTGATTATTAGATTAGCTTTTAGAGATGAGCTACAAAAACGTTTGCACGTTCTTGCTAAAACAGGCATGAGACATTGTCCTGGCTAGGTTTGTCTAACCTTCTTAGTATGCTCTCAGAAAACATTTAAAAGATATAATAAATACTACTTTATTAGTGTTTTTAATTCCACCCATGTCTATCACAATGCGTTGTGGCAGTAGGGAATTAAGATATATATAAAGGAATAAAAACTGAGTGAGGGCACCTGGGTGGCTCAGTGGATCAAGCCTCTGCCTTTGGGTCAGGTCATCATCTCAGGGTCCTGGGATCGAGGCCCGCATCGGGCTCTTTTCTCGGCTGGGAGCCTGCTTCCTTCTCTCTTTCTTTGCCTACTTGTGATCTCTTTCTGTCAAATAAATAAATAAATAAAATCTTTATTAAAAGAAAGAGTGAAACAAAATAGATAAAGTATTTGGTACCGCTTCTAATAACTTTTTATTAACATATACTTTCTGATTTTAATTTTTAGTATAAGGGTTTATTTTCCTCTATAACTTTTTACTTACATTAGACTGTACTAGTTTTTTGAAGGAAATTATTTTATACATTAAAAAATAGTATTAAGAAAGTAACTTTATAAGATTGCTAACTAAAGTATCACTACATTAAGCTAGACGTACATAATGCTATTTCATTAGAAAAATTAGAACTGAAAATTTTCAATGCTTGTTGATAGTGTGTATAAAAAAATATTACAGTCAGAAAAATCTGCCAACTTCTAATATTTCATTCAGGTTTCAGGAAATCTATCCAATACATGAAAACTAAAAAGGAAAAGCAACAAGGATTTATTAGGAGAGCTTAAATCTAATTTTTAAAAAATTACTTTTGAAGGGTCAGAAAGTCATATATTGTATTCAGTCATTAGTTCTATTAAAATCCTTTTAGTATATATTTATATAAGGAAAATAGGTAACATTTGTACATTATTTTTATATGTATATATTCTTATATGAAATATTATTAATGCACAACTTAAATTCTGGAAGAGTACCTTAGAAAAACCCAAATAGTTTAATAGCTTTTCACATTGGTATAATTATATTTGGTTACTAGAAGACCAAAAAGTTCAAAACCCTATTATTTCATGACAGCCAGAAGAATATTAGTTTATAAAATTGCTAAATTCCAGCCCCATAGTAGAAAGTGCAGACACCATTGAACGAATGAAAATTGCTCCTGATATTATTATGTTTACCAATTATTAGTTAACATTATTTAACCAAATTTTCTTAGACTGTGTTATGTATTATAAAAAATTTTGGTAGTGGTCATTGGATCCTTTTTACCTTTATTCAATCATAAAGGAAAATGCCCCTTATCTTTTAAATTTTAAAGTAAAAAGGTGAACTTTCCAAGTTGCTTTAATGTTAGTATGCAGAAAAACATTGGATTGTCATATAAAATTAGCAGGAATAAGTTAAGGAAAACCTCAGCTTAGAGGTAACTGGACTTACCTTAATTCAGAACCTAGTTACTTAAAGTTACCATGATATATCTCTCCTAGCTGGGTAGTATGGTAAAAATTCTGTGGAAAAAAAATATGTATATATATCCACACACACACATATATGTATATATATAACATTAGAGAGCCATCATTTACAACAATATAATATGCAGTATTATAGGATTATAGTAGGGTAGAACTTGAGGGGATCCTCATTATCTACTTTGAATCATGCATTTTAGAGAGAAGAAAAATAAGAGCCATCTGTAAGTATTTTTGTCATTCATACACATGTGTGAATGGGTTCAACCCGAGTGGTTCTTTTTAATATACATTTGAAATAGATAATCGTGGTTTGAAGAAATTCTCTGTATTGAATAACCTAGATAAGTACTACAAATCATAGCTTGAGATAACCTGGGATATTAAGTACTTGCAATAAGAATTATATTCTATATTGCTTTGTTAGAATTATATATTGCTTTGGAATTATATGTCATAATTATATATTGAATTATATGTTAGAATTATATATTGCTTTGGAATTATCGACTGAAGTCTAATACAGGCCAAAAAAAAAAGCAAAAATTACCCCATCCTTAAACAAAAGTTTGACAGTAATTGAGACCCAGTACTTCTCCCAAGATTTTCTAAAAGTAGATGAACTGGTAGCTGCCTTCAGCCATCAACCCCAGTGGAATCTTTACTTTTCATAATAGGAGAGAGGACTGGAAAGAGGGTAGGGGGAAGAGAGCAACCTCAATAATGAACCTGGGTCTCGTGCAGTGTGCCGTGGCTTCTTTTCTCCTTTCCACACTGTGGGGAGGAATATATATCCCCATCTACCAAAAACTAAGTGAAGGGAATCTCTGAATTATTTGAAGTGATTAGAGGTTCTAACAGGAAGGGGATAATAACATTCTACTCCCTGGTTAGCTAACTTCCTAGGTAGTAGAGTTATGAATCTATCCATCCTGTGTCTATTTCAACAGAGGAGAAGATAATTGGAAGAAAGTGGGAGTAGGGGTTGTGTGGGCAGAGAACAGCCTGTATTTCCATGCGTGGGGTGGAAAGGAATGTCTAAGCGTATTATTCAGGATTGGCAAGGTTGTGTAGCATTAACAAGCAACTCTAAAATCCCAGGGATTCGTATAAAAAAAAGTTTACCTGCTCTTCTATAATGTGGTATATTGTGGTGCTGTGGGTAAAGGTGGTTTTTCACAGTAATCATCTCCCATGCTGTTTAGCTGTACCAGCTCTATGACTTTGCAGCTGCACTATCTGGTACATGTGGACAGACGAAGGGAGATGGGAGAATTGAACATGTTATTTTATTTATTTATTTTTTTTAAACTTCAGCTCACAAATGATACACTTTTCCTCATAGTTCACTGGACAGTATCTATCATTTGGCCTCTTCCATTTAGAAAGGGGATGAGAAGTATGGTCTTCTGGATGCCCAGAAGGGGAGAAAAATTTGGTATCATAGGACTGTAGCAATGTCCTTCAAGGTAGCTATTGTTGAGTTATTCAGATGTTGTTACGGAATTGGAAAGGTAGATTCAACAGAACATAGTTGGATGCACTGAGCAGAGAAACATAGTATTTTCATGTTTATTCTCTGGCAAGCTGAGACAGCTCACGAAACTGAACACTTAAAGGGATAGACTATTGTAAGAATATGGGTTCTGTAGTAAAACAAACTGGGCTCACGATCAGAATGGTTCCGTCCCTCCCTAATTGTTTTCTTGGGTATTTAATTCTTTTTTGGCACAGCTATAAGTGGAATTGTTTTCTTAATTTCTCTTCCTGCTTCTTTGTTAGCATATAGAAATGCAACGAATTTCTGTGTGTTGACTTTGTATCTGGCAATGTTAATGAATTCATTTTTTTATTTCTGATAGCTTTTTTTTTTAAATTTTTTATTTTTTATAAACATATATTTTTATCCCCAGGGGTACAGGTCTGTGAATCACCAGGTTTACACACTTCACAGCACTCACCAAAGCATATACCCTCCCCAATGTCCATAATCCCACCCCCTTCTCCCAAACCCCCTCCCCCCAGCAACCCTCAGTTTGTTTTGTGAGATTAAGAGTCACTTATGGTTTGTCTCCCTCCCAATCCCATCTTGTTTCATTGATTCTTCTCCTACCCACTTAACTCCCCATGTTGCATCACCACTTCCTCATATCAGGGAGATCATATGATAGTTGTCTTCCTCTGCTTGACTTATTTCGCTAAGCATGATACGCTCTAGTTCCATCCATGTTGTCGCAAATGGCAAGATTTCATTTCTTTTGATGGCTGCATAGTATTCCATTGTGTATATATACGACATCTTCTTGATCCATTCATCTGTTGATGGACATCTAGGTTCTTTCCATAGTTTGGCTATTGTGGACATTGCTGCTATAAACATTCGGGTGCACGTGCCCCTTTGGATCTGATAGCTTTTTGGTGGAGCCTTTAGGGTTTTGTAAAGTATCATGTCATGACGGTCTAATTTTTTCCTTACCAATTTGGATGCCTTTTATTTCCTTTTCTTGTCTGATTCCTGTGGCTAGGTCTTTCTTTAATTGTTTTCTTTTACTTAAACTCTCTAAGTTCCACTTTCCTTATTTATACAAAGAGAATTTTAATCAAACTTTCTTCATAGAGTTGTTTGTTCAGAGTAAATGAGTCACCATACATAGTACTGAGCAGATAGTAAGTATTCAGTAAATGTTAATGGCCATTGTCATTGTTAGGAATTTGGGGGCTTGGGGAGAGGGTGGACTAAGAGGCAAACTAGGGCTTAAAACAATGTTGTGGGGAAATATGTTGGACAAAATTTCAAGTTCAAGTTCGAGTAAAGGAAATAAAATTTGCTTTTTATATTCTGTACTCTCTGCATTGCCAGTAAGCAATAATACCCCAAAATAATGCCTTTTACCATTGAGCACTTACTGTGTTCAAGGCATGGTATTAAACACTGAACATATATTATCTCATTTCATTTTTATTATATTTCTTATTCCCAATAACAGATCACGAAACTGAGATCACACAACTAATCACAGAGCTAGGTTTAACCCACTGAGCCACCCAGGCGCCCCAATCAAGAGCTAGGTTTAAAACCAACTTTGCCTATTTTTTTTTAGTTAATGTAATGACTGAATTTTCATTCTTAATAAGCAGCTATGAATATAGTATGATCCAATTGTGAAATAAGACTTATTAAAAAATTAATTTAACATATAGTATCTCATGTGTTGCCATTATAATTAGGCAATAGGTTAAGCATTTAGCAGCAAGCGCACTTATTTTTTTTAAACCATTATTTTTTTAGTTTTTTCTTTTTTGTTAGTTTTCTTAGCTGTTCAGTTGTTTTTAAGGTTGACAGTTTCCCTAATATCATGTACTTTTCATTGTTTGAGGAGTGTTTATGAAGCGTTTTGTTTTTTTGTTTTCTCATAGCATTGTGTTTAAGGCAGAAGCCTTGGAGCCTGAAGAGGCAGTGTTGATGTCCTCCAGTCAAAGACAACCAGGAGCACATCTCTAGTCAAAAAAAGTTGGGTATTATTATTTGCTATGGCAAGAGAGGCCTCACACCTTGTGAAATTGTAGGGTATCTTAGTAAGAAGAGGTTAAGGGAAGATTGTTACAGAACTACAGAGGGTAGTTTGGGGGAAGATTAAGAAAAAGGGGGGTGCCTGGGTGGCTCAGTGGGTTAAAGCCTCTGCCTTCAGCTCAGGTCATGATCCCAGGGTCCTGGGATCGAGCCCCACATTGGGCTCTCTGCTCAGCAGGGAGCCTGCTTCCCCCCCTCTCTCTGCCTGCCTCTCTGCCTCCTCGTGATCTCTGTCTGTCAAATAAATAAATAAAATCTTAAAAAAAAAAAAAAAAAAGAAAAAGAAAATGGGGATCCGGGTTGAACTTGGATGCTATTAAAAAGTAGGGACAGTTTGAGTAGGCTCACTTTTATCTAGGAGGGGGGAGGAATAGAACAGTGCTAGAGTTATTACCTGAGGGAAGCAATAGTTACTTTTGTAGCCAGGGAAAGGGAATGGTTGGTCATTTTGGTTGCCCAGTGTCTTTGCTTTTACATCTGCTCAGACAAGATGATGGCATAGTGTTGTAAGGCCTCGTTCTGTAATAGCCACGGAGAGTGTTTTCAGTGTGACCTTCTGTGGAATTGTTTACATGTACCAGGGACATCCCATAGCCTAACTGATAGCAACTAAGCCAGCCACAGGCTGAGAGCTGTACGGGCAGTTTTTCTCTTACTAGTTTTAAATTCCTCCTCTGCCATTACTAGCTGTGTGATTTGAGGCGAGATAAATAACTTCACAGTCAATCATCAGAGTTTTATGTTTTCTTAAGATAAAAGCAAATCTGGAGATAGCTAGCTCAAGGATGGCACAACTGCTTGAGGAAATCAGCAGAGACCTCTGCTTTTTGTTGTTTGTTTTGTCCTGCCCTGCGACCCACAGTGTGGAGCTCTCAAACTCACAGTTAAAAGAGAGCTGTTGAGTTCAAGGAACAGGGACCACATTCCGGTCAAAAAGGAGGAAGGGCAAAGCATGAAAGGTGAATGCCAGCTGACTCCATCTCTTTTCATTAGGAATAAATAGCTTTGTAGAGCCTATATCTAGTCAACTTCTGACTGTTACTGACCTGAACTCCGTCACATGACCACGCCTACCCACAAAAGAGCCTGGCATATAAATATTTTGGACTAGGTACACTGTGGATCTAAATAAAATTAGGATTCTATTTGTAAGAAAGAAAAGAGATTTCGATATATTCGGCAGGCCACCAGCTGTGTCTGCCCCAGTCTGTTTTGCCTTTGGTCTTGGTTCAACCCTAGCTAGGAACTCTATAAACTGATCCTTTCTTAGTGCTACCGCCTCAGTTTACAGTTTGAGCAAAGTGTATTTTGAACGCTAAGTGATGAAGTCCTGTGTTCCACAGAATGGCTTTAACTTAACGCAGTTCTGGACTTAACTGGTAGGTCGGGTACCCTTCTTTCTCCCTCCCACATTTGCTTCCGTTGGAGAGAGCTGCACTAGAATGTTCCTGGCTCCCTTTGACTCCCTGTTCCACTCTGCCTTGGGGTAAAGGAAGTAAGCGTCAGTAGCATTTTCTCATTTCTCTTTCTCTTGGGAACAAGCTGCGTAAGGGATAGCACATGTCTCTTCTGTTTCTGCCTTAAGTTTTATAGGGATACGCTATAAAATAGTCTTACCCCAGTGTTGTCTGTGCCCAAATAGGTGTTTGTGTATGATTGTGGGGCTTGGTATTAGAAAATGTGCTTGTACCTAGAGGTAGGCAATTCTGCAAACTCAATTTTACCAGTAATAGAAGTAATATTTCATACTCTGTTTACCTCTTATGTGTGAATTAGCTTAGAAGCTGGGGGTGGGGGATAGCTTAATGTGAATTAAAAAAAGCAGCTGGTTGCTGTTGCTTGACACATGTTTGAGTGTGATTTGTTTGGATCACTCTGTCGCCTTAAATAGAACAAGTCTAATATCATAATTATCATACGAAATTTAACATTAAGGATGCACTCTTGTGATTTTTGATCTCAGAAAAGAGTTTGGTTTCATTAAATGACTATTTTTAGTGGAAAATGAGAAGGTTGGTGGGAATGCAAACTGGTGCAGTCACTCTGGGAAACAATATGGAGATTCTTCAGAAAGTTAAAAATACAATTACCTTACAATCCAACAATTGCATTACTAGGTATTTACCCAAAGAATACAAAAATACTAATTCAAAGGGATATGTGCATCCTGATGTTTATAGCAACATTATCTACAATAGCCAAATTATGGAAACAGCCCAAGTATCCACTGGCTGATGAGTGGATAGAGAAAATGTGATATACACACACGCATGCATACGCACGCACACAGTGGAATATTAACCACTAAAAGAATGAAATCGTGGGGGTACCTGGGTGGCTCAGTGGGTTAAAGCCTCTGCCATCGGCTCAGGTCATGATCCCAGGGTACTGGGATCAAGCCCCACATCGGGCTCTCTGCTCAGCAGGGAGCCTGCTTCCTCCCTCCCTCTGCCTGTCTCTCTGCCTACTTGTGATCTCTGTCTGTCAAATAAATAAATAAAATCTTAAAAAAGAAAAGAATGAAATCTTGCCACTTGCAAGATGGAGCTAGATAGTATTATGCTAAGAAAAGTAAGTCAGAGAAAGAAAATACTGTATGATTTCACTCATATGTAGAATTTAAGAAACAAAGCAAATGAGCAAAGATGACAAAAAAAAAAAGAGAGAGAGAAGGAGGCAAACCAAGAAACAGACTCTTAACTCTAGAGAACAAACTGATGGTTACTAGAGGGGAGGGGTTGGGGGGTTGGGGATTAAGGAGCACACTTGCTGTATGAGCACCTGCTGGGTGATGTATGGAATTATTGAATCATTGTATCATACACCTACAACTAATATTGCACTGTTTGTTAAATAACTGGAATTTAAATAGAAACGTAAAAAATGGGAAACACTTTAAAGAAATTATGTGACTGCAAGAAACCAGAAGGTCCCAGTGTGTTTACTTTTCCCAAAAGAAAAAAACCTGTTTCCATAGAAATAGAGTTCATAGGCATCATGACAGCTGATGAGAAAGTAACGTAAAGGCTTTAGAGTGTGTACCATGGATTCTATGTCAGCAAGAAGATTTCAGTTGCAAATAATAGAAAATTCAGCTGAGCCTGGCTTAAAGAAATGAAGGGGATTTCTTGGTTTACCTGATTAAAAACTCCAGAGGTAAATGTTACTGCCTTTGGGATTGATCTTGAATCTCAGTTCACGTGACTCAAGACCTAATTTCTTTCTATTTTTAATTGTTACTAGGTGTCACTCAGTCTTTATGACTTCATTTTAGGAATATTTCCCCCAACTTGTGAGCCTACATTGATTTCAGTAGCTCTGAGAGTTACAGGAAGCCTCAGTCATAAAATAGGAGTCTGTCTCAGTACTGTCTGACAAATCTTTGTAAGTCACTATGATTGGACCCGCTCAGGGTATTGTGCTGGTCATGAATGGGGATGGTACATGCAGGGTCGATGCCTGCTAATCTGGGTGCACCCCTTGGTCAAGTGAGGGCATTTCGATCCAAACCACAAAGCTGAGAGTGAGGAAACATTCTTTCCCTCCCAAGAAAGAAGAAAATCAGCGACAGACGGCCAGCAACAGATATTCCTTATAGTTGTTTCCAGAATACATGTCCTATTTTCTTCATGGAGAAGTTTTTAGTAACCCCCCCAATTCTCCCATTTTTCACTTTTTACCTAACGTATTTTTAGAGGTGAGGCATAAATTAAAGTTTAAAGAAATAATCTCACTATGTGGTATTACTTTCCATCCGTTACTTTAAAATTGCTAAAGTAACTTTGCCATAAAAGTGGCAAAATGCGTAATTTATCTGGAGGCATTTATATTTAAAAACATGTCCACATTGAAAAGAAAGTCCTAACTCCAGCGTCTGATCTGATGACTCATCATCCTCATGGTTTCCGACATGCCTCTTAAATAATATCCCTTTTCCAGTTTGGTATCTAAAAGAGAACATCGTGTTTTAAATATTATGAAACCACACAGAGGCACTTGTTAAAACCTACCAGACTTCTTTCACAAAGCTCAGCTCTAGCAGTGGCTCCCATCACGTTCCGCCTCACGTGATTTGGGGTTGAACTCCAGTAAGCATCAAACTTTTTTGCGGGAGGTGGTGTGGAGTGACTAGCTCTAACACAACACTGGCAGGGGAAATTGGTAGAGGAGTGTGGGACATTTGTAGAGGAGTGTGGAGATAAGCTGATAAGAGACTAAAAGATTTACTGAAGGGAGAACTACTTCACGGAAAGAATTATTAAAAAAGAGGATGTATTATAGAATGCTCTATGAGGAGCCATGTTACCTTCTTCAAGTCCTCAGTCCCCCTTCCTTAAAATTTCCATTCTGTTTTAATATGTTTATGGTATTGATGGACAGGTTTGGGGCAAACTATCTCAGACTGGGAATGGAGTGAAAACAGTGGTACTCTGAGATATAATTGTTTAGTACTTTCAGCCACTTTTGAAGACAATCTACTAAAGATTCTATTTCATAGTATTTCACTTAAAGTCTTAAAGTGTTAAGAAACTAAGAGTACCTATCTTCCAGAGAATACACTGCCTATGTAAACAGTGGGGCTGACCGATGCATCATTTGGAGCTATGCAATATTGCTGTAGAGGGCCAAGGAACTCCCAACAGATCATCCCAGCGTGCAGGAGTTAGGTGCTGTTTTCTCTGAGAAAGAACATTCTGTTAACGGGAAGATAAATCAGGTTTCTTTCCTTGGTTTACCTGTCAGATCTGAAGGTGAAGATCATGCACAAATAATTTGTGCCTGTTTCTTTAGCCTTGTGTCAAGATAACAAGCTGTGTGTGTCTACTTATTGGCACACGAACACCCAGGAATTGAACCGGAAATCTTCTGTAACCTCAAATATTGGTATAATGACGGCTCCCACATTTACATAAAATGTGTTTTGTGTTTTTGTCTTTGTTTTTATTTTGTCATGGTGGTTGCTCTAGACAGTACTGTAGTATTGAGTTGGTTATCATCAGTTCTCTTCCGAGAAAAATCTTGTTTGGCAAGGCTTCCTTTGTACCTGTCACTCTAAAATAATTCGAGTGAGTGGTTTTCTCATGTGGGTTGGTGGCAGGCTACTTGACAGAATGGTAGCTCTGGGTTTTAAGGATTCTTTCTGTTCTGCTCTCAGGAAGCGGCCTATTGGTTGACTCCTCACCTCTCCCTATCTGCCTATCCCTGTAGTTTTCTCTGCATTTCTGAAAATGTCACTTAAATTCTCAGATTGCTCTTACAGACCAACAGAATTGCACAGAAAGAATTAAGTAGTTGGGAGAGTGAAGAGGTGGATGTTCTTAAAATTCACCCGTCAAAGGCACATCTTTTACTTGTTCCCTTGGGGGTGGTATTTTGGGTAATTTGTGAGTTTATTTTTTAAGGTAAAATACAAAAAAGGGAAACAAAGAGTGTGGGTTTTGGATAACCCTTTTACATTTCTATCGTAAGTAGTTTGGTCAAATAAGTCAAATGATATATATTTTTTAAAGATTTTATTTATTTGTTTGACAGAAAAAGAAAGAGATCACAAGTAGGCAGAGCAGCTGGCAGAGAGAGAAGGGGAAGCAGGCTCCCTGCTGAGCAGAGAGCCCAATGCGGGGCTTGATCCCAGGACCCTGGGATCATGACCTGAGCCGAATGCAGAGGCTTAACCCACTGAACCACCCAGGCACCCCAGTGATATTTATTTTTATCATAGTGTAAAAGTACCTTGCTTCTGTAGCTTTATTTGTTTATTCAGTAAAAGTTTATTGAGTATATACTAGGTGCCAGGTATTTGGTGATTGAGTAACCTAGAGCAGTGATCCCCCCTCTAACCTGTGAAATGTACATAATAGGAGATAGTAAACATGACAAATAAAACTTATACCTTAATTATAAGGCAATACGTGTTATGAAAAAGATTTTAAGAAATTAAGTGGGCTTAGGGGATTGGGATTGGAGGTGCAGAGGCTGGAGACAAATTGAGGTATGAAATAGAGTGGTTAGGGGAGGCCTCCTTGAGAAAGTGAGATATGAGGGACAAATAAAGAAGGTCTCTACTGACAACGACCAGGGGGTGTGTGGTGATCCATGGAGGAGCCACATTCCAGGTCGAGGGAGCTGCCAGAATGATGGTTCCAAAGTGAGAAAATTCAGGGAAGCCATGGTGGCTGGATCTGAGTGAGCCGGCAGGGACCGGTAGGAAGTGATGGGTGCAGATCCCTTAGGCCTTGTCAGCCAAAATGGGGAATTACTGATGGGTTTCAAGCATATCTGACTGACTTTCTTTCTGCTGTGTTGACGCTGAAAGGAAGGGGGGAGAGTAGACGCAGAGAAACCAGTTAGGAAGTTTTTACAGCGATTTCCATGAGAAATGGTGGTAACTTCTTCAGGCATGGGCCAGGGGAGGCAGTGAGATGGGGAGAAGTGTTTGGGTTCTGGATCTATTCTGAAGGTAGATCCTATAGAATTTCCTCATCAATGGGTCAAGCCGTTGGGAGGAAAGAATTACCATGAACTGTGACGGAAGGCGCTGCTTCTCCTTAAACCTGCTTGTCTCTATTAACTGTATTTTAAAACACTGTGTGATTCTTTTTCCCTATAAGGAAATACTTAGGATGAAAATTAATTACATGCGCGTTTGGTTTGCACATAAGCAGCATCTATTTTTTAATCTGACATTTATTTCTAGATGTGTTCGTGTCCTTTTGTAGGAAGAGATTTCTCTTCTCTGAGTAACTATTGTTGTAAGCCCCAATCCAAAAATCCCCAAGTTGTCTTTTTGGAACAAGCAGAAAAAGGAGAGACTGCAATAGGTGTATTAAACCAATAATTGCAGTTCAGTAAAATGTTTCGGGGGAGAATGGGATAAAATGACTCTGGGGGCTTTCACTGATGATTATGGGAGAGAGTTGTTAGCTAAATATATCTGTACTTTTTTCTTCTATTTCTTGCTCATTTTACTTCTTTGTATGGTTGTTGTTGTTTTTTTCAATGAATATCATAAGGTTGTTTTTAAGGCTGTCATAAACTCAGCACCTTAAAAAAGGGGAATAAAATCACTAGTTTGAAATTGTCTTCTGGTATAGAATGGTTCCTAGTCTTTGTAGGTTTTGTTTGTTTTGTTTTGTTTGTTTTGACATGTTTAGGGTTTTTTTGTTTGTTTTTGTTTTTTTTGTTGTTGTTGTTTTGGGAGGGATAGTGGCAAGAGGAGAATGGCACAATGGGTTATTATAAGGGAGCATCATTTGTACACCATTTTCTAGAGATTTGAATATCTTCATCCTTAAACTATAAGTTGAAAATATTGTCATGAATAAAATAAAAAATTAAACTGGTATCTGATTTATAGAATCTTTACTTTGTACTTCTGAAGTCAATGGATACTGAATATATTTTCATGATAACCTTTTAAATCCCACATTGGGTTCTCATAAATTTGAATGCATGGGAAGTACTTACCAAAAATTTTTAAAAAATACAGAAGTAAGGTATTAAAATGGGGGAAAAAAGTCCTAAAAGCAAAATATACCTCTCAAAGGGTAGGGAGGAGGGAACTGGAGACCTAAAAAGATCGATAAAGACTAAACATGTTAGGAATGACATGAATGAAGGTCTGAGGTGGGCAAGTAAGAGGAGCAGTAAACAAGGTTAATGGTGGGGCAGAGGACTGGCCGTGGGGTGTGCGCTAATTTGGGACAATGCTGCCAGGAAAAGTCACGGAAGTGGGAAAAGTGAATGGAAGGGGAAATAAAGAGGAAGCTTAGCTATGATAATATCAACTGTAATCCCGTGTCTGAAATTTTCTGGACTAACCAAAGTATATTTTGGCAAATCTTTTGGTTTTTTTTTGTTTGTTTGTTTTTCAGTTTGATAGTAACTATGGAGTCTAACTGGTTGAATTTTGTCCTTGGTTAGCATTCCTATGAAAATGAGTGCTCTTAAATTTTACTGTCTTTACTATTTCTTATTTTTTTATCCTATTTTTTATTTATTACTATTCTTATTCTTATTCTTTACTATTTTTTTTTTTTGAGTGACTGAATAGAGGCATTTAGAGATCAAGTGAGGAAGTGAACAAAACTTGATTGAAATTCAGTGTCTAATGAATTTCTTAGTTCATAGAACACACTATTTTTTTAAAAAGATTTTATTTATTTATTTGACAGAGAGAGAGAGAGCGACAGTGAGAGAGGAAATATAAGCAGGGGAAGGGGGAAGAGAAAGAAGCAGGCTTCCCGTGGAGCAGGAAATCTGATGCGGGGCTCGATCCCAGGATGCTGGGATCATGACCTGAGCCAAAGGCAGATAGATGCTTTATGACTGAGCCACCCAGGCGCCCCTAGAACACACTATTTTTTATTACATTTCTATGGAAACTGGTATTTCCTGTCCCATTGCACCTCTGGGGAAGCATTCTCTTTTTAGTGAAGATTAAGACACTTACTGAATAATTGAAAAAAATTATAGAATAGATCTGCTACACTATCAACAATGTTTATTGTCACTGTATATTTTATAGTGAAAGCAGCGCAATGGACATCAATGGCAAACACAGGGAATTCTGCTGTTTTAGTAATACTGTAATTCATGTAGGAGAACGTAGTTGACAAATTTCTCAGTCTGTCCGTTTTAAGTATAGTGCCCGGAAATGCCATGGATGTAGGATGCATTTGGTATTCAGTGTTGTGAGGCACTAATCAGCTAAGTACCATAATCCTCCTTACAGGGTACATTCTTGCTTGACCTGGAGCTATATCCAGCCACGAAGCAACGGCATTAAAGAATAACCTTTTTCTTAACAGGCCCATCACTACAGGATTTTAGGACTCCACCCATGAACGAGTGTTGTTTTACATGTAATTTTTAATAATTCAGTTTTGAAATAAAATGATCGTAAGCAAGTAGAGAATTTCAAATCAACTGATTAAGGATGGATCCTATGATTTTGCTAGAGCTAGAAGGATTAAATGAAAGCACTGCCTGGCACAGTGTTGATGTATTTTTGTCAACATGATGCTTCATGCTCGACAGATGTGCATTGGTTGAGCAAAAGGTAAAACTATAAAAATGTGTTAGATATTGTGATATGTAAAAAAAAGATTGGTCTTTTTTGGTGAATATAAAGGGTTTGATTTATTAGAAGCTTTTTGTAGGAATTCTATGCATGGGATCTATATTTTTCATGTTTTACAGGCTCCTGTATTTCTGCTAAATCCTGGATTTAATATGTCTTAATTGCTTCATATTTCAGAATTTGATTATGATGTTATTTTTAATCTATATGGTTAGGATTGTGTCATTGAGTTAATGAAGTATCATTTTAATTTATTAAGCAATAACCATGCTTTAAAAAGCTTTTAAAAAGATGGAGGTTCTTTTTGGATTATTGATTCTTCAAATATCACTTCTATTATTTATAAGTGACAGTCATTTAATGATATCTACTAATAAAGATTACGATTATGGGCTTTTCTTATAGGTAGTACTTAATTGAATTGCATAAAATTTGAATTTGCAGAAATTAGTAATCTTCAAATTCTTTACTTTCAATATCCTGATTCTTAAAAATTATATAGGTCTTAAGAGTTAAAAGTACATAAATATGAAAGCTTGAAATTTCCCTGTAACCTTTCAGTGTCCTAATAAGTGTTTTTAAATGTTTTATACTAGATTATGTTTTCAGAGACTTGATGATTATTTTGTAGTATATATAGTCAGTATTGTCGGTGGTATAATAACACAAAACACATAGCATGGTAAAAGTTGTAAATATTAAAATGGAAACTATGGTGAAAACACGATGAATTCTTATATAGCACATAAATTGAGCCTACCTTTGGGAAACTGTTGAAAATGATTTCAATTGGAAAACAGTCTTTTTATTTGGAGTTTTTCTATCAGTCAGTCAGTCTGATTTTTAGACATGGAGCTTTAAAGAGACTAATGGGTAGAGTTTTTTGCTCAAACTATTATGTCAATCAGAATACCATTTAAAACGGAATGTTAGGTGTGAAGTAAAGGTAGAATATTTAGGAATAGATTGACTAGTCCATATGACTAAAAAATGATAAGCAATGAACAGAAATGCTACAAATTAAGATACATTCACAATATTTCTGAATGTGATTTTCTATAAACTGGTTCTGGGTAAGACCCCTCTAATATGGGAAAAGAGAAAATAATTGTAACAACCTAGATTTCCATAAGAAAAGGTAAGGTGAACAGATATGAGATGAATATAAAGTGAATACAAATATAGGCTGATATTGTTTTATCAGGGATAGGGAATGACTGATGCATAGGAGTAAAAAGTAAGGAACTACATAACATCCCCAATACATTTTATTCTAAAGAAAGACATAATTTTGGACTCTGCCTCTTATTTTCTCAGTGTCTTTGAAGGAGTAAGTGAAATATAACATCTTAGGTGAAATGCCCCATTCTTCTGAATTATAACTTAAGGGTAAAATACTATTAAATGCTTTATGATTTCTTCGAGGATTGTACAATATAGCATTCAGTTCTTTACCAATTAAATGTTTTCCACCTAATAATAATAAAAAATGCCAAGACTTGCTTACAGAGGGCAGTAGGAAAGGTAGAGCTTAGAGATACAGTACTCGAATTTTCATGGGTTTTCTCCAGGTCCTGAAAAAAATATAGTGTCCAAAAACATAGGGGTTTTAATTTTAAGGAGAGTATATATTAAATAATTCATGATCTAGCTGGCAAAATTATTGGACAGAATATTTTAATATTTTGGAGTAATTGAGAGCGGATTCTTCGTTGTTTGATAAGAATGGTCATAGAATAAAATCTTGCCTTGCTCCTAGCATAGCTTTAATGTACTACCTTAAAATGTATTTTTAAAAACTTTATTCCATGTTAAGTAACAGTGACAATAGTTATCCCAATTTCAGAAATCATGAGAACTGTTCTATTTTTACTTAAATCCAGTACAAATCAGCATCTACAGTATGATTCACAGGCTTCAGGCAAATTTCATAATCTGTAGAACAACGTGATTGCTGGATTTAATACCGAATTCAGTTTTTCTAAGGTATGATTTTTAAAAAGTACTTAGATGACTTGCTAAATGCTAATTAATAATAGACTTTCTTTTGGAACTGAATTCTATGATAAATATTCTTTTTTTTAAATCAGTGAAATAAAATATATTTCCTATATTTTAGAGGCTCACCATATTCACTTTATTTATAACCTACTTTCAAAAATTTACATTAATTCCTCAGGAATAAAAGTGTTTCTTTTCTTGCCCCTACCTCTGTCCCATGATGACAAGTGTGATGTCAAATATATTACTAGAAATTCTTAATTTTCAAAGAGATTTTGTTCTAAATGTTTAGTTGTAAAGTGATTGACACTCTAAATATATTTGCCAAAGAAATCATTTTATAAGCAATCGTTGGATTTTGAAGCCCAACAACGAAAGTCCAATTAACATGTAATGTCCACTATTACTAAAAGCAAGTCCTTCCTTTTACCCACGGTGGGTGTTATTACTGCTAAGGGAACGTAAGGGGAAAGAGAAGAATGACTATTTTAGCACATCAGTGGGTTTGAGTATAGAAGAATAGAACATATCGTGAAAAGTAGAGATAACCTAAGGGAGAATTAATCAGTTCTTTAATTCAACAGATGTTTTTCAAGCACCTCCTATATGATGCTTAAACAGATTCAGGATGCTGTTCCTCTTGAACCTTAAGGTCTGAGAGTGTTGTTGACATTCCTGGATAGAAACGGATATGATTACCTGGGGAAGAGGTACAGTGAGGAGGAAGGCCATCGTTAGGTTGAACTGTCTTCAAAAGATCCAATTTCCGCCTTACTTTTTTCTGAATTTTTTTACTTTCTTGCAATCACAATTAGGGTAATTACAATTTACTTAAACAATGAGAGGATGGTCAAGATGGGTGAAGGCGGGTGGGAGATACAGATTTCTGGTTACAGAATGACGAAGTCATAGGAATAAAAAGCACAGCGTAGGGAATGTAGTCAACCATACTCAGATAAAAAAAGAAGAGTTTTAAAAAAAGAAATGAAGTTTAACAAATAGTTTTCTTATGTACCATATAAATCTGAGAAGCCCTAGAATCTTGCTCTTAGAAGATTCAATTTCCAGAATTTAAATTTGGTTAATGAATAACCTATATTTTTAGAGACAAATACATTTGTTAACTTAGATTGGAAAAAAGTAACATCTCAAAAATGTATTTGAATTCCTAACATGAACTCTGCATCTAATAGAGGTTAGATGGTCAGTTTAGAAGAACTGATAGAGGATACCTGAGTGGCTCAGTCCATTAAGTGTCTGCTGCAGATCAGGTCATGGTCCCAGGGTCCTGGGATTGAGCCCTACGTTGGACTCCCTGCTGGGGGAGGGGAGTCAGCTTCCCCACTCTTTCTGCCTCTTCCCTCCAGCTCATGCTTGCACTCAATCTCTCTCTCTCTCTGATAAATAAATAAGTACATCTTTTTTAAAAAAAGCTTAAAAAAAGAACTGATGTAAATGTCTATTTTTTAGAGTTCCCTAGAGAAATTCTCATTTATTTCGTTTTTAAAAATATAGCGAGTAAATATAAGTAGCCAGTTAATGAGGTGTGACTATGTTGAAAATTGGCACCAGTCAGTTATTTATATCTTGCCAGAACTATTATTTTTTTGCTATCCTTAAAGCTTTCATTTAGGCATATTAACTTAATGAAGGTATGGTGTCAATAATATAAGATCATAGCTTAACCAACTGAACCACTCAGATGCCCCGCATTTCATTATTCCTAATCTAGATTATAGTATGTAGCATTCGGTTCTTGCCCAATACACATTTGTTAAAATAATATATGAGTTAATGTATATAATCTATGTTTCTCATTCTAAAATATAGACTCTCAAAGGTTAACTGGCCATCTAGGTTCAAATAAATGGCTAATACCCAAGGTGGGACTAAGAAACCCAGGTCCCTTGATTCTGCTCTTCCTTTATGATAATCGCCACCATGCTGAAGCATTTTTTCCTTTAGTCACACATATTAAAAAAGTGACAAAAAAGTAAAATGAATTATGCATAACAGATACCCCTAAAAGATATTATGTAGGTCAATACTATAAAATTTATTTTGAGCACTCTGTTTTAATTGTATATTTTAAAATATAGGAGTATGTGGCTTTATGCGACAATTGTAACTGAAAAGAGTTGTTTTTAAGTTCTATATGTTTTTTAAGCAGATGTAGGATATAAGTGTAAAAACAGAAATGACATCCACTTACCTAATCATAAAATGGACTAGTTCCTTCATTTTCTTTTTTCTTTCTACCTTTCTTTCTTTCTTTCTTAAGATTTGTTTATTTATTTATTTGACAGAGAGAGAGAGAGAGAGAGAGAGATCACAAGTAGGCAGAGAGGCAGGCAGAGAGAGGAGGAAGCAGGCTCCCTGCTGAGCAGAGAGCCCAATGCGGGACTCGATCCCAGGACCCTGAGATCATGACCTGAGCCTAAGGCAGAGGCTTTAACCCACTGATCCACCCAGGCGCCCCCCTTCATTTTCTGTATTACTATCCCTTTAGGGCTCGAGGCTAGGATGTCCCCTGGCTGGGCACTTGTGTGACACTGGAAGGCGGAAGAGTCGTAGAAACCCTTATTGTCTAGCCACCGCTGTTGGCAGGCGCATGGGTGTAAACATCTCAGTGGCTCCTGGTGAGCTCCTCCTACTTAATGGACCACCTAATGCTATGGGCAGCAGAGATAACTGGTGGCAGATTCCCATAGACTCTTGAGCTTCACAGCAGCTCCCTAAAGAACATCTAGAGAGCCCTTGTGTTTGGTTCTTCAGGCTGAGAATGGTAACATCAGTTTCTCTGGACTTCATGGCTGGTGCAGTTGCGTAGCTCTTGATCACTGTGTTAAAACCCTTACTCCCTGGAAAACCTAGAGTGACTTTTGTTTTTATTAATAAATCTTGATTGATGCATGCGCAGGCTGTGTTTCAGATATGGGAGAAAGAGATTCGGTTACATGGAAGACTTTAGAGGGGAATGCTACTGTTGCTGGGTTGGCTCATTCCACGTATAGCCTTTCTCTATTCTTGCTTTTACCCCCCTCCCCATAATGATAATAACATCTAAGAAATTCACAACTGAGCTATCTAAAGTCGGTCATCTTTAACTTCAACTGACCTCACTTTTTATTATCTCCTCTTCGTATTGTCCTGGCAAAAATCCCTGTAACGGATATTCTGAATTTCTTTCATCTTTAGGACTCTGGTCTCACTGCATTTCATGGCTAGTGCTTGACTATCTGGGTTCATACCAGAGAAGAAGACAGTGTGAATGTTTTGTTGACAAAGAGTAATATGTATGATTACAAGGTCTGCTATGTTGTACCAGTGTTAGGGGGCAGCTCAAGAACTCAATATATGGCCTCTTCCTCTGAAACTATAAGGAAGTTTGAGGGGTCAGATGTAAAGACAAAGAAGAGAAGTGTTATTGAGCTGGCCTTAATCTCAATGAAGTTAGAATAAAAATAGCAGTCCCTTTGGACTTCTTCAAAGACTTTTTTTGAATGGGCGATGAATAAGTCATTATTGTTGTTATTTATTTAAATTGCTTATCTCAAGTTAGAGCAGTAAAGAAGGGTTGGAGACATAATGATTAGGTGGAGATTTAGATGAACCAATATTGGGAGTGATCTAGGTAGCTGATGGATGAAAAATGATTTTTTAAAAAGATTTTATTCATTTATTTATTAGAGAGAGAGAGAGAGAGAGACTATGAGAGCGGGGAGAGGAACAGAAGGAGAAGGATAAGCAGACTGGACCTAGCACTGAGCCAGACGCTGGGGCTTGATCCCACAGCCCCAAGATCATGACCTGAGCCGAAATCAAGCATCAGATGCTTAACTGACTGAGCCATCCATAGACCCCTGTGAAAAATGATTTATGAGCCAGCATTTAGGGGTGCCCTGCATTAGGCTCCTTGCTCACCGCAGAGCCTGCTTGTTTCTCTTCCTCTGCCCCTCCCCCTGCTCACTCTTCCTGTCTCTGTCCCCCTCTCTCAAATAAATAAATAAAATCTTAAAAAAGGAAAAAGAGCCAGCATTTAATTTTAGTCAGAAAAATATTCAGCTCTTGAACCAAATCAGTTTGGCTTCAGTATGTTTTCAAGTGACTTCATATCAAGGTGTCAGGAATAGAGAGAGAGTCAGGTGGAATTTTTCAAAGCTTCGGAATAGCAGTTGGGAGATCGTCGAAGTGTATTGAGCCAAGCAAAGAAATTAGAGTCTAAGCCCATTTTGCTGCAGCAGAGTATGATGCTGACTATCTTATTTCAGGGTGTAAGTATATTCTGTATGTAGTATGTCAGGCATTAAAGAACCATATCAAAAATACCTTTTAAATTTCTTATTTGAACTGAATAGAGTGAATACCAGTAAGACTTTGGCTATGGCATGAATTTAAGAGGAGTTTTTTTTAAGCAAAATAACTATTTGAATTTAATTCATAAACTCACCAGTGAATGAATGAATGAATGAAACGTTGCGTTGTTTAGACATCGCTCTTCTCTTCATTCTTTTCCTTTGCTTACTTAGGACACGAAGTCCATCCATATCCCGAGATCAGAATAGAAGATACGACCAAAGAGAAGAAAGAGAAGAATATTCGCAGTATGCTACTTCAGATAACGCCATGCCTAGGTCTCCATCAGATTATGCTGATAGGAGGTCTCAGCGTGAACCTCAGTTTTACGAAGAGTCTGACCATATAAATTACAGGGACTCCAGCAGGAGAAGTCATAGGCATTCCAAAGAATACATTGTAGATGATGAGGACGTGGAGAGCAGAGATGAATATGAAAGGCAACGGAGAGAGGAGGAATACCAGGCACGCTATCGAAGTGACCCGAATTTGGCCCGTTATCCAGTAAAGCCACAGCCCTATGAAGAACAAATGCGTATTCATGCGGAAGTGTCCAGAGCAAGGCATGAGAGAAGGCATAGTGATGTTTCTTTGGCAAATGCTGAACTGGAAGATTCTAGGATTTCTATGCTGAGGATGGAACGGCCATCAAGGCAAAGATCTATATCTGAACGTAGAGCTGCCATGGAAAATCAGCGATCTTACTCAATGGAAAGAACTCGAGAGGCTCAGGGACCAAGTGCTTATCCACAAAGGACCACAAACCATAGTCCTCCCACCCCCCGGAGGAGTCCAATACCCATTGATAGACCAGACCTGAGACGTACTGACTCACTGAGGAAACAACACCACTTAGACCCCAGCTCTGCTGTGAGGAAAACAAAACGGGAAAAAATGGAAACAATGTTAAGGAATGATTCTCTCAGTTCCGACCAGTCAGAGTCAGTGAGACCTCCACCACCAAAGCCTCATAAATCAAAGAAAGGAGGTAAAATGCGCCAGGTTTCATTGAGCAGTTCAGAAGAGGAATTAGCTTCCACACCTGAATACACGAGTTGTGATGACGTTGAGATTGAAAGTGAGAGTGTAAGTGAGAAAGGTAAGTACTAATCGTACTTTCCCTGTAGTTAATTCCCTGGGGGTTTTCTTTTTAGGTTGTATTTGTGATAAACATTTAATAGTTAGATATAACTACCTTTATTTTAAAAGTTTCTTAATGGTGCCAGTTATGTGAAGAAAGTTTCAAGTTTTAAAAAGTAAATATCTTCTGTTGTTCATGTGGCGGAGAAGTCTACTGATTTTTTTAAAAAACCTTTTTCACTTTGTTTATGAAAGTTTTCCTACATCACTTCATGGTGTGTTAAAAAATACCTATTAGCTATAGTTGTAAAATAACATTTTGTATGTGTTTCTTTTTACAAATAGCAATGTGTTTACTTTAGAATATCTGAAAAATTCTTCAAAGTGTTAAGAATGAAATACAAACTATCCATAACCTTTTCTCTGAAATATAACCATTGTTAACATTTTGTTGTATTTTCTTCCCTTTTTCCTATGCATGTGTATTTCACATATTGAAAATTGGTATCATGCTATATATAATTTATATTCCGATTTTTTTTAATTGATATCATATCATTTACTTTTTCCTAAGCCATTAGATGTTCCTCAGAAATACGTTTTTAAAATGGCTGCTCTAATAGTCTATCATATGGGTTTACCACAAACTATTCCTCTCTCTGGGGGGTATTCCAGTTGCTTCCAATTATGAGCACAAATAATGTTCTAACGGTTATCTTTACATAAGAATTTTTGCCTGATCCCTGAGTATTTCACAAATACATATTCATGCTCTGATTCTTATAAGCTCTTGGTTCAGAATACCAACTTGCTTCCCAGAAGGTTATAACACTCTATACTCTTGTCAGAAATTAAATTTTCAGTCTCAAAGCACTAAATCTTTGCAATTGAATAGGCCACAGAAAGGCTTTCTCTTTGTCATTTGAATTTGAATTTGATCGTGCAGTTGAATGTTTTGTATTTTATTGGTGTTTGATATCTCTATGAATTACCAGTTCATTCCTGTTATTTCTTTTGCCCATATTCCTATTGGGGATTAATTCATTTTTCTCTTAATGATTTTAAGAACTTTTTATACGGTTAGGATTTTTACCCATTTAATGGTCATCTGTTTCAAATGTATTTCCCATATTGATGTTTATCTACTAATTTTCTGGGGTCACTTGGAAAAACTGAATTTAATAGAGGTGTTTTTGCATCTTTGGTGATTGTTTTTTTCCCATTTCTTTTATCCATAGAAACTCTTTATTCATCCCCAAGGCAGTTAAATATTCAGCTGTGTATTTTCTCATGTGTTTTTATTACTTTTAGCCTTTAACTTTTTAATCTTTCTGTGATTTATTTTGGTATTTACCAAAATATACCAGATATGTGAGGATCTAACATGAATCCCCTGCTCGCCACACACACAATTTTCTGACACCATTTGATGAATAACTGACTTCTTCATAAGAATCAACAGGAATCAATAAAGGAATTCAAGAAGACAGATAGATAGGAAATTAATATGGAATCATTTTGTGCTGTACCAAAAATAGTTAGAGAAGTGAATGAAAAGCAGTTCCCATTCTGAGCTAAAAACGGAAAATGTGATTTAAAAATACCTAATAAGAAAGAAGGGGGCCTACAAGAAAAAAGCTATAAAGCTTACTGAGTAACAGAAAGCAAGGTAGTCACTGCGTGAGTAGATATTCATCATGTTCCTGATTGGGAAGGCTAAATATTGTAAAGGTGCATGTTCTTTCCAAACAACATTTTGGGGTTAAGGCCATTCTAGTTATAATCCCAATCGGTGCCTATATTTTATTTCTACAAGTTAATGTGGAAGGTGTACAGAGAAAAAACTTCACTCTTTTTTGCCCCTCTATGCCTCTTAGGGTCATTGGGGCGGGGGACAGACACAAGACAGAGTAACAAGAGGAAAACCAATTTATTATCCTATGCATTGTGCATATATGTGGGAGCTTTTGGCTACCTGAAACCTACGGGGGGTGGTTAGAATTTGTGCTTATAAAGTCTCTTTGTAGAAGAACAGTAGATTTCTAGAGAGATGACAAGACAAAGAAAAAGAATTGTGAGTTTCTAGGGTAGCAAATCATGAGAAGGTGAGTATATGAGGGAATTAATGGAAGGTAGGTGTTAGGTGGTAAAGTCTGTTACGTAGACTTCTCGTAGACTTCTCCAAAGCCATCTCTTGCGTGCTAATTAGAGCAATTAACTTCTGTCCTTCCTGATAGAGGGCAGTGGGGAGGGACACCTTTACAATCTATATCCTGCTTTTAGTCAAAGAGTGGGGAGGGCAGGCAGTCTTCTTGTATTTGCTTCTTCTCAGGTGCCTTCTGCTGAAAATAATCCTTCTACCAAAATGGCATGTTAAAACAAATGAATGATAAGGACATGGAAAATGCCACAAACCAAAGGAGAAGAGATCAGTTATTCGGCAGATGGGCTTAGGCTGATAGTGACAATCTGTGAGTGGTAGACCATTGTTGTGAAACACTAACAGGGTTTTATGGAAAGAGCTTGGGTTTTAGAGTCAAAGAGGAGCTCAGATCCTGGCTGTGAAATTCATTAACGATAGCATCTTCTTCTACCTATTTCACCACTCTAGGTCTGTTTCCTTATGTATAAATATAATAGTATGTTCGTTGTCTGGTAATTTGTCAAATAGTAGATAGTAAGAACATTTTTAGATTACTGATTTAATGTTTTATGGTAGCCAACCATGGTTAAGACTTCTTTGAGACAGCCTTCCAGAGTTTTGATTGAACATCTAGTCCTGGTTACATGGATTGTGGGCATCTATGTTGGTTCCATCTCTTCTACGTTCTGCCACATACCGAAGTAGGCTTGTATTCAGGCTAAGAAGAATATACTTTTTAACTTGTTGAGATATAATTTTGAGATACAAATCTCAAAAAAAATCCGTCTTAAATAAGACACAGTTTCTACCCTTAAGAAACTGAAAGTCTAAAATAACTAGCAATATAAGCCTGTTGTGTTTGTATTATAGGTACTATAGGACTTCAGAAGGAGAGGCATTGGTTCTCTCCACTAATTTTATGTGATTCCTACGTTTTATAACACTTATCTCTTCGCCATGATATAGTTTTCTTTTTACAGTGCTGTATTGATCACTTCTTCATATTTTGTGTTGGGTTAGAAAATTGCAAACTGAGCTTTTTCCTTTTTTTTGTCTTTAGATTATAGAAAGAGATATGTCTTAGATTGTCAGTGTCATGGTATCCCTGCATCTCATTGTTAGACTTGTCTCTCAAAGTTTAAAATATATTTTTTCATGAGGTTTAAAAAGAACTATTGACCTTCCAGTCTTATCTATGATCTCCTTATTAAATAGTCTGGAACACATTTCTCAGTTTCAGAACTATTGACATTCAGGGCTGAATAATTGTTCTGCAAGACTGTTTTGTGCATTATAAGGTGCTTAGCAGCATCTGTGGCCTTTACCCACTAGATGCTAGTGGCATGCCTACCCCCAGTTATGAGAACCTAAAATGTCTCCAGATATTGTCAAATATCTCCTGTGGGACAAAGTTCCCCATAGCCACCTCTACCTTCTATCCTTAGCCTCTTCACTTACTTTTCTTCTTGCCTCATTTTTAGAATCAAATCAGAGTCATGGCCAGCATTTAAAAAGGGAAAAAAAAAAAAAAAAAGAGAGAGGGAGACTGGAATAGGATAGGGTAGAAAATATCAGAGTGGAGTGTACAGACTAAGGGTAATTGATCTACAAAATGGTTCTTCTCTACACACGATGTAAAATATATATATTTCTTATTATTGATCGTGGCCAAAAATGTTTTAAAGCTCTACTCCCTTATGTTATAATTTCGTGATTGACCTGATGCTTGTGTTTCCGCCTTGCCGCCACACCCCCGCCACCATCTCTTTCTAGAACTAGAGGAAGGTCTAAAGATGATGTGCAGTGGCTAACTGATACAGTATAAACATGAAGCTTTTTCTTATTTGGTGTATTTTAATTTTGTATTATAATGCAACTCGTTTTTCACTTTAATGACATAATCATATTGTCAATCATTTGCTGAACTCACAAAGGATTCTGTGTTGTTGTTGTCGTTGTTTTTAAGCAGTGAGATCACTGTGAAGAGGTTTAGTCTCTCCTGTCTTCTGGTTTCTAACCTGACTCATTTTACTTGGTTGTTGCAGGTGTCTGGTTTTTCTGTAAAATCTTAAGGGACTGGGCTGGGAAATGTGAGCATCCATGTGCATCGCAGTGTCCTAAGTTATAAAATGTGAGATGTTTGATTCGATTATTAGACTCTTGAAAGTAGCACATCCTTTTTTTTTTAAAGTCATCTTTTTTTTTTTTTTTTAAGATTTTATTTCTTTATTTGACAGACGGAGATTACAAGTAGGCAGAGAGGCAGGCAGAGAGAGAGGAGGAAGCAGGCCCCCCGCTGAGCAGAGAGCCCCGATGTAGGGCTTGATCCCAGGACCCTGGGATCATGACCTGAACCGAAGGCAGAAGTTTTAACCCACTGAGCCACCCAGGCGCCCCAAAAGTAGCACATCCTTTAACTTATTTTTGGGAACGAGTGAGTGGGGATGTGAAGGTGGAGCAATTTGGAGAGAACAGATCCAGAACAGGAAAAAGAGGCGATAGACTGCAAATCTCCAGATAGAAGCACGAGTCTTAAAGTATTAAGAACAAATGCTAAAGATGACAGCTTTATATATGCCTGAGTTTGGGTGTCAGTATCAGTAGTGAAATTTGTCCCCTTTTGTAATCTGAAGTTTTTTTTTTTAATTTTTAAGTAGTTGATTTACTGTATATGTTTATAAGGAAAATAGGAGACTAAAGTGATAGCCAATATCATTAGAAATTTGAAGAAAATGTTGATTTATGGTATTTGAGACCAGTTACACATGTAAGAAATTCTGAGCCAAATGGTCTAAAAAGCATTTAGAATAAGTTGTAAAAATGGGAATATTTAAAAATTTTTCAGTTATCTATTTTACTACTAAGACTTACACAAGTAAAATTTTTAAAAGTTAGAGATTGGTTACTTTCTTATATAGTCACTTCATCTGTTGATAAAATAATTTTATGCTAAGTAATTATTCCAATTGTAATATGAGTCTTAGGCCTTCACAATGGGATAAAAAGAACTCAACTGTATCGAAGCGACATGCATATAATTAATCACTTGCTATATTAGGCAACATTATAAAATTACTTCATCAAGTTCTTTTCTAAATAAGATACTTGTTATCACATGAGAAATCAAGTTACAAATACATATTATGAAGCTGATCCCAGACTTGAAATTATATAACATAAATATAAACATATTAAGAAGTTAAATGAACTCAAAGTTAATTTGTAAAGTGTGTAACCAGAAGGTCAGTTGACAAATGAGAATAAAGAATTTTTTGTTTCCTGGTAAATTGTAGCACATGAATGTTTTAAGATGGTGATTCTTTTCTCTGCAAAATATTTCCTTGTTAATTATAGATTAAACGCTATGTTAAGCATTTGCCTAAAGAAAAAGGATTATTTTTAATGGAAGATATAGTACCCAACATAACAAGAAAATAATCTTACAGATTTCAGTTTGTGGAATATTTGAGAGGGTGGTTACCTAGTTGAATGAAAAATTAAAAGCAAAATTAAATTATAGACTACTTATTCAAGTTAATTTGGAATATAGAAGTCCCTGTTAAGTTGGATTAGAATTGAATAGATAATGCTTAGATATTGATATTTTGTACAGCTTAAAAACTGATAATGAAATTTATTCGATAGAAAAATATAAATCCTTGTGAAAAGCATTTTGTAATTAATTGATAAGAAGTATAACAGAGCAAGTACCTAATGGTTTTACAAATGCTGTGCAAACCAATTATATCTGACTTAAAAAAGCATTGAAATAGCAGGAAAGTTGGGTCTTAGACTAATTCAGTATTTCAAGCAGTATTTGGTAAATTCATTCATTCATCCACTCATTCATTTATTCTTTATTTCATTCAACTAAAATATATTAAATGCCAAAATAGTATTATAATATGAAATATGCAAGTATTTTTATGACCCTAGAATTGCTTTTTTGGTGGAACAACAGTAAGTTGTTCTGACTACATTTATGCTAGCTGACTCATCTAAGAAAATTATGCAGGGGTTGGGCTTTTGTTTTTGTTAGCTCATGCTAGAAATTATCTATTTGCCTTTCTAGGATGTATCCATGAGAAGAGGTTTTTCAGGAAATATTTGGGGGTATGCTTCAAAGCAGAAGGGGAGCTCAAATTATTGCCATATATAACCTCATTCTCCCTGGAACTGTTTATCTGCCTCTTTTTGTAGGGCTTAGCTTGGTTGAGAACTCTTTCTGGAGTTGACATAGGAAAGTTCAACTATGAACTCCTACAGTACAAGATTGATGTTAATTCTTTAAAAAGAGGACCTAATGAGATATAGATAAAGATTTAACTTTGCAGGCATCTGCAATGTTCCTGATACTTTGTCCAAGTCTTGAAATATATAATCATAATTCATTTTTTGAATGGACTGTTGAATAAAATAATAGGATCTATGAAAATCACAAACTTGAATGGATGATTAAAATAAAAAGAACAAGTTAGAAAAAGAACAATTTAGACCATATGTAAGAGGAAAGACAACAAAATAAGAAATTACCTGAAAGAGAACAAAAGATGTAAGATTCTGGGTTAAGAATAAATGGAGATGTAGTACTGCCCTATGACCCAGCAATTGCACTACTGGGTATTTACCCTAAAGATACAAATGTAGTGATCCCAAAGGGCATGTGCACCCAAATGTTTATAGCAGCAATGTCCACAATAGCCAAACTATGGAAAGAACCTAGATGTCCGTCAACAGATGAATGGATAAAGAAGATGTGGTATATATACACAATGGAACACTATGCAGCCATCAAAAGAAACGAAATCTTGCCATTTGCGACAACATGGATGGAACTAGAGCGTATCATGCTTAGCGAAATAAGTCAAGCAGAGAAAGACAACTATCATATGATCTCCCTGATATGAGGAAGTGGTGATGCAACATGGGGGCTTAAGTGGGTAGGAGAAGAATAAATGAAACAAGATGGGATCGGGAGGGAGACAAAGCATAAGTGACTCTTAATCTCACAAAACAAACTGAGGGTTGCTGGGGGGGAGGGGGGTTGGGAGAGGGGGGTGGGGTATCTGCTTTGGTGAGTGCTGTGAAGTGTGTAAACCTGGTGATTCACAGACCTGTACCCCTGGGGATAAAAATATATGTTTATAAAAAATAAAAAATTTTAAAAAAATAGAAAAAAATGTGGAAAAAAACACAACTTATGACAGAAAAAGGATTACCATCTATAGAGGCAGGAACCAGATTAGTGGTTATTTGAGCTATTTGCAATTTCACTGTTATTACTGTAAAACTGCAGTAAGTCTCTTCAACTCAAGTAAAAGCAATTACTTCCTTAAAATTGATAGGTCTATTGTTAGAATATTGCTGAAAATAGTTTGACTCACTAAAAGAAGTTTACTATATCCTATTTAATATTCACTTATTTACAAATAAACATATGAAGGTAAATTGTAATCCCATTTGCTTTCTGATCCATAATAAATTCTACCTAGTAAAACTGAAATAAAGTACATCTACTTATAAAAAAAATTAATTAAAAAAACAGAATAAATGGAGATGAATGAAATACTTTCCAGTCTCTTCAAACCAAATGCATTTTAGATATGACTATATTTTACAAAACAGTATGCATATTCAGAAGTGTGGGTGTGTGTGTGTCAGCAGATTGAGGTTTAATTTTATTCTTACGGATGATTCTGTAAGCCACTTTATTTCCGCACACCCTGCTCTTTACGTGTTGGAAATTTTTTAAGAAAAACCTTTGTTTCCCATGGAGCTACTAACCTGTGCTTTGCAACTGAAGGTACCTAGGATTTAATTAACCTAGCATTTGCGTCTCCTATCCTATTCTTAGATGGCAGGAGGGGGCAACTCTTCAAATTTTGAACTTTAGATGCATTTTCCCAAAGAAATGATGTTCTAAGTGACAATAAATGTTACCTTTTTATTCATTTGATTCTGCAAATGTAGGGAGCCAGTTCTGGCTACTAAGCTAGGTACTTTGACCCTGTATGGCACAAAAGGCGTACATCTCAGTTTTTATTTTGCTTTTTTTTAAGGTGGGAAATGTTTTTTATTTCACCTTTATTTTTGAAGGATAATTTCTTTAGATACAGAATTTTTTTTGAAGATTTTATTTATTTATTTGACAGAGAGAGATCACAAATAGGAAGAGCAGCAGGCAGAGAGAGAGGAGGAAACAGGGTCCCCGCTGAGCAGAGAGCTCTATGTGGGGCTGGATCCCAGGACCCTGAGATCACAACCTGAGCCGAAAGCAGAGGCTTCACCCACTGAGCCACCCAGGTGCCCCAGATATAGAATTTTTGATTGACAGACTTTCCACCCTCTTTCAACACTTCGTATATGTCATTCCATTCTTTTCTAGAGATAAAGGGTCTTGTGTCTTGCTCTTTTCAATATAGTCTCTTTGCCTTTGGATTTCAGCAGTTTGACTGTTGTGTCTAGGGTTGGGTCTCTTGGGATCATGAAGCTTTGTGGATTTATAATGTTTTTCCTTAAATTTGGGAAGTTTTCAGTCATTATTTTTTCCGACTAGTTTTTCTGCTTCTTCCCTCAGCCCCGACCCTGTGTAAAAATCCCATTATGTGTATGTCTGTATGCTTAATATTTTGCTACACATCTCTGAGGTTCTTTTCATTTTTTTTTTTTTTTTAGTTTTTTTTCCCTTTGGCTTTTTTTTTTTTTTTTTTTTTTTCAGAGTGGATAATTTATCTTGCTCTCTGGTAGAGTACACCGATTGCTTCATCTGCCATCTCAAATCAGCTGTTGAGTCTGTGTAGCGAATATTCATTTTGGCTGTTGTATTTTTCAGCTCTAGAATTGTCATTTCTTTTGTTTTACAGTTTTATTTCTCTCTTGAGAGTCCTTAATTATTGAGTCATTGCCATCATATTTTCCTGTGATTTTTTTGACATGTTTTTTTAAAAAAATACATTTTTAATAGCTTCTTTAAAATCTTTTTGTTAAATCCAACATCTGGATTCACTCAGAGTTAGGTTTTTTGCCTTTTTTTTTTTTTTTTTCCTGGTTTGGGGTTATGTTTTCCTCTTTCTTTGCATGCCTTATAATTTTGGGTTGAAAATTGGAAACTTTGATGAGGTACTCTAATAGCTCTGATTTCTTACCCATTTTCCTGAGGATTGTCTTGTCTTTCTTTTCTTTTTTCTTTTTAAATGTCTCCATAGTAATATATGTCCACTGATCTCTCTGCTCAGTTTGTTTTACTAAAATGTGTTTGTGTTTGTGTGTGTGTGTGTATCCACCTTCTTGTAAGTCATTCCTGTGTCAACGTGGCCTAATTGTTCACCAAAGATTTGGGCAGACATCATGTTTAAGTGTTTTGACTTTGTAAGGTTTCTACCCTCTGCCAGTCAATCTGTGCATAATGTGGGGCGCATTCAAAGTTCAGCCAATTCTTCTGCGTGCTGTATGACTCCCACTGTATAATGTCCCGGAAAAGGCAAAACTATGGGGACAGTAAATAGATGAGTAGTCGCTAGGAATATGAGCAGAAGGAGGAAGGAAGGGATGAATTGGTGAAGCACAGGAGATTTTTTTTAGGGCTTTAAAATTATTATGTGGGATACTGCAATGGTAGATACGGGTCATTACACATTTATCAAAATCCATAGAATATGCAACACAAAGAGCAAATCCTATTATAAGCTATAGAATTGGCTAATAATGATGTGACAGTGTTAGCTCACCAGTTGTTACAAATATATCACACTATTGCAAGATGTAAATAATGGGGGAAGTTGGGGGATGAGAGTGAGGGGATATGTGGGAACTCTGCTTTGAGCTCAATTTTTCTGTAAAGCTAAAGCTACTAAAAAAAAATTTAAAAGTGAAGAAATGACTGTGACTCTGTACGTATTCATAAAGACAAACCCAGACTAATATCAAAACAAACAAACAAAAACAAAATTCAGCAGGGTCTCAAGTCACTCTTAGGTTTTACTTCCTACCCCGGCTCTTTGCCATCTCCTCCGAACATGGTATCGTCTCCTAGTCAGTCTGAAAAGTGACTGGCTTTTTCCTTTGGGTCTCTCATTCTGATGTCTCTCTGTAACATTTCTGGTTGGTCTGCCATTTACTATATGGGACTACAGTCTTTGGGTAGCAAAACTGCTGATTTTCTGTTTCCTATTGACTTTGTCTCTTCGAGCTGACAGAGACATGGAATTTCTCCCCAACCCCAACTCAAGTAAGAAAGGTCTGGTTGAGAGTTGTTGTTTTTCCCAGACAGCCCCACTCTGCTAAAACTATTGATCCTTCCTATAGACCCCTTCTTTTGTATGTACTATACCAGAAGAGCATTATGGGAGCAATCCCAGGTAAGAAGGTAACAGATTTCTGCTGTCATTATCTGACCTCTAGGAGTTTTTCTCTATTTTTTTTTTTAATGTGTCTTTGATTTCCATAGCCATGCAGTTGTTGTTTTTGATAATGGTTTTCAGGCGTGTACTTGGTTTTATGACGAGAACTAGTTGATGCTTCATGACTAATCCAGAGGCTCCTCCTTTGTCATGATTTTGTGAGGGTGGAATTCAGGCAGGGTTCAGTTGGGTAGTTTTGTTGAATTTTAGTGGTGAGTTTTAATTGGTAGGATGGGCTGTTCTGGAGGGTTGAAGAAGCCTTTGCTTACATCTTGGCAGGCATGGTTGGAAGATTGCTCAGTTGGGATTCTGAACCAAAAGCAGTTCCTAAGGAAGTTAGTAGGACTTTTTATATGGTGGCCCAAGGCTCTCACAGAGATACACTTACAAAATACTATTTATTTTGACCTAGCTTTGGAGTCATATAGCATCATCCCCATCATAGTTTTGGTTATAAACAAGTTCCAATAAATAAGTTACATAAAATGAAAGGGGTCTATAAAAGGACATGAACACTATGAGACACAGTTCACTGAGGGACCGTCCTTGGAGTCTAGCTACCATAAGGGCTTTAATGTGTGATATGTAGTGTGTTATTTTTTTTTTTTTTTTTAATTCCCATAAGTTATTCACAAGCCTCTTCTCTAGACATTATTTTCCTCAATCTTTCCGTTTTTTTCTTTCTAGGCTTCTGACCAATTAGCCAAATCATTAGCCTAAGACTGTGTCCATATATATTTTTACCCATGGCACTTTTCTTTCTATGCAAAGTGGATGACCAGATACACCATTTAAAGTCCTGTCTAATAAAGTTTTCCTCACTGATGTCTTCAAGACCATCCCTGAGTGTGGGACAGCTGTAGTCTACTATTGAGCTGACCTATCTATGGAACCAGGCATGACTTTTGTCTCCTTTTTCCACAGTCATAATGGCCTCTTAGATGGCCATATGTAGGAGTTGAGAAGGGGATGCTGATATGATAATAGTAGTTGGTGTTTAGGTCTGGGCCACCAATGCATGCACTTCATTTGTATCCCCTGGCCCTACTTGTGCTCAAACTGGATGTATCACATGTGTCTTACAATGGATTGTTGTTTGACATGTCTAACCTTTTGATTTGTTAAGCCTAACAGACCCTAGATTATGTTGGGCACTTCTGGCTGTTTGGTCACTTGATTAGATCTTTGTCCCTACCAATGCCGGGAGCATACCAGGGGCAGTTTTTCAAGTAGTGTATAATTCTCCACTGCAGACTGCATGGTCTTGATCTGCAAAATGTACATCCTGATTCCCCTATTGAGGCTTGCTATAATTTTCACATGGCGTCTTTTCCCGCAATTGAAGCTTCTTTTTTTTTTTAATTTTTTAAAATTTTTTATAAACATATAATATATTTTTCCCCAGGGGTACAGCTCTGTGAATCGCCAGGTTTACACACTTCACAGCACTCACCATAGCACATACCCTCCCCACTGTCCATAACCCCATCCCCCTTCTCCCAAACCCCCTCCCCCCAGCAACCCTTAGTTTGTTTTGTGAGATTAAGAGTCACTTATGGTTTGTGTTTCTAATAGTACATCTTCTGTTGCATCATATGGCACAAGTGTTGGGGCTGCTTGCTCTATAACCTGAACTTAATCTAGAGCGGTTTTTGCTCTGTGTTCCATTTAAAGCCAGTAGTCTTCTATAATTCTTGGTAAATGAATCAAAGCAGTATTCCCTAGTGTGGAATATGTTGCCTTCAGAATCCAGGCATTGTGCTTTTTCCTCATTGATGGTAGGTGCAAGATATAATACTTTTTCTTTTGCTTTAGAGGGATGGTCTGCCATGCCCATGATCATTGGGTCCCTAAATATTTCTCTGATACTATGGGCTCCTGAATCTGTGTAGGATTATCTGCCAGCCTCTGGAGAAGATGTGTCAAAACAAGGTCTCCATTCTCACTGATAGAGTGAACCAATGTGATGTTGTCTGGAGTGTCCTTATGGTCTTGTTCTTTGGGGGCTGTATTATGATAGAGGGCAGTAGAATTAATAGTACCCTGGGGAAGATGAGGCAATTCTTGTGCATCCCAAGCATATGTGAATGTTTCCAGTCTTTCTTGATAGGGATGGGGGGAGGAAATCACATTTACCAGGTCAGTGGTTTCATTTCTTATATATGAGTCCGTATTAGTTGTTTCTAGAAAGGATACCACATTGGCATAGCAATTTCGACTGGGGCTACCTGGCTGAGTTTATAGTACTCCATTGTCATGTTCCAGGATGTGCTGATGCTTGTTTTTGAGGCACCACCCTGGTGAATTAAAAGGAGATATAATGTGAACTATTGTGTTTGCATCCTTAGTTTTTGATTTAATATTTGCTGGTTGGGGAGGGCATTATCAGAAGCTTCCACATGACCTTTCCCACTTGATAGTTTTAACCCCACAAGTCAAGGAACATTGCTTCTTCCAAATACCAAGTCTGTCTGTTTGGAGACTGTGGCAGTTACTACTCTAACAACTGGATAACTTGGAAACAACACCCGTGAGGAAATAGGGCCAGAAAGACTGGAGGAGAAGTTAAATTTTGGACAGGTGCTTCACGTAAACCCACAGGAGTCTGAAGCTGGGGTAGATCTTCAGAGATGATCTAATTAAGGAAGGGGTCAGGAAGACTGGATATGGCTGCTTCCTGGGGGCCAAGGCAAGTCTTGGTCAGAGTCTATTTCTAGGGTGAAGGGCTCAACTATAAGCAGTGAGCATGTAGCACTTGGGGCAGCTTGAGCACCAAGTGCAATTATAGATGGTATATAGCAGCATCCAGTAAGATTTTTTTTTTTGTCAAAGTTATCTCCTTATTTTTACAAGAGGGATACAACTATTTTAAGCCTCTCTTACTCATATGCCCTTTTGAAACGGAGGGAAAATTTTCTAGAAGTCTCCTCTGTAGACTTCTTCATATATATGTGTTTTTCTGGGATATGTGTTTGTGCTGTAGATGCTACCCATGCCAGTTCCCAACTAATCACTGACAATAGAGTTAGAATTAGCAAGATTGGTTTAGAGTTCACAATTCTAAGGAGATAAGAAATGACTGGTGGGTAAATAACCATTTATGCCTGCCAGAGATATTCATTGTAAGGATTATAATAGTGCAAAAGTGGAGACAATTCATATGTCCAAAAATAGTGTGATGGAGCTTGCTTGTGCCAGCTTATGAGAACCAGTTGAGTGCATCTCTTCCCAATCCATATTCAATGACATCATGTTGGTAGCTCAAAGTTGGCTGAAGTGGAAGTATTTGCATCATAAAAATAGACAAATGTTACAAAACAGGGCCTGTTTTTCTCCGAGAAAACCAGAAAATAAACATTAGTTACCATATCACTAATGTCTATTTGAAGTTTTGATAACCTATGGAGACTATGGTAACAAGGAAAATTGTCCAGGGTATAATGTAAACTTTTTAAGAAGCTTAATTAAAAGTTACATGTGCTATGTTAAAATGACATGTGCATATAGAACTAAAAAGAAATAAGGATAAACTAGAAATTTCATTTGTTGGATGTCTTATTGCATTTCATTATTAGTGATCACCCACATACACTCTCAGAGTACAAAAAATATCATAAATATAATCTTATATATTTGATAGGTCATGCTTATTAATCCCTAAAACATGTTAAAAAAAAAAAGCTGTATTTACTTTATAACAACATTCATTTCTCTATAACATTTTTCTTAAAACTCCATCAAATTTCCAGGGTGTTGAATTTTTATGGTTCATGCTTCATCTTCTCTCATATTTGCTTTAAATTAGATAAAATTTAACTAGTCATTCATTTATTATCTTCTTTTGGTCTATATGGCTTACCCAGATCATATAACTTTCCAGGATGTTTCACAAGTTGGTAGTGAGCGTTGAACACTGTGGCAGTCTTTTCAGGAAATTCTAAGACTAACATTTATATGGAACCAAAGAGAACAATATTTTATTCCTTGAGAAAACTTCAGACAGGCTGTTTAATGATTACTATATCCAATAGGTATAAAACATTTTTTAAATGTTGATATCAAAGTATAACAAGCATTCTCCTAGTTGATTTATCTTTATTTTCTGTCATATACGATGCTATTTTACATCAAAGAGAGATTTCATTATATTATGAAATGACCATTTGCACAAATTAAATTTTCAAAATAAAGCTTTCCATCTCCAAAAGGTAAACAGCCCAAGTGAATTAAGATTCCAGATTCAAATATTAGTTTGTATAATATTTGCATATTTTACATAATATTTAAAATAATAAAAATTTTTTTTTGGTGTGCCAAATGAAAATTTTCCCTTCTCTGCCTACGTATTTAAAACTCAAATTTTTAAAAAAACCAAACCAAACCTCAAATGAGTGGATTTGTAGTGCTGTTATTACCAAACTGCCACATTGGATTGCATTTGTCTGTGGTGAAAAAGTGTTAAAATAACATCTTTCAAACAAGACAACATAGATTTTGAGTTATAGGTTAGGCAAGTATATTCAAACACAGATAGGATGTTCTGAACAATTTTATTTTTATCTCATAATTGAAAAGGTTGACATTCACTTTGACAGAATTATCCAAATGAAATAGTGAACAAATACACCCACTAAATGCAGACCAGGCTTCGCTTAATTTATTTTGAGTCATCTGGGATTATTTCTGTAACCCAATTATACTTAGTTATATTTTGAAAAAATTCTTGTCATTAAACTTTATTCTTTTCTCATCCTGTTTCTGAATTGACTCAGTAATGATAGTTTTCAAATGCCTCTCCCATACTATCTTTCTCTTTCTCTCTGTTCTCTTTCTCTGTGTCTCTCTGCCTCCTGCTGTCTTCCCTCCTTTCTCCTTCTCTCTTCTCCTTCAGCTTCTCTGTTGTCGATCCCTACTTCATGCACTTAACATTTTTGTGTGGTGTCTTCTGTCAATATTTACTATATTACAGGGATGCTAATAACTTGCATATTGCTTTCTTTTTTTTTTTTTAAGATTATTTATTTATTTATTTGACAGACAGAGATTGTAACTAGGCAGAGAGAGAGGGAGGGAGGCATACTCCCTGCTGAGAGAGAGCCTGATGTGGGGCTCGATCCCAGGACTCTGGGATCATGACCTGATCTGAAGGCAGAGGCTTTAGCCAGCCCACTGAGCCACCCAGGCGCCCCTATATTGCTTTCTTTTAATCCAGCTCCCATTTAAAAGATAAGCCTATTTTATTAAACCACACTTTAAGGATTAGGTTCTATTAATTAAACTTCTATTGTTAGAAAATTAGAAGGTCTAGTACAGGTACTTTTTCAGTATTAGGCTACCTTGACTGCTATAGACAAAAGGGAAAATATGTTATATAATGCCTATTCCCCTCTCCTGCCCCTGACAATCCCCTTTTGGTAGACTTCCTATGAAATTAAGATTATACTTAAATTTTAAATTTAAATGTGAATTTTGCTAAGATGCAAGACATTTCACATCACATTCATTACTTCACATTATTTTAATTATATTAAGTAGCTAATTGGAAGTAATATAATGCAAAGAATATATAAAGTATATAATATAAAAAGACATTATGTTTGAATTTACATGTTATTTGTTAGTAATAGCCATGATTGCCTTAGCTATTGAAAAACCTTATTATCTGTTCAGAAAAAAGTACAACAAGCTATTTAGTTCTATGAATTATAGTTGTCAGGGCACATTACAATTCATTAATATTATGAAAACATATTAGGAAATCCTACTTAATATTTTTAAATAAAATTATTGAATTTTATTCTATTTTTTAATGGCTTCCAGTTGTTAAAAATTTTATAAATATGATTTTAAAAATATTTGGAAGAATATAGATTCAAATCAACTGATTAATATTCACTTGTAAATGCCATGTAAAGATTAATAGAGGAAAAAAAATTAGAATTAATCCTATGTAGGAAGTCATTAAAGAGAAATCCTATGTAGGAAGTCATTAAAGAGAAATAACTATTTCAGATATAAGAATCCTGTTTAGGGGCACCTGGCAGGCTCAGTTGGTAGAACATGCAACTCTTGATCTCAGGATCATGAGTTCAAGGCCCATATTGGATGTAGATCTTACTTTAAAAAAAAAAAAATCTAGTTTAATGGATTTCTGCTAAACCCTCAGTGAAACAAACATTGTGATATCAATATTTTCTCAAACCCAACTTTTAAATTCTATTTAGTACAATTTAATTTAGGAAAGAACAAATTTTGCTTCATGCTTATTACAATGTTGCTGTGCTAATTGCTATATGTAAGATGAATATAGCCTGATCCTTGAGAGAGAAGCATTTACACAAATGAGCGATGCAGTATGATGGACATGAAAATAGTTAAATATAAGACATAGATGTAATTCAGAAAAGGAAGAGATAATTCTACCTTGATTTATCAGGGAGGATTCTACAGAGGAGGTGCTATGTGTACTGGGTTTTTAAGTTTTAAATAGAATTTTCCCAAATAATACATGGCGTGGAGATCGGTGGTCCTTCCACACAGTAGAATATAAGCATTATGTCAGTAGGAGCAGCTTTTGTAGGAACAACTTTGGAGTACTTATTATTTTCCAGAGCACTGCTTGGCACTGAGAGGAGGAGGGCATATACAATGACAAAAAGGACATCTCACCATTCCATTCCATTCCATTCCATTCCATTCCATTCCATTCCATTCCATTCCATTCCCTTCCTTTGCTTTCCCTTCCTTTCTTTTTTACTTCCCTTCCTTTTTCCTTCTTCCTTCCCTCTCCTCCCTCCTCCCTTCCTTCCTCCCTCCCTGCCTCCCTTCCTTCTTTCCTTTCTTTCTTCTTTCCTTCCTCCCTTCTTTTTTTAGGAAAGAGAGCCAGAGAGTGCATGAATCAGGGGTGGGAATGGGGGAGGGGCAGAGGGCGAGAGAGAGAATCCCAAGCAGGCTCCACACCCAGCATTGAGCCTGATGTGGGCCTGAAATTGAGTCTGACATGTAACCAATTGAGCCACCCAGGTGCCCCTACACATGTGTCATTAAGAAATTTATAAATTAGTTTGAGAAATTTTTGAAATGAGTTTTTGTAAGTTGCAGATATATGCAACTTACAAAAACTCATTTCAAAAATTTCTCTATATATACTTTCTTTTTATTCTTCGTTAAGTCAGTGATATCACTCCTCTTCTAAAACAATGAGTGACTGTATTAGGAAGGTTGTACTCTGGTACTAGATTGCCTGGATTAAAATCCCAATTCCTTGAGCTGTTTTGTTTTGTTTTATTATTTTTTAGCTTATTGTTGTTTCTTAACGTCATTTGCCACATCTGTAAATACATGTCATAATAATAGCATCTATTCCACATGGTTTTTATAAAGGTTAAGTGAGTTAAAGTAAATATTTTAACATAAATAATGCCATACCAAAAGGACTCTTATGAAATTTGCTTTTCTGATTTAGTAATATTGTCAATCATTTTACCTGTCAGCCTGATTCTTTGTAAAAACTTTCCAGGGACACCCAGGTGGCTCAGTCAGTTAAGAACCTGCCTTTGGCTCAGGTCATGACCCCAGGTCCTGGGATTGAGCCCCTCATTGGGCTTCTTGCTCACTGGGAAGCCTGCATCTCCCTCTGCCTGCTGCTCCTCCTGCTTGTGCACATGCTCTCTCGCTCTCTCTCTGACAAATAAGTAGATAAAATAATTTATATTTGACATACATTTTCCCAGACATTTTCTGTTGTGAAGAATTCTGAAACAATTATTCCAACTAAGCTTAAATATTCAGTACTTCAAGTTCTGATAGTTTTCTATATAGATAGCACCAACAATTTATCAATATTTTTTGAAACACTGTCAGTAAAGAGGGCATTTGCTTAATGGTTAATACTATACTTCAATTTTAACTCAAAATTTATGTTTAAACTGTATTTTCTATTACCAAGAAATGGATAAGTACTATCTGAATTGTATTCATTTGGCTATGTTTGGGGGAGTTAAATACATGATGTTTGGAATGAAAAAAGAAAGAAAAGAAAACTTTATAAGCCATTGAGGAGCTGGTGTGCTTGATAGGTTTGTTAATTATCCTTTTTTAACTTATTTTATTTTTTTAAAAGATTTCATTTATTTATTTGACAGACAGAGACCACAAGTAGGCAGAGAGGCAGAGCGGGGGTTGGGGGGAGCAGGCTCCCTGTTGAGCAGAGAGCCTGATGCGGGGCTCGATCCCAGGACCCTGAGATCATGACCCGAGCCAAAGGCAGAGGCTTAACCCACTAAGCCACCCAGGCACCCCAAATTATTCTTTTTTTATAAAGAGATAGTGTGCTGTATTAGAAAGAGCAATGGATTGAAGACACAGGTGCCATTATAGGCTCTGCCAGTGACCCCATTGTAATTTTTGGAAGGTTATTTAATTTTCTGCGTTTTAGTTTCTCCCCTAGAATGAGGAAAGTAGACTAATTCAGTATTTTTAAAACTACTCTCAGTGAACCACCAGCTCTCTGTGCTAATGTTTTAAGAACTGCTGAAGAGGTTATGAGGATATAGATGAACATCTGAGCTTCCATTTTGTTTCAACCAAACTCTGTTCTTCACCAGCCTATATTTGGATGTTTTGTTAGGAAGAAGTCTCTGTTGGGTAAAGAAGTGTAGAAATGACTAGACTTGTTATTTTAATTCATCATTTTATTCAGTTAATGTGTATGTTCCATGTACCACTCTGTATGTCAGAGGCTACAACAGTTGTTGTTGTTGTTGTTGTTTTTAAGTATAGAGAATGAGCTTCTTAATTGTTTTGTTTTGCTTTCCTACTAGTCTCTATGTAACCTCCTTGAAGGTAGATACCTTGTCTGTGTTCTTTCCTGTGGTATCCCAGAAATTTGCCTGAGACTTGGCACCTGGTAGGCTTTCAACAGATATTTTTTTAGTAAATCAGTGACTATATGGAACAATGAATGAGTGAATGAATGCAACAATGTTTTTATGATTTCTTTTTGCTCCAACATTGTATGATTTCTCTGTTATATCTTAGCTTAAAAAGATTCTTTTGCTTTGGTTATAAACCTCAGAGTACACTACATAATACCAAAACAAATGGAAGAATTAGTAAGTAAAAAACATAAAATTAGAACTATTTATAAGAACAACATGAAGGGGCTTAATCAGTTAAGCATCTGCCTTCAGCTCAGGTCATGATCTCAGGGTCCTGGGATCAAGCCTGAGCCCTGGGTGGGGCTCACTGATCAGCGGGGGGTCCGCTTCTCCTCCTTCTGTGCATTCTCTCTCACTCTTGCTCTTTCTCAAGTAAATAAATAAAATATTAAAAACAACAATAACGTGGAAACAATAAATAAGTAAATTTCACACAGAGTTATAGAAAGCAGATTCTTATGGACCTTACTTTCCTGATTGTGAGAGATTGAGGTCATCTCAGTTCAGATTAAATTAATATATCCCAAATATTCAAATGACAAGAGGAATACTTACTAAAATTGAAATAATGGATTTTTAAATAGTTTTTATTCTTGCTTACTGGTGTTGGATTAATTTTATTTTTAGCCACTTTTAGATAGCTCCTTAAAATTGTTTGAAATCCATTGCAAAGTAATTACTTAATCAAGAGTTATTTTTAATATTGTGCATAATTAGAGGCTGATTTGGATTATGTGACCTTCAAGTTACTAAATAAGATAAAATCTCTAGGATAATAATTCCATAGAATTTATTTTTAGCACAGGATTTAACAATAGGAATTTTCGAGACAGACTACATGGATTTTTAATCCTGGCTCTATTATATCCTAATAATGTGATCTTGGGCAAATTACTTGAATTTTACTTTTCTCACCTGCAAAATATAACCCTGTTATCTAGTTTAAATAGTTATTGTGAGGGTTAAGATAATCATGTAGAGTGTGTATTCCAGTTACTACAAATAACACCAAAACTTAGCAGCACGAAACAACCATTTTTTGAACATCATAATTTTATTTAATTTTTTCAGTTCTAAGATCCACTGTTTATGCACCACACCCAGTGCTCCATGCTCCTTAATACCCCACCCCCACCCCTCCAAAACCCTCTGTTTGTTTCTCAGAGTCCACAGTCTCTCATGCTTTGTTTCTCCCTCCGATTCACCCCAACTCACTTTTCCTTTCCTTCTTCTAATGTCCTCCGTGTTACAGCATTTACTATGTTCATGGTATCTGTTGGGTAGGAATTTGAATAAGGCTTAGCATGGACTGCTTGTCTCTGTTCATTCTTGGTCTGGGAGCTCAGTGAGCGTGGGGGTTGGTGAGGCTGGAACAACTGAGTCTTTTCAGGTATTTCTCTCTCTCTCTATGTGATCACTCGACAGCATGGCAGCCTTGAAGTAGACTTCTTATGGATTCACAGCTTTCAATGTACATGTTCTGAGATGATGTCAGAAGGAAACCATGCTGTCCTTTTAAACCAAGCATTTGATTGTTCTCTTAATACATAAAACAATTGATGTTATCTTACATCTGATAAAATTAGTTATGCGAGTTGATAATAAAGATCAACAATTCCCAAACGTTGTTTCCAGTATGAAACATAATTTATACTCAGGTCATATTCCTTTCCTAGTGATACAGATAATTTCTAATTTCTTGTGTAGCTGTACTCCTGTCCTTTCTTTTTCATTAAAGAAATTGAGATTGACATTAGCATAGATGAAAATTTGAATTAATTCTATTTTGAAATTTACTTTTGTTAAAAAAATTAAGTAATTTGTAAATTACATAACTTTATCAGTAGTAGCATTACTTGTGACAATTTACAACTGTGTTATAACATAGTGGCTGAGTACTGCTGGTGTGGATCATGAAATCATACCCAATTACAGGTTGAGGGAAAGATTATTTGCTAATATTCTACTACTTAACATTTCCCAAGATATTATATATATTCATATTGGCAGCAATAGTTTGATATAGTCTCCTTTCTTTGCCAAGACTGTACATGTTGTTTTCCATTAAGAAAGAAAAAGCCTCCAGTAAGTAAAAATTTACTATCTCTCTCAAGGTACAGTTTAAATATCACCTATAAACATTTCCTAAGTATTAATCTCTTCTTTTTCTGAATAATCCATAATTTTTTCATGAAATGCCACAATTTTGATTCAAAGAAGCAAATTTTTCCACATTATACTATCTTGGGACTAGAGATAATTCTTACCATTACTTATTGTTTAATGGTAGCATTTTTTTAGTGATACATGAAATAATGGTATATATTATAATTGATAGCAACTTAGATGAAATGAAATAGAATACAATGATGTATATTATATTAAGTTATGTTACACTATGTTATGCTGTGTTATATATTTTATCTATCTATCTTTTTAGAATGTGAGTTTCATGAGGTCCTATTTGTACCCACAGAACCTAAGAACAGTTAAATACTGTACAATAATTGAAATGAATTCTAGTGGATATAACATATACCATCATTGTGTTATCCATATATTCTTCTTTAATAACACATGATTTACTAAAATTGACTAAAATCACATGTTATTAAAGAGGAATATAGTAATAGCACTAAAGGAGCAAGATTTATTTATTTATTTATTTATTTATTTTTAATTTATTTTTTTTAAAGATTTTATTTATTCATTTGACAGAGAGAGATCATAAGTAAGCAGAGAGGCAGGCAGAGAGAGAGAAAGGGAAGCAGGCTCCCCGCTGAGCAGAGAGCCCCATGCGGGACTTGATCCCAGGATCCTGAGATCATGACCTGAGCTGAAGGCAGCGGCTTAACCCACTGAGCTACCCAGGCACCCCAAGGAGCAAGATTTAAAAAAAAAAAAAAAAAAACCATGCTAATTATGAATAGTGTTTATCTTTCTCCTTAAAGTGCTAATGTATTTTGAGTAGCTTGGCTTTGGTTCGGAGGTTGAAACTTGGTCTAAAGAATCTATCTGGCCCTTTAGGTCTACTGATTTTTATGTTTTGGTCCATATCTTTAAAATTTGCTGCTTTGGAGTCTGGCAGTGTATGAGGAACAAATTACCACAAACCTAGTAGTTTAAAACAACACGTATTTGCTATCTTATAATTTCTGTTATTTGGGAGTTTCAGCATGGCCTAGCTGTCCACTCTGCCTAGAGTCTCAAAGCTACAATAAGGGTATTGGCTGGGCTGTGTTCTTATCTGGAGGCTCAACTGAGGAAGAATCTGATTCCACGTTCAGTGAAATTGTCAACCGTATCTTGTGACTGGATACCACCAAAATTCCTAGATGGTACCCACAGTTCCTGAACACAGCCTGCTGTTCCTTGGCACTTGGGCTCCTCCTCGTGGCTGCTTACTTCATCAAACTACCAAAGAAAATCTCTAGAGCAAATTGACTAGCTCTGCAGTCTTGCTAATGTTATCATGGGAGTGACGTACCATCACCTTGTCATTTTTCCACCTTAATTAGGAGCAAAAGCGTGACCACCACAAGGTGGGGATAATGGGGCACCACCTTAGAATCAGTTTTCCACGCACACCCTAACAGTTGTTTCTGAAGCAACTCCATAGTTTCCAACTACATAGTTGGAAAACCATCGCCTTAGAGAATAATATTCACTCTATGTAACTTTTTTTTTTTTTAAATTTTGAGTCTCCTTTAATACTGAACATTTTCTTTATGGGGGGAAATACTTATACCTTATTATCAGTTTTAACCATTACTTTATGAAGAAAAATGACCCTCCAGGAAGGTTTTGGCGTTATGTCTCAAAATAGTTTCCTGAAACACTTGCTCCATTAGAAGCGTTAGTATTGCAATTAGGTTTGTAGAAACTAAGTTATATAATTCTTATAAAGAAACATATTGTCATTACTATGTGAGAAGGACTCCACTCCAGAAATCTATTTATTAAATCTAGAGTTTCCCAAACTTGACTAGAAAACCTTTATATTACTTGACCTATTAACATTTTGCAGAATCAGTGTTTCAGGTTGGGAAATGCCAACTTTTATAGTTTGACGAGTTGAAGAGGAGGGCAAAATATCAGGAAGAGAAATGAGAGGAAAAATAAAAGATTATAAATGAATTTTCCCTATCTATTTTAGAATGTTTAATTATTTCATTTTGAAAATGATGATGATACTGTCAAATGGGGATGACTCTACAATTTGCAGAGAACTTTCATTACCATTATCATATTTAAACCTCTCAACAATCTGTGAGATACCACAATTAACCTCTTTTTATATGGATGGGGAAATGGGGCCTAATGTATTACTTGACTTGCCCAAGTCCTAAAATTAATAAAGAATGAAACAGATACTTTAACATAGGTTTTATGGCTCTAGCTACAAAATTCTTTGTCACCACATGCTGTGACCTTACAGTTTGGTTAAATTTAAAAATGAGGATATTAAGAATACTTTTATATAATATGTGATTTAATTGTAAAACCTGTGTTAATCTAAAGTAGTGAAAACAATGACATAAACAGTTAATAAACTCTTGCATTTACTCAGTGATTTAGAAAAAAATGTAATAAATAGAATATTTGACCCTTTTTCTCCATGTATTCAACACAGAACACACACACACACCCCGCACTGTTGGATTAGTTTGTGTTTTACAGTAGAGGTAAGTGAAAGAAAAAATCTTAGCCTAAGATGTGGGTCTTTGATTACTATTTTTAATCAGGTTTCATATTTATGTATGGTTAGCTTATAGTAATAGAATCATTGACTATCAGAGTTACCTAAAATTTAGTGTGCTTTTTGTGTAACTTCCTAACTGAAGCATTGATTTTCTCTAAGTCATGCTGACAAGTGGTACTCTAGACTTTTCTTTGAATTGTAAGAAGTTGCAAAGATAGTACACAGAGATTCTGTGTGCCCTTTGCCTGATGTCCTTCAATGATTACATCTTGTATAATTATAGCATAATATCAAAACCAGGAAACTGACATCAATTTATATAGTTTATATAGTTTTATGACATCACATATATGGATTTATAAACCCCTTCTTTATAAAGATACAGAACTGCTATACCATCACAATGATCTTTGTTATGTTACTTCTTTGTAGTAACGTTTTTTCCTCCCCCTGCTCATCCCTAACCTCTGCTAACCACTAATTTATTTTTCATCTCTATAATTTTATCATTTAGAGAATATTGTATGAATGAAATCATATGGTATGTAACATTTTGTGACCTTTTTTTCCCATTCTGCATATTGCCCTTGAGGTCCATCTATGTTGTATGTATAAATAGTTTTTTCTTTTTTATTACTGAGTAGTATTCAATGGTATGGATATACCACAGTTTGTTTGGTCATTTGCCTATTGAAAGATATTTTGGTTGTTTCTCTTCATGTAGAGAATTTAGCATTTTACCTCTAAGTATGATCCTAGCTATAGGTTTTTGGTTGATAATTTATTTGAGCAAGTTTTATATTCCTTGTTTTTTGAGAGGTTTTTATTTTTTATCAAGATTTTTTTTTTCTGCATCAAGGATTAGGATCATCTGATTTTTCTCTTTTAATTTGTGAATATGAAAGGTTGCATTGATTTTCAATATTCAATCAGTCTGGCATTCCAGCAATAAACCCCATTTGATCAGAGTGTATAATACTTTTTAATTATTGCTGAATTCTATTTGCTAATATTTTGTTAAGTATTTCTGTGTTCGTGAGGGATTTTAGTCTGCATTTTTTTGTTGTTGTTGTTTGCCATTTTCTTTCTCTGTATTCTGTTTCCTCTGATTTTTATTTCTCTGTTTTCTTTTTCCTGCCTTCCAGTGGGTTATTTGAACATTTTTTAAGAGTTGCATTTTGATTCATCTGTAATATTTTTTGAGTTTATTTCCTTGCAAAGATATATTTTTTAAATGGTTGCTCTGGGTAATATATTACATATGCACATCACATCCTACTGGTGTTTACATTTTACTAGAGTGAAGTGGAGAAACCTTGCATACCTTAAGTTCCTTTGCCTTTCCCTGTTTCTAATGAAATTTTCTTGAATATTTCTTCTATACATATCAAAAAGCACATCAGACAATGTATACTTTTTGTTTCAGACACTAAACATAATTTAGAAAGCCCAAGAGGAAAAGGAAAGTCTGTTGTATTTACCCATATTTATGCTTACCATGTTCTTTATTCCTTCTCAATATTTCCAGGTTTCCTCTTTTTCTTTTGCTTATTTTTGTTTCCAGAACTTTTCTTTAGTCATTCTTTTAGGGTAGGTCCGTTGGTGACAAATTCTCTTAGTTTTCTTTTGTCTGAGAATATCTTTATTTCTCATTCATTTTTGAGACATAATTTATCATGTTTAGAATTCAGGGTTGACATTCTTTTATTTCAGCAATTAAAAATATTGTTCCATTTTCTTCTGGCCTCCAAGGTTTCTGATCAGAAATCCACTGTCATTCGAATTGTTTTCCCTCTTTAGGTAAGGTGTTGTTTTTCTCTTGCTGCTTTTAAGACAGTTTGCGTTTAGTTTTTAGTTTGATTACAGTGTGTCTTGGCACAGATTTCTTTGAGTGTTTCATGTTTGGGAGTTAATGTAATTTTTTGAATCAGTAGGCTCAGCTTACATGTTTTAAAAATTTGTGAACTTTTTAGTCACTATTTCTTTAAATACTTTTTCAACCTTAGCTTTTCTTTCCTCTCCTTCTGGGACTACAATGACATGAATTTTATATCTTTTGTTATAATTCTTCAAGCTCCTGAGGCCTCACTTATTTTATTTATTTTTATTTTATTTTATTATTTTATTTTATTTTATGAGTCTACTTTGTTTTTCAGATTGGGTGATTTGTATTCTCTTCTGTTTTCAAGTTCATTGAGTTGTTCCTCTGTTTTCTGCATCCTACAGTTGAGCTCATCCATTTGCTTTTTAAATTTCAGTTATTTTTCAATTTTAAAATTTCCATTAGGTTCTTTCTATGTCTTCTTTTTCTTGTTCTGGAACTGGAAAGCGTAAGGATACATTTTTGAAATGTGACTAAGGGAAGAATATTTTATTATCTTAGTTCTGCCCTTTGAAGCTATACCAAATAAGAATATTAATACTAACAGTCCTAGTGGTTGAGGACTATTTTGTGTATGATTTACATTGATTACTGTATCTAATTCTTAGGTAATTCTATTTTTTAATAATTCAACAAATGTTTACTGGCTACCTACAACACTATTTTTTTTTTTTTTTTGGTCAGTCAAATATTTTGATTTGGCTTCAAATGGTTAATCAGCTTGTCTTTTATTTACTCAGGAAAGAACTTCATTTCTGCCCTTTTTGGTTGGTTGTAGGCATTGGTAGAAAGAGAGATTGTGAGCTGCGTTCTCACACCTTCACATAAACCAGCCAAGAATTTTCATTTAGGGTTTCTACACTTTATTTAATTCAGTTTGGAGATTAATCAGTGCTTCTGTATGGAGCAATGTTATATTTTCAAAGGGTTTTCTGAGATATAAATACTCTTAACTTTTTGGGTAGCCATAAATTTATAATTGTCAATTTGTGCCATGAGAAAGATGAGGAAGCACTTCTCTATTTTATAGATTAAAGAATATTTTTCCCTACCAAGTGAATTCTGTGTATATTAGATAGCCCAACTTCATCATTCTTCACAAATAAACTTCTTAACAGTATTATCTCCAGTGGTTTTCAAACATTATTGAGATTATAATCACCTGGTGGGTTGTTAAAAAACAGATTGCTAGGCCTTATCCACAGAATTTCTGATTACTTAAGTCTCGGCTGGTGCCTGACAATCTGGCACTTCTAACAAGTCCCGGGGTGAGGTGGCTTATGCCATTCAGCATGGGAACCATTTGTCTACACACAATTTTTCTACTTCCTTGTCTCCCTTTGATTCTTCAGTTACTTGAACAGATTTTAATTTTCATTATTCTATCCAAAGTGTTTTCTCTAACATCCTCTGAGCTTCATGTTGCAAATGTTCAAATGCAAACTTTTCAGTTCCTTATCTTACCTATTATACGGAAATCATTCACCATAGTTACTTTCTCCTCTTGCCAAGGAAACTCTTCTGTTTGGCTTGGAGAAATCCATCTCCCTCCCTCCTCCTTTTCTTTCTGGCCTGCTCGTCAGCCTCTCCTTTTCTCAATCCAAACTCTAAATGTTAGAATGCAGTCGGGCTTCTCTTCGTATCTTACTTTATCTTCTGTTTCTAAATGATCCACTTAGTCCAATTTGTGTGCTAGTAATTCCAGTTTATGTCTGCAGCTCGGACTTTTTCTTTGCTACAGCTTAACAAATTGATTTTTTATATGCCTACTTGAATAACTTATAAATATTTTGAAAAAGACATCCAAAATCAATCACCATACTTAACAAATTCTAAGATGCATATTTCTATCATTTTAATAGATGTGAATTTTATAGTCAATGACATATTAAATTCTATAAATAGAGTATTTCCTTCCTACCCCTTTCTAATAAAAAGTGCTCTTCCTCCAGCTTTTTCCATCTTATAAGTAGTTTTTCCTTCCATCCAGTTGTTAATGCCAGAAACTTGGGATTTATCCTTGACTCTTTCAGTCTTTCTTAGTTTTTTTTTTTTTTTTAAAGTAATATCTACACCCAACATGGGGCTTAAATTCATGACACTGAGATCAAGAGTCACATGTTCTACTGGCTAAGCCAGTTAAGGTACCCCCTTCAGTCTTTCTTAATTTTCTTATTTCTACCTCCAAAACATCTCTCAGTTCCCTTTTTTCTTACCTTATTTGTTGCTGTCACCTTTGTTCCAGCCATAATTACCTGTCCCATGGATTATTGCAAATGCCTATTAACTTGGTGTCTTCCAACCCAATTTGAGTTAGTACTTAGATTCATCTTTTTAAAATGTAAATCAGTTCATGTCAACATCTTGCTTAAAATCCTTCAGTGAATGAAATCCACGATCTTCAATATAGCATAAATAGTCCTCTCTAAGCTGGTTTGTGCTGCCTCGCCTCATTTAGGATTTGTTTTGGTTCAGACACACTGGTGTTCCATTGGTTGTTCTAGAATACTCTGTTTTCACTACTTCCTGGGATGTTCTTTCCTCCACTTTCTGTCTGCCTATCTTCTTGCTTTAGGCCACATATTTCATTTCTTATTTTAAAGATCACTTCTTTAAGGTCATTGCTGACTCCAAAATCTGCATTAGCTCTTATTATACTGTTTCATGGTGGTTTGAGAGTTCTGCCCTTTGCACTTATTATATTCTCTCATAGTGTACTCTCCTGTATGACATTCATGATTTATTTATTGTGTTTATCTTCACTCTGTTCTGTGTCTCACTGTTTTAGTCCTTATGCTAGAGCTTAGCACAATACATAGCAAATGGAAGGTATTTAGTAAATAGTTTTAAGAAAAATAAAATATGACTGGAGCTTAAAAAGATGCATATGTACACATATAAAATAAAAAGAATTTGTTTTAAATGTAAGGCAAATAAGGAGCACATAAATCTGGGAAATGGATATTCCTTCTTAGTTGCCAATTATATACATTATCTGACAAAATTACTATAAAGACATACCTTTTATGAGAATGCAATTTCTGCAAAAAATTTGAAAAATAATTTCAAAGTAATTTTAAGTAATTCATGATATTTAAGTAAAGTTGATATTATTTTTACTAGTAGAAATTCAGTGACACTGTCTTTTTCATTTTCATACAAAATTAATCTTTTGTGTAACCAATTCTTCTTTTTTAAACCACCCTGTTTTTTGGGGGGGGCGTTTCATACTACATCCAGAATAAAGAATATCATACTACATCCAGAAACAACATTTAATTACTTGTTTTTTTGTTTTTTGTTTTTAATGTTTCTTAACCTTTGGAGAACAAACTCATGTCTGTAGGCCAGCATGGAAAAAAATAGCATGAATAACAGACACAGTGGATAGTCTTTTTCTTTTTCAAAATATATAATTTTTTCATTTCTATTCCTGTTTATTATTAGCCTTTTCTCTTCTTGCAGAACTTTTGATCTGTAGGATCCATCTAGAGTACATAAACTTTATATTCTACATTCTATAAATTTGGCTCATTTGGAATCTTAGTTTTCTCTTGGTATATATAGTGAGTGCTGCAGACAAAGTTCTTGAAACCAGACAGGATCACATAGTTTAAAATGTTTATAATGTCTTTGTCTGTCCTTTCTTTCGCTGTCTCCTTTACTGCACTCTTTGTCTGTCTGACTCTCACAGGAGACATGGATTACAACTGGTTGGACCATACGTCTTGGCATAGCAGTGAGGCTTCCCCAATGTCTTTGGTGAGACATGTGGAGCCTTACTATTTAATTTTCGTTTTTCATTTCACTTTTCCTTTTTTATTTACACCTTTGCATGTTTTCTTTTTTTGTATCTTTTTTTTATTATTATTATTTTTGTTTTATTTTTATCCCACACCTGTAGGGGACAGTCAAAAGGGAAAAAGAAAAACTAGTGAGCAGGCAGTTTTGTCGGACTCTAACACCAGGTCTGAGAGACAAAAGAAAATGATGTACTTTGGTGGCCACTCTTTGGAAGAGGACTTGGAATGGTCTGAGCCTCAGATTAAGGACTCTGGGGTAGATACCTGTAGTAGCACAACCCTTAACGAGGAGCATAGCCATAGTGATAAGGTACTGACATTGTGGAGCCTGCCTTTTAACCTGCTCATTTGGTCTTCGTTTGCTCTCTGTCACTCATTCAAACAGAACATAATAAAAGGACAGGGCATTTCAAGGGTCAATGTAGCATTTCTTAAGGTGCAGAAAAGAAAAACAAAACCAAAACAAACAAACAAACCAAAATACTTCTTGCTTGCTTTGCTGTTTTTGTTGTTGGACGGCATACCAAAAAATAAGTAAATGAAATAAAAAATTAGGAACAAAGGAATGCTTTGTCTATGGTCGCATGAGAGAACTTTGTGATGTTTTTATAAACCACAAATATAAAGAATTTTTGGATTGGCTTATTTGATTGCTTGCATATATTTTCCTTGGGATGAAAATTAAATTATTAATAGTTTCAATCCCAGGCAAAAGGGAGATAATTGGGTCTGTTTGCACAGAAAAAGTTGTTTTTCTTTTTTCCCTTTCACTGTCATTTTGCTCTTTTGTTTTATTGTCATAGCATTTTAATGTAGTATTAATTAGTACTAGAACCATTGCCATCTGCTTTGGTATTTATTATTTTTGCTTTTAGAATAGTGAGACTTTTGAAATCTTTTTACCATATAAATTGAAACTTGTCTTTTGCTTGCCAAATTTTGCATGAAGATGTGCATGTTACTTTTCGATGACTATGAAACTGTGATTACACAAATCATTTACTTTGTTATTTGACATACAATTTATAATGGATGGTGTCATAATTTTTAAAGGGTTTGGCTCTGCCCTGAGAAAGAGATAAACTCCTAATATTTTCAAGCTTATTTAACAGTGGATATACCATGAATTATCTAATAAACTTAATTTACTAAATAGATTAAAGACCCAAAAGAACCAGTGAACCTACAAAAAGTGAGAAATATAAACTAGCCTCACCTTCGAATTAGGTCTCTTTCTCTCATGCAGATTCAACTGAAAAGTTACTGGGGCTTGTGTATTTTTATAATTTTAATCTAGAAACCTATTTCAAAGAAGCCCCATCATAGGTTCAAATTTGATGTGTTTCTATAATTTTAGCTTTTAACTTTTACTGTAATTAAGTCTTTCAAAATCTCCAGTAGTGTTTGAATATTAAAATATCATTTTAAATGAATCTAACCTCTTAGAATTTCAATCTATCTTTTCTGTTATGTGAATTTTTAATTAATCTTCAGTGTATAGGTAGTTTGCATATATTTTCAAGATTTCTCAGATTTCATAGAACAATATAACTGCAGTAATGTGTCAGGGCACTGTAAGAATTTGCAATAATTGGATTTCAAAAAATCTTGAGATTATAAAATTGAGCGTGTTAAATGCAAACTGGTTTGTGTAATCATAAGACTTTGGAAATCTGGAGTTTAGATATATTGTACAACAAGGGGTCATTTATCATAAAAGAAAATTAATTTTTTTGTTTGTTGATGTAATATGTCAGCACCCTGTGACGTGGCAGCCATCTAAAGATGGAGATCGTTTAATTGGTCGCATTTTGTTGAATAAGCGTCTAAAAGATGGAAGTGTGCCTCGAGATTCAGGAGCAATGCTTGGCTTGAAGGTATGTGATGAAATACGAGATTCTGGCTCTCCACTCCTTACTGATTTATGAGAAAAGCAAAAATTTAACAACTCTTTCCAATTTATGCTAGCTTGGTGTTTTTTTTCCCCCTGTTTCCAAGAATTCCCAAGTATTTGCACTCATTACCCCAAACCTTTTCATTTCCAAGTATTACTTATTCCACAATAATACTTAAATATATGATTTTGAAAATAAACCCAAATGATATGTTTGAATCCTGAATACAGCTCTCAAACTTATTTTATTTATACAGTTTGTTCTTTAAGGCTGTATCTGTGTTTATACACTATTAAAACAATGGCTTTAATCAATTACTAAATATGCAAACTTGGGAATGTATATATTTAGGACACAGTGTTTAAAGGAAAACCACAGGCCTCAAATAGCATCACTTAGGTTAAGGCCCCATATCCCTAACTTACCACAGTTTTAGCCCCCCATTAGTGTAACCTCTATCCAGTCAACATGGGAATTTCCTGGGCAATACTAGGAAATTTATTGATAGTCTCCCTTTTGGAGGGCAGTCTTGCCTTAACAGTGCATTCCTTGCTAATAAATTCTTTCCTCATTTATATATTTATATACACGTGTGTGTGTGTGTGTGTATTTTAATGCCCTTTCTCTGCCTTTGAAAACCTTTCTTTTGTTGAGCTCAGCAGACCTGTCTTCAGCGTACTAGATGAGATGCTGTTCAATTCATGAATCACTTAATAAAGCCAATTAGATCTTCGAATTTAGTCGGTTGAATTTTGTTTTTTAACAATCAGAATGTAATTTTTGTTTAAGTGTAGGAAAATGTGGGCGTTGTGTGTATTCGTGTGTAGGAGAAAGAGAATACTGTTTAAAGTCTGGAAACTCAAAAATACTTATGTTAGGAGATTTACTATAAATATTAATTTATATTTGACTGTAAAATACCAGGTAGTTATTTGGTAAGTAGATCAAATAGAACTCTTTTTTATTTTTTATTTTTTTATTGTTGTTGTTGGTTTGTTGTTATTATTGTTCGTCTGTACGGTGAATTAACAACTGAAGTGAAAAAAGAGTAAATGGTTTTTAGAGTTAAGCAATGGCCATGGAAGTTGTCCTATAGAATATAGTGAGATGTTAGAAAACTTTGGGGGTAAGTGGAATCGGCCAACTAACATTTATTGGGTGGCTGCCCCACAGATGGCCCTGATCTGAGCCCTTTACTTCTATCAGATTATTTAATGCAACAGATGAGAAATAGGTTTAGAGAAGTGTCATAACTTGCCCGTGGTCACAGAGATGATGATGGAGGTGAGATTTAAATCCAGATCTGTCCAACAGAGTGTTAAAGCAGTAAAAAGGAGAGGGCAGGAAGTCTTGGTTTGAATCCCTGGTAAGTCATTACTAGCAACATGACATAGGGCAACTGAACTTCTGTTAGCCTCAGATTCCTCATCTATAAAATGGAGATAATAATGCTTACTGAATTATTATAATAAACTTAAATACAGCAATATACAAGCATTTAGCAGAGTAGCTAGCACTCTGTAAGATTTTAATAATAATGGTAGTATCAAGTATCATTAGTTATTATTATTAAAGTTTATCAAGCCAGGAAAGTTTTAAAATATTCCATAGTATCTGCACATTTAATTTTCAGAATCAAACATAGGACTAATTAGTTAATAAGAACTGGATTGCAACTGAGGGTATTTTACTGCAACTTAGGAATAAATAACATAGAAAAAGCCAGTGATTTTTTAAAATTCAGATAACATTCACTCAATTTAGAGAAAAAAAAACTTAATGAAGTTAATTACTATTATTTGCTTAACATGCTATAAAATTGATACATTGCTTGAATGGTAGTTGATCACAAGCATTAATTTTGTAAGAGGCCAGTCTTACAGGTACCCATATGACTCCACAGCATTATTGCTAATAATTATTTTTCCTTTTTCTTAAAGATATGCATTAATAGAAACATAAAAATAGAAAAATTGGAATGCAAATGGCCTGAAGTTTACATAAGTTATAATGAGATTAAGTACATTTTGTAGTTTTCTTAGGGAAAATCCATCATTATCACTTACATTAATCAATGAGCCTGAAAGATTACTAAATAATGGAATTGTGATGGCTTACCATAGTCAAAGTAACAAATATTTATGTGATTAAGATATTTGAAATCTATAACTAGAAACGTTAATATAATTATATAATACTGTAAGAGCATGTTTTTGGAAATGATAAAAACAATTCTGAGAGAAATTACAGTTTACTAAGTTCTTTCTAAGGTATGTGATTTTTTTTTAAACAAATAATTGTGAAAATTTTAGAATATGTGAAAAAAAGTCCACTCATGGAACATGTAGTCAGTTTCTAATAACACCATATTATTAAAAATTATTTTTAGAATATTATAGTTTTAAAAGCTACAAATTATCTAGTTATTTTTTACTTGAATCTTCAACTATGTTTCTTTGAACAATATGCCTGTTTTAACACTTTTCTCTTTTAAAAGGTTGTAGGAGGAAAGATGACTGAATCAGGTCGGCTTTGTGCTTTTATTACCAAAGTAAAAAAAGGAAGTTTAGCTGATACTGTAGGACATCTTAGACCAGGTAGGTTTCTATCTTTGATTATTTATATTTAAACTGTTAAACTGAAGTAGTTATGAAAAAGTCATCCTCACTTAGAAATGATTTGACCAAAAATCAGGAACTCATTTTTAACTTAAATAAAAAATCTCTATTCTTAATGGAAAATGTAACTATTATTTCTTGAGTCACATTAGATAAAAAGCTTTTTATATTTACTGATGCTTTTGGCTGATGGATATTCTTATTGTGTATCTAGTATTAATCTATTTTGCTTCCCATAAGGCTTCATTTTTTAAAAAATTCCAACAGTTTAGGAAACAAACATTATAGATAAATACATATTTTCTACAACGTGTGATTCCTTATCTCTTTGGTAATGGATACTATTGGAGAGATCCTTGAGTGCCTTGAAGGGAATATGATAAGATGATAAGTATTAAGCCTTTTGTATAAGAAACTGTAGGGTGCCTGGGCGGCTCAGTTGGTTAAATGTCTGTCTTCGGCTCAGGTCATGGTCCCAGGGTCCTGGGATTGAGCCCTGCACAGCATCCAGCTCCCCGCTCACTCAGCAGGGAGTCTGCTGCTTTTCTTTCTTTCCCCGCCACCCCTGTCCCGGCCACCCTGCTGTGTGTTGCATAGATATTGACAAACCTAGAATATAGTCATAAAATTTTCAAAGAGTTAACAGATTTTAATAATTTCTAGAATCAGACTCCTATTTAGAAACCACAGAGATAACTTTTATGTAGTTTTATCCCTCAGACCTTTGTCCTTTTGGGTAAAAATACTAATCATCCTTATCATCAAATGTTATGCCAATGGAGCTGTTCTCAGTATGTCATACTTCATGACAGTGACTTTATTCTTTGAAGTTCATTGCAGTTTAAGGGTGCTTTGGTTTCAAAGGCATTTTATGGGATTAGTTTTCTTTCTAAGATTATCATTACTGGAATATACTCTAGGTGATGAAGTATTAGAATGGAATGGAAGGTTTTTGCAAGGAGCCACATTTGAAGAAGTGTATAACATCATTCTGGAATCCAAACCTGAACCACAAGTGGAGCTTGTTGTTTCAAGACCTATTGGGTGAGTCGGCTTGTGTATTTTATGAACATACCTTATAAGTTGACTACTCTTGCACATTTGTAGTATGCAATCTAAAAATCTGATTGTTCTATAAAAATTATTGTTTTGAGGGCAGTGCTTCTTTTCTCCTTTTTTGCTAAAACAGCTCACCAAAAATCATGCCATTTCTTTATCTGATCATGCCAGAATATACAGTTATTATAGAAGAAGAAATATTTAGATGTTTATTTTTTTTAATTGTCTATTAGCTTAATAGGGGGCTAACGGCATAGTAGGAGGAGACTATAGTAACAATTACTTCTAAAAGAAAGTTCACGAACTGTAGTCCTCTACATTGTGAAAATAAGGGTCAATGAATTTTACATATTTTTTTCAAAATGGAGATTTTAACATAGGAAAGAGAGGTCCCAAGGATACACTGTTCCTAAACAGAGGGAACAGTTTAAGGAACAGCATGATATGTTTAAGGAAACAGACAAAAAATAAGCAAATACCAAAGTACTCCGTGGCGTTTGTAATATTTTACCTCTAGATTCAAATAGCAATTTCCAAAAGTTGGCAATAAATACAGTCTTTTGTACTGTATGCTGATAATTTCTCATTAAATATCACAGCAGTGTTTCCCTTATAGAAGCTTATATTCTAAGCCAATGTAAGAGATATACCTATAACTAAGTAAAAGCTATAGGAAATATATATACAATGACAGCAAATTATTAAGTGCAAGTTTGGGGTAAGAGTATTTGAGGGTGGAAGCTATAAAAATTCTTTTTTTTTTTTTTTTTTTGAAGAATACCAATGCCCTGTTGTCATTCATTTAGGAAATGATCAGACTATATTATTTTGATCTCTTTTTATGCTGGAGAAAATGACTTACATTGGTAACTTAGTTTTATTGAAGGGTTCCTTTCAAAGTAATGATCCTATAATCATATTTTTGCTTAATATCTCAAATTCATAAATATTCTTTTATATACTTTTCCTGAATGACCTTTACTATTAAAATCTGTCAGTCCTGGAAAATCTCCAACAAAAATGTCCATACTTTTGGCATAAATTCAGTTACCATTTGTAAGTCCCAAAGAAAAACCTGTTTGCATTTTTTCCTCAATGGAGTTAATACATTTAAAAAATTTCATCCACAATCTGAATCTTTAAATTTTTCTTGTGGTGATACTTTATTTATAACTCAATATTGTTGATTAAAGAAGAGAATAGGATTCAAATATATCGTAAAACCTGTCTTAAATTCAAAAATTTATTAGAATGGGCAGTCATGTAGTAAAACACATAGAAAATGAAATATATTTTTGTAAGTCTTCTATAAATCATATGACTGTTTATTCCTTTCGAAGTAGTTGAGGTTAGTTCAGAACACTTTGATTAGCAATAAAGTACTACAGCTTGTTTTCTCTTACTTATGTAACACTACTATCATACACAGTTTTGTTCATTTTACACTGATTGATGATCATAAAAATAGCAGTTGCATTAATTGTGGAAACAATTTCTTGCTTTCTTGTTCTGTCATTTCAGAGATATCCCTAGAATCCCTGATAGCACACATGCACAACTGGAGTCCAGTAAGTCTCATTCATTCTAGAAGAAAATACTAATATTGTCATTTTCCAGGGGTCAAATGAAGTATTTTGTCTATTAATATGAAATAAGAAATAGAATAATCTTGTTATCAAATACATAGTTATTGTATAAATGAAAAATTTAGTATTATTTCATATTATTATGGGATAAAGTACAAAATTCTATAATATTTTAAGATAGTGTTTTTTAATCACGCCCTCTTAACTACTATATATTTTTAGATGGCTTTATTAAGGTACACTATAATAAATAGCACTGAAGTACCCAATGAGGTAAGTTTTGATGTACAAATGAAACCATCATCACAACAAAAATAATGAACATACCCATCTTTCCTACAAGTTTCACTCCCTCCTTCCTTAATTTCTTCTAATTTTAAAATTTACTACTTTGTAAACTACCCCTCAGTAAGTGGGGGGAATGCTTGGGACAATCTAGTGAGTCATATCCTAATTTCTCTTTTTAGAAAACAGGATAGTAGTTTTGATTTGGCATCAGAGTAGTAATGGAACAATAGACAAATAAGTTTAAGTAATGTTAAATATGTAAGTGCTTTTTATTACTTGTGTTTGAGTGCAATTTCAGATGTTAAACAAATGGCTTTTTTCCACTGAACTAAATTTCTTGATTGATTGAGAATAAAGTAAGGGGTGTTCTAAAAGAAGAGAGGAGATGGGTTGCCATTTGAAGTCTGTTGATCAGGGGAGACCATATTGAAAAGGAAGTGATTGGAGCAAAGATTTGGAAGAGTGGCTATGTGGGGGAAGAGGTTTCCAGGGACAGGGACCAAGTGGTGCAGTGTCTCAGGCAGGGAATCCTAGGATGTGCCGGAGGAAAGCAAGGAGGCAAGTATTGCTGCACTGGAGTGAGCAGTGGGAAGGATGAAGGATGGGGAGACATGGCAGCCAGATTGCATAGAGTTTGTGAACCACTGTAAAGTCTACTTCCTTTTGGGCTTTTATTCTGTGGGAAATCAGAACTACACAGGTTGGTTTTGAGGAGAGATTTATGTTTTAAAATATGGCTACTGTGTTGGAAAATAGTTCAAATGGAGTCAAGGATGAAAGCAGAGAGAGTAGTGAGAAAACTATTTTGATATTTAGTATTTAATTTGGTGACTTAGGCCATTGGTGGTAGCAATGGAGTTGATGAGAAGTGATCGGATCGTATAATAATTAAGAATATACTATTAAAGTAGATTTTTTGCTTTTATTTCACAATGATAAGTGACTCTAAAATAAAGACATAAAATAAAGTCTTAAAAATAAATAAATAATTTAAAAGCAATATGGTAAAGATTATTAAATACTAAGGAAGAATAATCATTATTGTTCTTTATGTATAATTACCGTTTCAGGTTCTAGCTCTTTTGAATCTCAAAAAATGGATCGCCCTTCTATTTCCGTTACCTCTCCCATGAGTCCAGGCATGTTGAGGGATGTTCCACAATACTTATCTGGACAACTTTCAGTATGTAATCACTACATTAATTTCTCTTTTTGGAATACCAAGTACTGTTATTACTATGTGACAATAACTTTTTGTAAACCAACTCCTTTTTAGAATTTAATTGTGCTTTTAACCATCAGTTTTCACATTATCAGTAGTTTTGATTTCTTGAAATTTAACTTTAATTATTTAGCATAGAGTTTTCTTATTAGATTATATTAGATTTTCTAGAATTTAATGAGAGAATTTGTGGGGATATCTAAAACCTTTACTTTAGTAATTTTATTCCAAAATTCAAGGTCATGATTTTTGCTCAATATATTAAAATGACTATAATTTGTCCTAGACTTTTGAGAGAAATCAGATTGCTGTACTGTACAAAGATGTATATTTAAGGTGAAAGTAAATTTTATACATTCCCTGCTTTTCAAGTTCAAGGAAATTTGGTATGAATTTCATAGTAAATAATTGGGGTATGAATATTGCTGAGGTATTATACTTGAAAAGCTTTGGTCGCAAGCCAAAACTGAATAAATGGGGAAATATATAATAACTGGGTATACTGGTGATTTCATAGTAAGTGACCCCTAATCTTGAACATTTTGTATAAAAACTAAAAATTCAGTTAGGCATATTCTGCCTGTATTAGAAGAGCTTTGCAAATTTGAGTCCTCACTTTTTATCAATTTCTTCAATTGTCATTCTCTTTTTAAACTATTTAAAATATTAAAATATCTAAATTCATCCAGTTGCATTTTAGAGACATAATGCTGATGAGTTACTAAACTTGCAATTTTATATGTATTAAGAACTATTTAGATTCTCAAAATCCAGACATTGAATTTTGGATAAAAATGTTATAATTGAAAACTAAACTATTCTTGGGCTGTTATTTTAAGAACAATAGGAAAAGCTTTTTTTTTAAAATCAGCTATGTAATTTCTCCTTTTATTTTTTGGGGGTAGAGGAGGTATATGATTTTTACTGAAGAATTTTTATTAATTAAAAGCCATAGGAAGTATAAGCAGAGTTAACATTAAAATTCTTGAAATAGTTATTAGACATATCTATTCTGGAGCTATTTTGATCACAAAAGTGACAATAACAGAAAGATTATGCAAGAAAGAAGTTGAGATACTATTAGGAGCTTGTAAATGTTTTACTAAAATGAATTTCTTCTCTTTATTATTTTTTTTTTCCTTTCTCTCATAAACAGATTGAACTTTTTCACTTGAAGACAGTGGTCTTTTTTCATTTTCTTTATAAGTAGCATCTTTCTACTTACTCTTTTACATGTATTGACAGCATAGATGTTGTCATTTATAAATGTATATGTATTTTCTTCCAGCACTTTAGAAAGTGATAATATTAAGATTATTTATTAAATTATTATGGCTCCTTTCAAATAGTCCATCTTTAAATAATACTTAGGATGGCTGGATGATGCCAGTACATAAATGTGTATGTGCATGTGTGCATGTGTGCGTGTATGTGTGTGTGTGTGTGTGTATTGGCTTCATTGGGTGGAGGAGGGAGTGGAAGTGGAAGTTAGACTTTCATAGTAAGTAAGTACCATTTTGTTACTGTCTTTGAAATCCCAAAGCCCTATAGAAATTGGACTGGGGAGGAGGGGGGAAGATGGAGGAGCATAGCAAAGGCATTTAGACAAATTTCAAATTCAGCTATTTTTTATCATGTTTCAAAATGAATATACTAGAAAGGTAAGACTTAAATATTTGGGGGAATATAGACATGAAGTTTTACTTCTAAGGGTATAATTAATGATTTAAAGTCATAGGATTTCCATTTATAAATGGTGTTAGTTTAAAGTCCATGTAATTGTAAAATGTGTACATCTTATCACTTTCTTATGACTTAGAAAGGATATGTTCCAGTAAGATAACATTAATAAGTATAATACATATTTGTTGTGGTAAATCTAGAGAGTATAGATAAATAACTAAAAAATCAAAATCACCTATAATCCCACCACTCAAATGTAACTTTTCACATACATACGATTTTTAAACAAAAGTGATAAATCTGTTCATAGTATTTTGAGACCTGCTTTTTCACTTAGTCACATATTGTACATTTTTTCTTGAAAATTTTTTCTGTAAATATTTTTCTTAAAATTATTTTAAGAGCTATTATATATTATTACATATTATATCATTTTAACTTAATTTGCTATTATGGGACATCTTGTTTGTTCTTAATTTATATTGCTATAAACATGAATCTTCACTCATCTCTTCAAGAAATATATGTTAAGTTCTGACCCTAGGTCAGCCATAATATTAGTTGCTGGGAATATAACAGTGATAAGATATATATGGATTTTATCCTCATGAAACTTAATTTTATGTTTATTCTTTGCATGCAAAAAACCACAAGATATATTATTTCTAATATATTTAATCCTATGCCTATGAACTGGAGACAGTTTTTGCTCTAATGATATAGAGTTTAGGAAATACATCCACATATGTCACTTTTTGGGAAAATTCCTAGGAATCCCCAAGGTAACATTACAGTTCCTATCTCCTTCTACTTATTTTACCTTTATAAATTTTTATTTTGGTGAGATTTTACCTGAGCTCATAACTCAGAAGTTTATGATGTTGCTAATTGCAGAGAACAAAGATAATTTGTATGGTATGTGAGCTGACCTCCTAATATATTTGTCAGTTCATGGACTGATATTTTCTCAAATAGAAATATACATAGAATTTAAATTGTTGTTTAAACGTTCACTTCAAGGTTACTGATGATTTTTAAAAATTTATGCAGGTTAATTCCTCTCTATGCTTGAATTCTGCTGCCGCTTGTTATTATCCTAGGGCATAACTGTAAAAGTGTCATTAATACATTTGGTGAGAAACTCGGTATGAGCTCAGGTTTATGACTCCTGGACTATAGGTTAGCCTTCTCAGTGTCAACACTCCCTAATTTTGATTCGTTTTAAAACTCGTGTTCTAACACAGTTCAACAGTTCCCTTCTGTAGAGGATTGCTTTTGTAGTTCTTTCAATATTTTTAAATTAATCTGGAATCTTTGGCTAGTTTTTGGTAGAACGTTGAGGTAAAAGACAGCCATCAACTCTTTTTAAAAATGAGGAATGGCTCAAAATTCTTTCTATAGGAACACATTGATTCTTTTTGACAGTCATATTTTATTTAACTCCTAGGTCTGTGGTTGATTTGCAGCTATAATGTTTCCCTACATTACCTTGTTTTAATATTTTTCTGACTCTATTTTTAGTGATTATTTGCAAATATTGTACATATCCATTTTGTATGCCCATTTAAGTGGAATAGATAACTGAAGAATAGGTATGTATTCTTCATACCTCTTTAGAAATTCTATAGCCTTTTTAAACCTCTGTAAATGAAAGTGTTTTCCTTTGCGCTTTTGTTTATTATGCCTCGTCATCACAACCTTTTTATTCCAGAAGCATTGCCTAAAAGGAATGCCCTAAAGATGGTAGTGCAGTATGGTAGAGTGATATTAAAAATGCAAAGCAAATTATGTATAAATTCACTTCTGTGACAGTTGTTACAGATATTTCCAGTTTAAAATACGTTAATGTTTTTAGTTACAAATTGTAATGCCATATATAATATTTCACCATTCCTGTAGGAAATATCCAGAATCCATAGAGGCAGAAAGCTGCTTAGTCCTTGCCAAGAGTTGGAGTGATAAGGGAATGGGGATTGATTACTTCATAGGTACAGTATATTCTGGGATAATACGAGGTTTTGAAACTAGAGGGAGGTAGTGGTTGCACAGTGCTGTGAATGTACTAAATGCCATTGAATTGTACCCTTTAAAATGGTTACTTTTAGGGTATTGTTTGCATTTCATCTCCATTTAAAAAACTAGCAAGAGAAAAATATGCTTTTATAGTCAAGTTCAATGTATAAATTTAGAGGTGAAGATTAGTTTTAAATTACCGTAGATTGTAGACTACCGACTTCAGAAATCTGTGAGTTGCTCATTTGAGACCATTTTAGAAGATGTCAAATGTTTGCCTTCAAGGACTAATTTATTCCAAAATGCTGTTTGTCTCAAATTAATTTTTTTTTTAGTTTGTGAAGTAATATTTACTTCAAAACCCTTCTATTACCTTGCTACTTTGGGTCTAAAACAGGCAGAACAGGTGAGAGAACAAGGAAAATAAAATCTATTTCCAAATAGAGTGTTTTGTTAGTCCCTTTGTTCAGCTTGCCTTGTCAATCTCTATGCATTTCATACATCCCTGGCCCATTTGCTAGAGAAGTAACCACGTAGGATTATGCTGAAAGGTATCAGTAACATACTCCATTTCTAAAGATTTCTTTCTTCCTTTGGAAATGTCTCCACATGAAAAGGAAAATGGCTTAGATTTGAGACAGCCTTGGTTTTTGGAGAGAAAGATGACTTAAATGATTGATACCTGCTTTTAAGGTCTGCTTTTAAGGTCTTTTAAGGAGATTGGGTTTTAGATTTATGTCTTAACAGTCTCTATCTGATGATAGTTGAATTAGGCAACCGTCCTCCGACTGCCTATTATCTGTTTCCTTATAACAGTGGAAAGGTCTGAAGCCTCTATTTATAACTCTTTGAATTAGACAAGCGAGATATCCATGAGAAGTATGAAGAAAGGGATGGAATCTTGGTGAAAGAAAACAATTAAATGCCTTGAAATCCATCCCCGAACCCAGACATGTGCATCTGATTTTTGTTACGGATTTAACCATTGACCTGCCTTAATAAAGACACAAAATTCTGATTATTGTAGTGTTATTTGGAAACTCTTTTCAAGTGAAAACAGAATAAGCCAGAAGAGAAAGAAAACTTGACTTTATTCTGGGCATTTGAAATAGACTGATTTAAATTTAAATAGACTGGGCTTTGCTTTTCTTTTCCTTTCTTTTCTCTTCTTTTTTCTCATTCCTTTTTTCCCTTCTCTTCTCTTCTTGTCTCTTCTCTCCCCTTCCCTTCCCTTCTCTCCTCTCTCCTTTTCTGTTTTTGTTTTTTTAGAACCCAGCTTTGTTTTCTACCTTTAAACTCTCTTTTTGAGTATAGGCAACTGTCTGCAGCCTTTTTCTGTGTCTGTTTCCTCGTCTCAAATTAGCATAATAGCAACTACCTCCTAATGTTGTTGGAAGCAATGAACTTGCAATAAAGTATCAGTAAAAGCTTGGAAAAATATGAAGAACTACATAAATAAAAAGAAGTGAGGTATTATCATTAATAAGTGTGATTAGCAACAAACAGTGTTATCTTGAGTGATACCTAATAAATGTTTAAAATGGTGTTTAAATCCTTGAATTTGGTGTAAATTCTTAAGATGTGAATCAACTAATTAATCCAGTGTCTTCTGCACACTTTTATCTACTTTTTTTTTTTTAAAGAAATGCTAAAGCCAACTTGTCTAATATTTTTTAAACTTTTGTTAAACGTATTTTGGAGAAGTCATGCAGTTACTTCTACAGATTACTTTTCACTATAATCCTATGATGCATTTTCATGAAACATCTTCTTGGACTATGATTTTTTTCTGTGGTAGTGTGTTTAAGGGTGAAACTTGAAATTTCTTGACTCTTGGATTATGTTTATACTCATTCTTTCAGAGTATATGAGCCCCAGAGTGTTATTTTACATTCAGTCTTACTTCCTATTATGTTGATTACATTGAAAAATTCCAAGATTTTATATGGTTTTTATATGTTTTAGCATTTTGGCAAGATTAACTTATTCATTTCGTTGAAGTACTTAATTTAGATATATGTTGTTATGTAAAAAGTATATTTAAGGGATAGTTTTCTGTGTTTATTTTACTTTTGGTCTTTTAGTTCCAGCGTGTTGTCCTTTTTGGTTTTGTTTTATTGCTTTTTTCTTTAATTTTGCTTACCAGAGCCAAAGCCTTAGTAGAAGAACAACGCCTTTTGTTCCTAGGGTTCAGGTAAAGGCCTTGTCTGCCTGATAGAAATTAAAGTTGTGTTTTAACCCTTATTTGTATGTTTTTGGAAAATGCGTAGTAGGAAACTTTTTTTGGTATGTTGCTCCAAACCATATTATTGACTTTCAAATCATTTTATAAGCCAGCTTGTAAAATTCTGCATGGGGATTAAAATACAATAAAAATTTAAAGAGACAATCTTTGTTAGTGATTTTATATTACTGAACCAAGTACTAAACTCATAGGTTTCAGACTGTACTTATATGTATGTATATGTAACATTGACAAAACAGCTGATTTTATACTGTTGATATTATCCTTTATTACACTAAGGTTGCTGTCTCTTTAAATCATTCATTATATCACTTAACATCTACATTCTCTTGCATTTTCCAAGCAACAACTCCTTGAGGAGATTGGCAAATAAATTTGTACCTTATCTAAAATATGAATTTTATGCATATTATATATAAGGTTCAACTTTGGAAAGTGTATTACTTTGAAAGAACAAAATAACAATCTAAATAAAATAAGTTGGGTTTATGTTGCTTACATTTTGTAATTGAAATGTCATTTAATTTTACCGTAATACTTGGTACAAGTTGTTTGCCTCTTTTCATTAGGAAACCCCTATATGGTAAAGTAATGACAATATAGTTTTCTTTAAAGTAGTAGTATGCTTTCCTTGCTTTGCTGCATGTTTTTTTTGTTGTTGTTAGTTTTGAATAATACTAATTTTAAAAATTACAATTGTTTACTTAATGTTATTTAGAGTTAAATATTTACTTGTGCTCTTCAGTTCTCCTTAGGGAATTTAAGAATGGGTACATGGTTAAGCTGGAATGATTGTTATATTAAGACAATTAAAATGAAGCCATGATTTCTATTAATGAAATTGAACTAAGATAAGAAGGATGTCATATCTAGGACTGTGGAGATACATTTGTTCCATTTTGGGGAAATCAACATACATTTTAACCATTCATTTGAAAAGCACAGATAAGAAATTTAGGACTTTGATAAAATAATCTAGCAAATAAGAAAATTCTGTTTTGATAAGGTGAACTGGATATCTATTAAAAACTTCAATGCAAATCCTGTAATATAAAATAAAAATTAGGGCTATTGATCAAATGCCTAATTTAAGACAGTTTATTAAAAGTTGTAATTTTGATGAAAAATCCGTAAAACTAAAAAGTGCCTGTTTTTTTTTAACCTATATTATTTTAACATTTATGTATTTGGAAAGTATGATTTAATAAATTATAAGGTATAATTATGAAAATATGAAAGCCATATGCCTAATATGTTTGCATGAAAAATGAGTATTATTGACAAATGATATTTTTCATTTTCCGTGGCATAAGAAAATCTAAAAAGAATACTACTTATCAAACATTTTGAAGTTAGGTATCTGAAATGTTTCTAACCATTTGAGAGGAGCAAAAAGATCGCCTATGGAGAGGGCAAGTGTTTAGCCTCACCCCTTGTAAAAGTGGGCAGAAATCAATGATTTTCTCTAATAATTATGAACTTAGTCTAATAATGATTATTATTGTTTCTTAGTTTCTCAGCGTATAGTTCATCAGAAAATTGTTCTTTAGCCTTTCAGAATCTTTTTCTCTTTGAAGTGCCTAATATTTATGTCATGATCCTCAGAGAAGGATTTTTAATATCATGGGAAAATAAAGCTATAAGCTGTTTTTTTTTTTCTTTAGAAAATAGAGACTATCAGAAATTAATGTGGTTTTGGTAACACCTTTTAGAGGAACCATGAGGCTATGTGACAACATCTGTTTCATCTCATATACGAGATTCTTGTATTTCTTTCTTTTGTTGTTGTTTCCCCCTTATGTCTTTTGCCCCAAAAATAGTCTTTTTTTCCCACTTATCCTCATCTGTATTTATGTTCTCATATTGTTACACAAGGAAATACTTGAACTTTTTTTCTATTTGCATGTTAACCCCTCCCCCCCCTTACCCAGTTTGTTGATCTCCTAGTTTAAGGCAGTGGTTCTCAAACTTGAATGCCTAAGAGAATCACCAGGAGGATTGATTAAAACATGAGTTCCTGGGCCCCGTTCTGATTCAGTAGGTGACAGGTAGGCCACAGGAATTTGGAACTTTTTAACAAATAAGCCAGATAACGCTGATATAAGGAGGTGAGGGAGCCACACTTGAAGAAAAACTTGTCTAGAGACTATACCTGGCAGCTCTATTAGGAAAACTTTGTTGCACAACAGCTAGAAAATACCTGCCTTCCACATAAGGACTTAGTACAGCGTGAAGAGTAATAATTATAATTTTTAAAAATTAAATACTTCTTACTATTACTAAGAGGGCTAATTCCATTTGACTGAAAATCAGGATAAATAATTTTATATACTCTTCTGGGCAATCAGTCTTCCTCTTCTGAGTCAAAAGTCTTGCTCAGCCTCTCATTCTCTAAAATCTGAAGTGAGGGACAGAACAAAACCATGCTAGAAATGGAACTACACTACCAGTCTATCATGTATACATGCATATATATAAATTTATTTTATATGATTTGATCTATATGTGTATGTATGTATGATATGTATTTATTCATGTATGTCAGAGCCTGGCCCAGACCTGACTGGCCATTTCAGAGGAAGAGGGCAAGACTGACATTAAATGTATATTTATATTTTTTAAACTGCTGCAAATATTGTACATCCAGATTAAAATAAAAATTGAACTATTAAAAAGCATATAAACCACCAAACTCTATCTCAACCATAATTTTATTCCCAGATTTCAGGTTTTGGTTTTGATATCAAGATAGTGGTCAAAGATGTGCTGAGTTCTGAACCAAAATGTGGGGTAGAGCCATGGTTATAAATCCTGACATGGTAGAAACAGCTAGCTAGGTGTGGGAGTGTGAGGTATGTGTGTGGGAGGTGGTAATTGTTAAATCAAATGAATTTAGCAACTGGATATGAAGTTCTAATCCCTAATTATGTCTTAGGGAAATCACTCACATTTTCTCATCTTGAATGATAAAATATATCCTATTATTCTAAGGCTGTGATACATCTTCCTCACTAATGAAAAGGGACTTTATGTCTGTGTAAGAAAAAATCTATAAAGATGAATTTATTATGGTTTTAAATTCAAACTTAAGGAGTCTATTGATTAAAGCTACTAGTAATTTCACCTTGCTTATAATCTTTGAGATGTCTTTTTAAATGAAATGTTTTATCTTTTAAAACATTTGCTTAAAAATTCCCTATGAATGCCATATAAATAAGGTATCTATTCAATTCATTTGGGCAGTTATTCTGAGCTCATTATTGTAGGGGAACTAAAATGAACCATAGTGATTCTTGCATAAAGATAGACATAGCAGTCATTGTACATAAAGTTCTTAGTTATGGCAGTGTAATTATTATGTGCATGTTAATAAGCAGTCAAATTAGGATAACAAAAAGCTCAAGTGATTTATTAATCAACCCAAAATATCTAAATTATTTCCTCTACTCATTGAAGTTATTATAGCATATCCTTTTATTTTAACTCTCTGCAGCTTACTAAGTAGAACTTACATTCTGTGCTCACATTAATGTAAGAGAGTGGGGCAAAGATTGGAAATATAAACATTATGTTATGGTAAAAAAAAGTTTGAGCTGATAAATGAATATTTTTGCTTTTCAGATAAAACTATGGTTTGACAAGGTTGGTCATCAATTAATAGTTACGATTCTGGGAGCAAAGGATCTCCCTTCCAGGGAAGATGGGAGGCCAAGGAATCCTTATGTCAAAATTTACTTTCTTCCAGACAGAAGGTAAGGGTGTGAAACAGAAGTAAATGTTCTTGAAAATAAATAAGAAATGTTAATAACAGTAGGTGTTTCAGTTCGGTCTTATTTATTTTTATATATCACACTAGTCAGCTATTTATGAAGTTTAACATAAGCATAATGATTCAAATGATTCACATGATTCATATTTTATTATGATTCTTATTAGTCTTCAAAATGGTGACCGTGAGTGCAAGATTGTTTTAAAATGCATATCAAATGTCATAGATGATTTTATTGAATATTTATTTTACATTGTATGGATTTTTTTTTTTTTTTCAGAGAGAGTGAGCACAGGCAGACAGAGTGGCAGGCAGAGGCAGAGGGAGAAGCAGGCTTCCGCCGAGCAAGGAGCCCAATGTGGGACTCGATCCCAGGACGCTGGGATCATGACCTGAGCATACTCAGGTGTCCCCATTGTATGGATTCTTTTTTTTTTTTTAAAAAAGATTATTTATTTATTTATTTGACAGACAGAGATCACAAGTAGGCAGAGAGGCAGGCAGAGAGAGAGGAGGAAGCAGGCTCCCCGCTAAGCAGAGAGCCTGATGCGGGGCTTGATCCCAAGACCCTGGGATCATGACCTGAGCCGAAGGCAGAGGCCTTAACCCACTGAGCCACCCAGGCGCCCCCATTGTATGGATTCTTAAATGATGTATATTTTCATTTATCAAAATCATTAAAAGTTACAGTTTTTAAAATCAGGTACATTTTTAACACAATCTACAGCAGCAAAAAGCTGGAAAGGATACCAGAATGTACTCATACTCCCTTACAACGCCTACCTCCTCATACTAAGATATCATTTCTTTATATTCCATAAAATTAATGAGTGCTTTATATCTGCCCACCCCATATCATCCAGAACCTTTACCACCGTGCCTAGAATCAGCTTCTTCAAGCATCATTGGTTTGGTTTGTGTCCATGTTAATTAGGATAAATGATATTGTTCTGCCCTAATTTAAACAGAGACATTAGGATTGGAGAAATAGCTTTTCAAAAATTATCTAATCACTTTTAATCTCCGGAACATAAAAAAATAAGAGAGACTATTGGATAGACATCATGAGAAGAGGAAGAATTAATGGCGTCGATGACCTGTCCCCCAGCTCTTCTTGCGTCGCTCGTTTCCAGGACAGAGTGTTCTCAAGGTCTGGTCGTTTTTTCTCAGGCTGCAAGTGGCCTGGCACAGGGCTAATCTTCAACATGTTTACACAATTCTGGGCCCACATGTACTTAGTTCAAGTGAAAGTCATCAGATTTGAGTGCCTAAGTATCATCTGAAAAACAATCTCTCAAAGAAAAGGATAAACGAAAGGAAGTAGACAATGAACAAAGGCCTTACATTTTGATACTTTTGAGTGAAATTTGTGAAGATAATTCCTCAGAAAACATGTCAAGGTGCCAACACATCTAAAACGATTAGAGACTGTTTGCCGTATAATTTTATCTTACGAAGTTTCCTTGGAGAAAGCTGTTTTCTCACAACTTAGGTTGTCTTTCGGATAGGGGTATACTTTGAACTGCAAAGGAAGAAGAGGATATTCATAACTGGGGCTTTTAACTAGCTTAAGCTTTAGTTGGATCTGGATTTCTCGGGCACATTACCCTGCCATCCTGGAGACCATGTCACTTGGCTTTCCAGAGCACGCATGGTTTCAGGCATTCTCAGAATGCCGCCGTCACAACCTGCAGGAAACGCTGCCTTCCCATCAGTGTTCTTGTGTGCACGCAGAACTTCAGTTTCTACTTCCTCAGCCTTTGAAGAAAACCACTTTTGAAGATGATAAAAATCTTTCAAGTTTTAGAATTTATTATTGATTATTTTTGTTTAGTTTTATTTTATTTTATTTTATATACCCTTTCCCCTTTCTCAGCAGATAGATCTAAAATGGAAAGGAAGGTCCCCCTCACTATTCCTTTAATATTTAAAGGCATTTTTAAAAAATATCTATTCTCAACACCAAAGAATGTGGGAAACATTTAAATATTTCATTCTCAAATACTTTCTCAGCTGTCTCCTTGTTACCTATCAAGAATTTGAGGAATATTTGAGCAAGTTTATTGCTTACTTATTAATTGATAAAGTTGTGTTGGGGTTTTATTTTTATTTATTTGAGAGAGAGAGAGAGTAAGTGAGAGAGCATAGAAGCAGAGGAAGAGGGAGAAGCAGACTCCCCAGCTGAGCATGACCAGAGTTGAAGGCAGATACTTAACTGACTGAGCCACTCAGGTGCCCCAGGGTTTGTATCTTTAAAAAGTGATGGGTACTGAGGTGGGCACATATTGCATGGAGCACTGGTGTTGTATGTAAGCAATGAATCTTGGAACACTGCATCAAAAACTAGGGAAATTGGAAGGGGAGGTGAACCATGAGAGACTATGGACTCTGAAAAACAATCTGAGGGTTTTGAAGGGGCGGGGGGGTGGGAGGTGGGGGAACCATGTGGTGGGTATTAAGGAGGGCACGTATTGCATGGAGCACAAAAACAATAAATTCTGTTACACTGAAAAGAAATAAAAAAGAAAAAACAACTAATGATGTATGGTGACTAACATAATACACATACACAAAATAAAAATTAAAATATAGAAGAGAATTCTTTGGCTAACTCAGAAACAGCTATATTATCGTCAATTTTTTTTTCTGTTGATACAAGTTTTTACACATAAATAAAGGACTGTTTATGCTTTGGGTATGAATTATTTCATTTTTCGTGACAGTTTTTCTGGGAGAAAAACAATTTGAATAGGTGAACATGGAAAATAATTGATGCCTTTTTATCGATAAGAATTCTGGAGGGACCTGTGAGCTTGCATTGAAGAGATGTAAATTAGAATGTTACTGTGCTAGTCAGTCCATTCAAAACTTTATTTTCTAAAGTGATGAACTATGTACTCTAAAAAGCAGTTGGGTGGGAAGCCTGGGTGGTTCAGTGGGTTAAACCTCTGCCTTCAGCTCAGGTCATGATCTCAAGGTGCTGGGATTGAGCCCCACATCAGGCTCTCTGCTCAGCGGGGAGCCGGCTTCCCCCCTCTCTCTGCCTGCCTCTCTGCCTACTTGTGATCTCTCTCTCATTCTGTCAAATAAATAAATAAAATCTTATTTTTAAAAAAAATTAAAAAAAGTTAAAAAAAAGCTGGGTGTGCTTTACATTCTTTCATATCTTGAAGTAAAGTTGGTTTTCAGTCAAAAACATTTCTTTCTCTCATTTTAAGTAAACACAGCAAGTATTTTCATGGCGTTACTGTGGTAAATGGAAACCAAAAATACTGGTAGCATGAAAAGGCTTTAGGTTGGATTTTATTTAAAAAAAAAAAAAAAGTTTCCATTCTTAACAGGTTAATGATGCTGTTAGAGATCAATGACTTATTGTTGTTGGGCTGCTATTAAGAAAAAATCTCAATGACTTATTGTTGTTGGGCTGCTATTAAGAAAAAATCTCAATAGCATGCATATTGATCTTAGTTTTTAAGTACTCTTAGCAATTTTTCAGTGTTTGACTTACACAACCTGATCTTATTTTGTTTGTCTCTTTGTTTTAAAGATTTTATTTTTAAGTAATCTCTATACCCAATGTGGGCCTCGAACTCATAACCTCAAGATCAAGAGTTGTATGCTGCACCTACTAAGTTGCTCCCATCTTTTTAACCTGATCTTATTTTGAAGACTTTTGTTATACTTCTAGGAAAAAAAAAAAAAAAAACTCATTTGCCTTTTTTTTTTTTTTTTTTTTTTTGCTTGCTGAAGATAATTTTTCATGTTTCTTTGCATGGACTAGTGCTTCAATACACATTACACATTAAATTACCTTATTAAATGTTAATTGTACATGGTGGGTGTGTGAGGAATTTCAGTGATTATCTACTCTCCCTCCTACCCAGTATAGAAATCCAAAGGGACACATGCACCCGAATGTTTATAGCAGCAATGTCCACAATAGCCAAACTATAGAAATCCCTTCTGAAATAGTCCTCTTTAGCTGAGAACTTTTTTCACTCCTTAAGAGGAAATCGAGGTTTATTTTTCCATTCCCTTTCAGATTGCAGTATAAACCACTGTTGAATTATACAGCGAGTCTCCCACTAAATGCTTTCTTCCTGGTTTTAAAGGAGGGAACTTTCTCTCTTCACAGGGTCTCATAATTTTTTAAAGCATGGAATATACGTAGGTGCTTTATAAATATTTGTGAAATTTTTAGATGAAGAGAGGTGATGACAGGAGGAATAAATCATAGCCCTTGTTATTTTTTCTATTATTTAGTTATTTTTATTTATAAAACTTTTCCATAACACGGAAGAGAGTTAAAATTTCCTACATGGGTTTGCAAAGTTACTTTCCTAACAAGACAATAGAAATTAATAAAGATACACTGTTTTAAAATGGCTTTTTGACACATTAAATATATGAGCTGTTGAAATATATGTGCTTTTGATTGGTTAAATCCAATCTGTATTGAGCATTAAGCCCTGCTCAAGAAGAAGTTGCAGAGACGCTCTATCCTTTCTCAGTTCTCCCTGCTTCCTGTATTCTAACAGTCTTAGAATTGTATTGTGCTGAGCAGTTAATATAGTTCTGCTCGGACCTTATTGTCTACTCAGTTCAGATAAGCTCTCTAGATAGCTTAATGTTTTCTTCCTAGATGATTTTCTTTATTCCTATCCCACCATTGATCCTCTCTAATAAGCTAGAGTAGAGATCTCCAAAAGGAATGCACCCAGGGGATGTCTGAGACAGTCCGTTGGAGTTCAGGAAGAAATATTTGGATTTTCTGAATTTTTACCTAAGTATTTTCATTACCTGATTCTTTTTCTAATTAATATAATTTTAGGTAATTGATAATTACCTAAAAATAATTACCTAATTATTTTAAATTTCTAACTTTGTATAATCACAAATTGACACAATATATTAGTAAAACAGTACAGTAATACATGTATATATTTTGTGACTTTATATGCATGTAATGGGATGCTTTGTCAAAAGCATTCACTTGATAGAGATATGCAATTAAAAAAAATATGGAAGCCTGTGAGCTGGAAGTCCCATCCATTAGGGATGGCAGGCTTGCTTTTCCAGCCAATGTTAGAGTGGCTACCCCACACAGAAATAATTTTACAGGGGCACATGTGTAGCTCAGTTAAGCAGCTGAGTCTTGATTTCAGCTCAAGTCATGATCTTCGGGTCCTGAGATGGAGCCCTGTGTGGAGTCCTGTGGGTCATGGAGCCTGCTTAGGGTTCTCTCTCTCCCTCTACCCCTTCTACCCCACAAAAAAAGAAAAAAATAATTTTACAGTGCTTTTAAAGATCTGGTAACTGTCAGATGGGCAAGTATGTATTTCTTTATGCAAGAAAGTAACTTGATAAAATGTAATTATAATTGCTCAGCTGAACTATATGGATAAAAAGTTGTGAATGTCACAATTTATTGGACTTTTGTGTAATTACACTTCTGTAGTTTAAGTGAGTATTGTATGTAATGTTATTGGTTCATTGCCATTTTGAAGGATTCCAATAAGGCAATATGTTTAAAAATATGTAGAATTACTGTTTTTCAGTCTGGTTTTATTTAGATTTTGTGAAAGGTGAAGTTTTTAATTATCATGGAAGGATTTCAGATTTATTGAAATATTGCCTCTATAAAGTGATGTAATTATATACTTATAAATTATAATGTAAATTATGTACTTTATATTAAATTATATACTTATAAATTCTAGTAGGAGTTTAAGTGATATAATATTTATAATGTATGATAAATATATTTGTGCTAAGACTTCACTCCCTGAGAAATTTTAAATGAATAATTTTTAGGGAAAAACTTAAAGGTTCATGTAAGTTTTTATATTCTTTTTTTTTATAGTGATAAAAACAAGAGAAGAACAAAAACAGTAAAGAAAACATTGGAACCCAAATGGAACCAAACATTCATTTATTCCCCGGTCCATCGAAGAGAGTTTAGGGAGCGAATGCTAGAGGTTACGCTCTGGGATCAAGCTCGAGTTCGAGAGGAAGAAAGTGAATTCTTAGGAGAGGTATCTGGAATTATTTTAAAACTGAGACTATTCATGTCCTCTTAAATACTTTTTTTCATGTGATTATCAGTAAAATCATATATTTGAATATCTGAAAAAGTAAACCATTTCTTTCATGGAATGAATTTATTGCTCTAAGACAAAACATTGATGCCTTTTAAAAAATGGTTTCTAAATAATCTGGGGCAATTTTTAGGTGTTTATTCCTACTGTAGAAATCTCAGTGTTGAATGCTGAAAGTTTGGTTTGTGTTTCACAAATGTATTGCATTTGTGGCAGCTAATACGGTTCTGCTTAGGAACCAGAGCTGAAGAGTGAGTTATCATCACACAGCAGTTCTCATATACATAATCACAAACGGTGTCATCTTTGCACAGGACCCTAAAAGAATAAAAGAGTCATTATTCCTGTGGACTGGTTTCCTTTGTAAATTTATTAAATATTCATATTATAAAATCCATATGAGGATACAGTTCCTATTAAAAATCCATTCTTCACTTTCTTTCCTGTTTTGAATTCTTAGTGACATGATACATTGAACACAGAGTTTTAAATAAGACAGACTTTGATTCATATCACACCTTTCTCACTTAACAGCTAGTATGAGCTTAGACCAGTTTTTTTTTTTTTTTTTTACCTTTGTTAGCTTTGGTACCTTATCTGTAAAAGTTGAATAAGACCAATCTAGCAGGTTTTTTTTTTCTGAGAATTAAGATAACTTATGACATCGTTCTTAATGTCTAGTAGATGCTTTTAATTTGGTTTTGTCTCCCCACTTAAAGGTTTTTGTAAAGGTTAAATTAATAAATGTAAATAAAGTTTTTTTCAATTACCAAATAATATACAAATGTTAGTTATTACAGACTTATAGTAATAAGCATTATTTCTTTAATGACAAATTTGCATTTCCCTGATGATTAATGATGTTAGTGATCTTGTTTTGTGTCCGTTAGCTGGGTGCCTTCTTTGGAAAAATGTCTGCTCTTATCTTCTGACCAGTTTTTATTTATTTACTTATTTTTATTTTTTTATAAACATATAATGTAATATTAGTCCCAGGTTTACATACTCCACGGCACTCACTGTAGCATCTGCCCAGTTTTTAAAATGGATTTTTTGATTGTTTTGGTGTGGAATTACAGAAATTCTTTATATATCTTCAATATTAATCCCTTTAATTAATTAAGGGATTGATAAAGATCCCCCTAATTAATTAAAAGGATTAATTAAGTTAATCATTCACCCAATTAATTAATCAATCAATTAAGTGATATTGAAAGTATATCATTTGCAAATATCTTCTCCCACCCAGTGGGTTACCTTGTTAACAGTTTTGTTGAAAGTTTCCTTTGTTGTGAAAAGCTTTCTCTTTTAATGTAGTCCCAATAGTTTATTTTTGCTTTTGTTTCTCTTGCCTTAAGAGACTTATTTAGAAAAATGTTGCTATGGCCCATGTCAGAGAAATTACTGCCTGTGCTCTTCTCTAGGATTTTTGTGGTTTCAGGTCTCATTTAAGTCTTTAATCCATTTTGAGTTTGTGTAAAAAAGTGGTCCAGTTAAATTCTTTGCATGTAGATGTCCAGTTTTTCCAACATCTATTTGTTGAAGAGACTGTATTTTTCCTGTTACATAGTCTTGCTTCCTTTGTTGACGATTGACTACATAATTGTCGGTTGATTTCTGGACTTTCCATTCTGTTCCGTTCATTTCTATATCTATTTTTGTGCCAGCACCGTTCTGTTTTGATTACTATATCTTGAAATCTGGGATTCTGATACCTCCAGTTTTGTTTTTCTTTTTCAAGATTGCTTTGGCTATTGGAGTCTTCTGTGGTTCCATATAAATTTTAGGATGATTAGTTCTGTGAAAAATGTTGGTATTTTGATAGGGCTGCCTTAAATCTGAAGATTGCTTTGGGTAATATGGATGTTTTAATAATTTCCAATGCACAGCGTGGAATATCTTCCCATTTGTCTGTCTCATCTTCAATTTCTTTCATGTGTTTTATAGTTTCAGAGTACAGGTCTTTCATCTCCTTGGTTAAGTTTACTCCTAGGTTTTTTGTTTTTCCTTTTTTAAAAAATTCTTTGTGCCATTGTAAATAGGATTGTTTTCTTAATTTCTCTTTCTACTACTTTATAATTAGTGTATAGAAATGTAACAGATTTTTGATTTTCTATCCTGTGACCTTGCTAAATTCATTTATCCATTCTAGTAGTTTTTTTGGTGGAGTCTTTAGGGTTTCCTGTATATAATGTCATGACCTCTGCAAATAGTGAAAATTTTGCTTCTTCCTTACCAATTTTGATGCCTTTTATTTCTTTTTTTTGACTGAGTGTTGTGGCTGGGACTTCTGGTACTATGTTGCATAATAGTGGTGAGAGTGGACATCTTCACCTTTTTTTTGTTTTAGGGGAAATGTTTTTAGTTTTTCACCTTTGAATATGATGTTAGCTGTGGGTTTTTCCTATATGGGCTTTATTATGTTAAGGTATGTTCCCTCTAAACCTACTTTGTTTAGGGTTTTTGTCATGAATGTACTTTTTCAAAAGGTTTTCTGCATCTACTGAAATGATCATATGGTTTTTATCCTTTCTCTTATTGCTATGATATATCACAATGATTGGTATATATTGAACCACCCTGTATCCCAGGAATAAATCCCATTTGATTGTGGTGAATGATTTTTTTAGTGTACTTTTGGATTTGGTTTGCTAATACTTTGTTGAGAATTTTTACATCTGTGTTTATCAGAGATCTTGGCCTGTTATTTTTTTTTCCTTTTTTGTACTGTCTTTATGTAATGACAAATTTAACAGTAGGCGGGTGGTCAGAGGTCTATAAAAAATTCAGATATTTAAAACTATTAAGTCAGTAAGAAGTTATGCATATTTAACTTTTATTTAGTTATTGTCAAAATATATGGACAATTTTGTAACATAACATTGTTTTTGACCAACAGCATTATTATTATAATTATCATTATTATAAAAGTTATGAGACCATTTAAGAGAGTTTCTATATTGCAGATATACAATGTTCTTTTGTCTCTTGGCTTTGTAGATTTTAATTGAATTAGAAACAGCATTATTAGATGATGAGCCACATTGGTACAAACTTCAGACCCATGATGTTTCTTCATTACCACTTCCCCACCCTTCTCCATATATGCCACGACGACAGCTCCATGGAGAGAGCCCAACAAGAAGGTTGCAAAGTAAGTTTTCAGTGAGATTTATCAGACCATTATGAATTACCTTAAATGATATATATATGACATAGAATTTGAAGATCCCATTATGGGTATTAACAGGCATCTATTAGTGTTTTCATAGCTACTGATGGTTTTAAATTGATACACTAAAATGAGGTTATACTTACAGCATTCATTTGTCATGGTATGACCCCACAGTTATGTTTTAATTTTGGCTATTGGAAACTTACATAGAAATGAGATAGCAACTATAGTAAAATTTGGTCGTGTAGCTATACATGTCTGAAATTATGATTTTCATCTTCATTATGCTAACTATTTTATAAATATATAGGAGGACAAGTATAGTATAGTGGACCATGAGCATTAGTCAAACAAACATGGGTTTAAAGTTTGATTCTCTCACTTAAGAAGCATATGACTTCAGGTAGGTTCTTTCTCTAATTCACTGTCCTTGTTTATAAAAGTTAAATATTCTCGGGAATATAAACTGATGTGATTATTGTTGTTATTATTATTGTCAGTGTTTGCATTTTACCGAGGATTTTACAAAGTCCAAAATATCAAATAGAATTTGATCAATTCGGAGAATCTTAAAAGAAATGTGGAAATGTTTTCTAGACTGAAAAGTGGCATTATTTTGTTTGTTGTTCCTACAGATCTAATTTGTTTTCTTGATGAGTCTATTATTAAAAGGGGGAGGTGTCTACTCACTTTTTGTGTAGTATTCATGGGATAATTTTATCTTCATGGAGTCAGCATTTTCCAGGCTTAGCAACATTTTTTTTGTGCAGTAATGGAGAACTGGTTGACATTAACCAAATTTCAGAAGTGTACATTTATAAGCACAAAAGGCATGTCATTTATCAATCAGAAGAAATGTATTTGGCAACATAACAAATGACTCTGGTCTACGTGGATCACATTTTCCCTGCTGAATAGAGGACTAAATTATATATCAGAAGGCTATTTGATGAATAGAGAATTAGAAGAAAGGATAGGTCTTATGGGATATTTAGTCATAAGAAAGCCTAGAGAATTACCTTCACTCCTTTTTAAAATAATGTCTTTGATGACTTATTTACTTATGAATTTTATTTCCTGTGGTTACAGTCTCTCATTATTTAAGCACTAATTTTACAGCACTCACTTTTTTCAGCTTCTCCACAGAGTAAACATTTATCCACAGTTATTTGCAATTGCCTTTATAACATCTCTTGTTGTAATAATTACACTACTGTGAATTTTATGTGGCGTCATTTTGGTTTGTATTCTTTTGGGTCCCTGTAATCCACCCAAGTACATTATCTCTAAATCACAGGGTAGGATCATGGGTTACTACACGAAGTTTACTAATACAAACCATTTCGTACTAATTCTTATAGTTTGTTTATAGGTCGCTACTAATACTTACCCCAGTTGCTATTACAGACTCTTAATATCTAAACTCTTAGATCTACCAACAATTTTCATTACTTTTTTTCCTCCCCAGTGAATTAAAAATAGTGGAAGAACAATGAGGATGGATTCTTTCTAGTTAGCTACATGTATCATAGATTTTCATGCAATTAATTTGATTTAGTTAAGTTTATAGCTTTTAATATTTAATCATTCCCCAAATAGCTCCTCTGCTACTTAATCATTAATAGTATTAAATTCACTCGTGGGTAATATGGTTTCATATTGCACCATTCAGTCTTGTCACTACCTACCAACTAACCTCTGATAAAATAAATTTTCAGTATTTGAACATATGGTAAAAATTGGTGTTTTGCATCTAGAATGTAATCATAATTTATTAACAATGTGTAACACTGAAGATAAATAAAAACGTGTACATATACATAAAGGAAATGAAGATTTTAACACTTAGAAATAGAAGGTTAAAGACATTACTATTGGCTGAGGATATATTGCTCATCAATGTCAAGTTCAAGTTAAGGTACATATAAGTAAACATTAATTATTTTAAAAATTCATTCATAAGAATGACCTCCTTAAGGTTTGGTTTTTTTTTTTCATGGAAAGAGTAAATATTGCATTTATGTCTTATTTGGTCAAAGATCATGATCATTAACGTATTTGATGAAACGTATGTATGAATAGATATCGTCAAAAATATATAATAATCCCTCATTTCTTCTCTACATCCACATAATAGAATATGTTGGTAATTCAATCTCTGAGGCTGTGAGCTGAGGCTATGATATATATCATAGCCTACATATATAGCCTATATATATATATACACATATATATGTATATATCATAGCCTCAGATATACACACACGAACGTATAAATATATATTGAACATATATGGATATTTATCGGTATTGTTGGAATTCTGTTTTCCCTGCTCATGATTTCCTATTTTAATCTATTTGTAGATTCAAATTCAAATTCAAATTTGTAGATTCAAATGATTCAAAAAAGTATTTCATTTCCATGGACATTAATGATTTATAATTTTAAACATGTAAGGAAATATTTTTAAAAGCACTCTAATAGTAATGGCATATATCTTATAGCTAACTTAAATATTTTTTTAATTTTTTTTGAGATGGAAGTACAGGCAACTTTGATTATAACGTTTGAATGGTTTCCCTAGTAAAGGAATTAGTGAAGGTATTTGAAATGGATGGCTTTTTCTTACACCAGTATTTCTGTATGTGGCAAAGTAAGAGGGTTCTATGTATTAAAACATCTGTAGAAAGGGCCACATGCTCATTGCTCATGTCTGAAAGAAATTAGATGATGAGAAATTAAAATTTTAATATGAAAGTAATATTTTCTATAATTTTTAACTTCAGGCTACTTTTACCCACTGTTATCCCAGATGTTATTTAGACATTACCAAATGTGCATATTTCAAAGAGTGATTGATTAAGCATTCTTAAAAAGGTGTGAGCAAGATTGGAGCCATATGTTCAAATAACTAAAATTTTTCAATAGAGAAGTGAGATTGCTTTTACAGATGGTAAAATATCTCACATATTCACATAATTTTATTTTGATTCATTGGTGAGAAACTCTTCATTACTCTCCTGACACATAGATTATTTTTGAAGGTATATTTTGATGTATAAGTTTTTATTTTTATATATTCTTTACTCTCATTCAGTTAAAGTTGCATAGTGTCTCAAGTGAAGTATTTTCCTTTTTAACATGACAAAAGTCATTTACAAATTTGTTACTTGGTATCTTATTAACCATTCTTATCACAATTTGAACTATACAGATGAAAAAGAGTTTTCTTTTTTGATCCTTTATTCTTTTCCTAGTCCCATTTTAATCAGATTTATCTCTTTGACATTTCAGATGTTAATTCTTTATTTAGCAAAATGTAACATTATTACCCTTTCACTTTTTGAAATAGATAACTTCACATCTACTATTTTTATACAGTCTCATAACCACAAATCTTTAGAAAAGTGAATGGAAATAAATCATTGGGACAAAACCAAAATGATGGTTTTGAGAGGTGTTAGGTAAAAGAGATGTGATTTCCTCATGTAAGTTTCTCAAGATTTCAACCATTTGAGATGTGTTTTGGCCAATGTTCTAATTTTCTATACCATTCTCTTATTTCTCTCTTTCTTGGACTGCAGTTACATGTTTAAAGATCTTTTAACATTGTTCTACAGGTTATTGAGTTCTGTTTATTTTTTAATTTCTTTTTCTCTTTTTCTCAGTTTTGATTATTTTTACTTACTGTGTCTTTAAGTTACTGGTATTTTCTTCTACAGTGTCCAATTTCTCTGAAATTCATACTACTAATTGTTTTAGCAAAAATGTATTTTTCATTTTAAAATTTACATTTGGTTTTCTTAGAACTTCCTATTTTTATTATATCCCTGTGTGTATAATATTATATACATATATGATGTCTATGTGTATAAATATATTAACAATTTACAGGATCATATATATACACATATGTAAATGTATGGAAAATCCATAGCATTACATATATACATACATGTGTACATAGGTGTACATGTGTATATGTAATGTACATACATGTATATTCAGTATCTATATTGTATTTATATGTAATGTATGTGTGTGTGTGTGTGTGTAATCCTGGGAATTCTCACATACATTTATAATATTTATTTTTAAATCTGCTAACTGCAATATCTTAGTCTTCTGTGGGTCTACTTATAGTTCTGATATTTTCCTTTGATTCTGGATCACATTCTATGTGTTTTACATATATAATAATTTTTTATTGTATACTGGACATTGTGTTCCTTACCTTTTAGAGGCTCTGGATTTGGAAAAATGTTGGCTTTTATTTTGGTAGACAGTGAAATTATTGAAGGATCACCTAAAACATATGAAGGATATGTTAAGGCAATTCTATTTTGGTTCTTCCTTAGTTCTAAAGCATAGTCCTTAGTCTGGTTTGTGGTTTTCATTCCTAATGTGTGAACTTCCCAGGCAAAATCCAAGATATTGGCCAAAATCCCATGATACCACTGGACTTTAAACTCCAGATTCTGTGTCCCTGTGCATCAAGAAGTTGCATCTCTTTTAGCTTTCCAGCTGTGGCTTTCTTCTTGTTTTTCCCTCTGCAGTTTACAATTTAGGGAAGGATTTAGGGGGCTGTTGTATGTAAATTTTGTGCCTCCCTTTTTCTGGCTCCCTCTTTTTCAGGATTTTCCTTATATTCTACCTGCTCTGAAAACTCTGAATTCTGACCTTTGGCTCTTCAGCCATGTAAGAATGAAACTTTTTTTCTTGAGCTATAGCACCTCTGCAGAGCACCAAACTGGGAAGGCCCTTAGGAGAAAAGCTGTTTCAGTATGCACTTTTCTTATTTCAAGGGCCATGTACCAATTTCTGTCTGCATCTGTTTGTTGTCTGGTGTCTTTAAACAGTTTTTGTTAAAATATTTGTCCATTTGTAATTATGACTGGCAGGAGAGTTAGTCTAATATAAGTTACTCTGTCATTCCCAGAAGCAAAATTCTACATTTTTAGTAAACTTTTTACTGAAGTATAGCATCTATACAGAAATGTGTATAAATCATAAATATGCCCCCAAGTGAATTTTCACAAAGTACCAGAAACCATGTAAGTAGCACCCACATCAAGACATAGAACATTACCAGCCTCCCTCTTGCTCTCTTCTAGTAAGTATTCTTCCTGCCAAGGTCAAATACCACAAAAGAGTTTTGCTTATTTCTAACTTAATGTAAATGGAATACTCACACATACATAGGAATTTTATAGAATTGGAATTACAAATATTTTATTCTTTCACATCTGGCTTTTTTTTCTTACCAAGGTGTTTGTGAGGTTTATCAATATTGTTGCAAATAATTGCAGTTAACTTATTTTCATTGCTATACACCATTCCTTTCTCTAAATATCCAAGAATTTATGCATTCTGCAGTTGACTAGTAATTTGCTTTCAGATTTGGGCCATTCCTACTAGTGCTGCTTTGAAATTTCTCATACATGCCCTTTTGTAATCATATGTGTTCATTTTTGCTCTGAATATACCTGGTAGTAGAATCAATGGGTAATAGGCTATGCTCATATTCAAATGCAGTAGATATTATTAAACAGTCTCTCAAACTATACCCATTTTACTTCCTACAGTAAAAAACCACACCAATTTGTACTTCCTACAGTAGTGTTGAGGGTTTAAGTTTCTCCACATCATTACTTGTTTTTGGTATTTTTACTTTCACTACCATTCACGTGGATGTTCAGTGTTACCTCACTGTGGCTATAATTTTCATTTCTCTAATGACCTTTTCATAGGTTAATAGACCATTTAGATATCCTCTTTTATGAAGAGCCTACTCAAATTTTTAGCCCATTTTTCATTTGGGTTCTTTCTTTTCTTATTGCTTTATGAGGTTTTTTTTTTTTTTGAAATTATAAGTTTGAATTCTTTATAGCATAAATATATTGCAAATGTATTTTACTTTCTAACTTGCCTTTCCACTCTTAAATGAGATCTTTTAATCAACAGAAATTTTTAGTTTTCCAATTTTTTCTTTGGTGTTAGTGTGTTGGTGTGATCTGTATGAAAATATCTTTGTCTTCTTTAATATCAAGTTTATATGTTTTCTTCTAGAATAGTGCTTTATTCTGCTTGTTGAATCTACAACTCATTTGGAATTGAGTTTTGTATATTGTGTGAGGTAGGGATCAAAATTCATTCTTAACCCTTTGGATGTCAACTTGGTCCGTATATTTATTTAAAAAGCCGCATGCCTTTGGTTAACTTTTTGAGTCTATTTCTTTCAATTAGGCAACTTTTCTATTCTTGTGTCAATATCAAAGTATCTTAATGGCTGTAGCTCTAAATTGTGATATCTGGAAGTGTAACTAACCCAGCTTTGTTCTTCTTTAAGGTCATTATTAATATTCTTATTTTTTTGCTCTTAATCAACAAATTGAGTATCAAATGATCATTTTTCATAAATACCCTTCAGGAATTTTGATTCAAATTACATTCATCATTTTGGGGAGAACTGAAATCTCTCCAGGGAGTGAGGAGATTCCACTTTATGAATCTGTTGTATCTCTAAATAATATTTTAATAGATTTCAATGAAAAGATTTTATATCTTTACTATATCAGTAACTAGGGATTTGACTTAAGTGGATGTTGATATTAAGAAATAAAAGTTATTATTATTCATTATTCATTGAATTCTAATAACATTTTCATACATTATTTTGAGTTTTGATGTACAATATTATGCTACCTGTGAATAATGACAATTTCTCCTCTTTCTTTCAAATTGTTATACCTTGCTTTCCTTTTTCTTACTCAATGCTTTGGCAAGGTCTTATCATAAAATGCTGAGCAAAGTGGTATTGTTGAGTAGAAGTTGCCATCCATGTTTTGTTCCCCAATTCTTAGGAAAAACTTTAAATATTTATCAATTATAGTTGATATTTTTGTTAAATTAGTGTTAAATTTTTACACTACACTGAGATTCAGGAAGTTCTGTTTTATTCCTAGTTTGACGAAAGTTTTAAATCCTGAATGCATATTGAATGTATCAATTTTTTCTAGATATATGGATATATGCATATAATATTTCTCTTTTATTCTACAAATATGGTATATTGCATTGATTTTCAAATGTTAATCTAGCCACTCCTGTGATGAATTCAGGTATCTTATGATGCGTTATCAATTTATCTATCCCAGGTTTCAATTTACTGATACTATATTTAGAATTCTTGCATCTATATTCATGAGAAGGAAAGATTGTTTTTTATTAGCTTTTGTTATCAATGCTATGCTGGCTTCAAAAAGTACTAGGAAATATTATTCTTTTTCTGTTTGATGTCTTATTTACTCTTCAAGTTTGGATTTCAGTGTTGTGCTGGTTTCATAAAAAGTGAAAGTATACCATTATTTTCTATGTGAGAGAATTTCTGCATTATTGGTATTAATTCTTTAAATTTTTAGGCATATTCACCATTTAAGTCATTAAGGTTGGTAATTTCTTAGTGTATAGGTTTTAAATTATAATTTCAGTTTCTCTGCTAAATTTAGAACTAATCAAAATATGTGACTTGTACCAGCTTTATTAAGTTGGATTCATCTTGGAATCTTTACATTTCTTCTATTAGAAAATTATTTACATGAAATTACTCATAATAATGTCTTGTTATCCAGTTAATGTCTATTGGATGTGTAGTGATGTCCTTCTTTTTCTTTTCTTGTTTTTCTTGGTCAGACTTATAGTAGTCTTTCACACAAAAAAACCTGTTTTATTTACTTTCTAGGTTGTATTTGTTTTTCTTTTCCACTAATTTCTGTTCTTATTATATCTCTCTTTTACTTTCCTTAGATATAGCTTGTTTCTCCTCATTTCTTCAGAAAATAATTATGTAATATTTATTGTGGTGCTTTCATTTACCTATCAGTCATTTAGGCATGTATTATTAACTCTCCAAACCCTAGGGTTTGTTTGTTTGTTTGTTTCTTTCTTTCTTTCTTTCTTTCTTTCTTTCATTTTTGTCTGGCATATCAGAGTATATAACCTTTGCATCATTTGGAATCTTTAAAATTACTAATTCTCTTTATGGTGATTTGTATAACAATTTTGGCAAATGTTCTTGAGAAGAATGTTTATTTTGTCACAGTTCTGTACATGTTCTACAAGTTATTGAGGTTTATCAGTTTTGTTCAAATCTTGGTTTGCTTTTTTTTTTTTTTCAATCTAACTATTCCACTGGTTATTGAGAGTTCTTAACATTCTATGTATGATTGTGGACTTTCTCCTTTTAATTTTGTCACTATTTGCTTAATGGATTTTGAAGTTATGTTATTGGGTGTATACTAACTAAATTGTTATACTTTTTCTAATAGACTGATAATTTTATCATTACATAATATGTCTTTTTATATCTAGGCATGCTTTTTCCTTAAGGCCTTCTTTGCTTGGTGTTAGTAATGCTATATCTGCTTTTCTTTGGTTAACATTTTTTTGTGTTGTGTATTTTTTTCAATCCTTTTGCTTTCCACTTATTTGTGTCCTTATATTTAAGGTTTATCTTTTGAAAACAATGTAAAGTTCATCTTCTTAAATCCGTTATGACAAGACTTATTTTTTTTTATTTTTTTATTTTTTATAAACATATATTTTTATCCCAACATGGATGGAACTAGAGCGTATCATGCTTAGCGAAATAAGTCAAGCAGAGAAAGACAAGACTTATTTTTTATTGGAGTAATTAATACATTTATATTTAATGTAATTTCTTACAAATTGTGCTTAATATTTTACACGATAGTGTTTATTTTTTATTTTCTTGCTTTCTTTTGAAATTCACATTATTTTATTTATATCCACAAATATTTAGTTACTTGTTATGGTGTTTGTGATTGATCCAAAGATACATGATGTTTATATATCAATAAAACTCTTATTCACAAACTTGCATGTAAAATACACATTTTTTTCAAAAGCTATATTTAATTTTACTTAGGTATCTGTGTTTCCAGTCAAATATCAATTTTCCTTCTCCTTACCTACTCGCATCTCTTATGGAGGTTATAGGAAGCCCTAAAAAAGGGAAATATTCAGAAAAGACCCATTAATTTTTAATCCTTCTAGAGCTTCATTGATTTGTCCTATTTGAATCTAGGTCTATGCACAGAAATTTTTACTAATGTTGGTTCTTTGGGCCTTAGCATCCAGCTTGGTCATGGAGCTACCATCCCAGAATCCTAAAATATCACTGGACTGCAGAGAGTTCCTAGAGCCTGGCTCCCTATTATTCACAAAGCTCTTTAACCATTGTCCCTTACTAATTCTGAGGAATATTGGCCTTCAGCAGTGCTTTCCTCCTTTCTCTGCCCCCCCTCTACACTCCTTTCTTATTTCTCTCCTCTAGCAAAATCTCATTAATAAGCCTAGAGTATGGAAAGTAAAGTGCTATATGTCACTTTTCTTTTCAACTGGAAACATTAATTTCCCTAGTTAAAAGGAACACAGGGCACCTGGGTGGCTCAGTGGGTTAAGCCGCTGCCTTCGGCTCAGGTCATGATCTCAGGATCCTGGGATCGAGTCCTGCATCGGGCTCTCTGCTCAGCAGGGAGCCTGCTTCCTCCTCTCTCTGAGTACTTGTAATCTCTCTCTGTCAAATAAATAAATAAAATCTTAAAAAAAAAAAAAAAAGAAACACACAAAAAACTTGCCACCTCTTTAAAATATAAAAATGTAAGAATAATAAAGCATAATTTATATCTCAGTACATGATCATGCCATAATTTTGGAACTTGTATAATTTTTTATTATATATAGACAGGAAAGTTGTAAAACTAAAATTGTAACCTTATGTGGAGGTATTAGAGAATATTGCTAACTGTGATGAGCATTTTAGCTAGGGCTTAAAAGAATAAGTAAGATTTCAGGAAATAGAGGTGAGAAAAAGTAAATTAAATATGCTATGATAAAGACATAAAATCTAGATAGTTTAAGACTTATATGTAGAAAGCATTGAGTGCCAGGCTATGGATTATGAGATTTACCATTTTTAAATATAATTTGAGGATAGAAGACTAAAAGAAGAAGTATAATAATGTCTTAACATGATGTATTCCCTCTCCTTGATGTGTTGTAACCTGGGGGGAAAATGTTTTAAGGGGAGGACTTTCCTTTCATTATACCATATAAACAAATACCTACCTTGCTTATAAATGAAACCTCATGTATTTTGAAATTGAAGAAAGTTAAATGATATTTATATTAGAGATAAATTTGGGAAAGCAGTGAACTGAATTGGAAAAAATTAAGAAAGAAATGAATTTGCTTGCATCTAGATCATAAGGTCTAATTAAGCAATGACCATAGTGATTTCCAATTGATAAAGGTCACAATGAGTAAATAATTCCTTATCTCTCCTCATAAAAATCTCTTTCAACATTTTTCAGCGTCACAGTTTGTGCCAAAATATATACATTGTTTAAAAAATATTATATATATGCTATAGGAAGGTTATGTTAAATATGTGTGTTATAGATAGTAAATATAGATATGTATATCTGGGACATATATTTAATATTTATTATTAAAAGCCCTGGAATTAAAATGTAAGCTTGACTAGCTTGAAATATTTATACCTTTTTCCAATTTAAAAATTTCTTATAAATTGTGAATTTTTAATAATGAATAGAAATTGTAATTTTTAAAAGTTGTAAGTTTGAGTCCCACGTTGGGTGTAGAGATTACTTAAAAATAAAATCTTTAAAAAAAACCCAAAACACCTCAACAGTAGAGTGACGTAAAGTAAGAAGACCACAACTGAAATATTTCCTTTACTATTTATCCATTTAAATTCTAGGGTTTGGATATGTTATATTAGCATTAATTTGCATATGTGTGTAAATCAATATGAGCATGAATATCATCATCATGAATATTTTAATAAAAAGTTTTAACATGATACTAAGATACCTATAAAGAATTATAAAACTGGTAAAATTGTTGTTTCAGTATGTAAAATACGATTTCAATGTAGACATTTACTTCGATTTCTAACATGATAATTTTATTTATTAACTGTGTAACACATTTCTGTTTACACTTTTCCTATAACTTTTTGCTGCATGCCTTGTGATCACCTCTTCATAAGACAGTTTTGTACTATCAGTTATATACATGTGTGCTCTATTGATTATACAAATTCTTTTTCTTTATATTACTTTTATTCTGCTTTTTTCTTGTTTAGAAAGATTGTTATAACTTTTCTTTTGTTATTTTCATTGTCTTTATTTTTTGGATGTTGAGATTCTTCATTATGATTACTCTCAGAGTTTTCCTTTCCTTTGCGATATAATAGTTTTTGATATATTAAAGCATCTTCAGTCGTCTCATTTTCAGTTTATGTTTGTGACTTTACCTAGGATTTCTTCTACTATTATATTTTAATTTTAGTATGGTTAATAATTCTTTTTCTGATGGTATGCTGGAACTAGAGCCAGTTGTGCACATTTCTTCTCTTCATAGTCATTGACATTGGTAGCTTGAATTGGCTATCTGGGAGTGTTTACATAGTGGAAATTTACAAATATTACAAATCAAGGTTTTTCTTTTCCAGATTGATAGTTGTTAAACATTTACCAGCATGCCACTTCCTTATATAGTATGTCAAAATTAATTTTAGATTTAATGATATATATAAGTATAATAAGCAAAAATGTTAAAAGGCTAGAAAAATATACATGAGTATTTTATTTTACATTGGAAAATAATCAATTTATTTTTATTTTTATTTATTTTTAATAATAATTTATTTTATTCAAGTGTTTTTTAAAAATTTTTTATAATTATATTCAACTAGCCAGGATATAGTACATCATTAGTTTTTGATGTAATGTTCAATTATTCAGTTGCATATAACACCTAGTAAGTATTTAAACAAGCTGTATATGAAAACAATGGAAGGAAACTCAGAAAAAAGTAACAGTGGGCTTTAAAAATATATGGTAAATGTATGAAATCTCTTTTAAATGAAAGTGGTAGAATGTAACTTGGTAACCTGATAAGTGAAGTGATGGGGTTAGTGTTGGTCAAACCTGAAAGTTTATGTTGTTGTTTTTTTATGTTCTAGTTTAAGCTAGTTGATGCAGTTTTTCTTGTGTTTATGAACATATGTCCAGATAATGTTACAATATTTATAAAATTAGTCAACTCTACAATTTTTTTTCTAATTCCTAGTTATACTCTAACCTCAGAAATTCCTACACAGTGGTTAGAATAGTAATTTTTCCCCAAAATACTTTATTTAATTCCACCACTGTATAGATTACTAATCAGACAAATCAATCATGTAAAATATTGTCAAATATCCTACTTCTCGGTTTGTTAAATAAAGCTCAGAATAATTTCATTCAAATTTTAAATCTTTTATATGAACATTAGAAACTAAGTTTCTGTGATAGCCTTTGTATCTGTTATTTTATTTCCCTGTGACTTACTATCTTTGGGCTAATGATTTAGATGTGTCAGGATAAATATTTACATTTTTCCAGATATTAGGGCATATTTACATTTCTCTGGTATTCTTATAGCATGATAGTTCATACATTCCCTTAAATTTCTAATGCTATTCACATGATAATTTACTTGTCTTTCAATGTAAAACAACTTATTAATATTTTCCTACCTTTTAAAACTTTATAAATATTTATATAGAAAAAATATAAATAATTTGGATTCTGTTAACTTATTTGTGACAATTTCTCTCTATATATATTCATTTTTATCAAGTGAGAATATCAAAATAACTTGTTCCCTGAAAATTTTCAAATTCTTCTTCCTCTAAAAGAAATCGATTTTAAAATATACTTTTTCAAAATCAAGGACTCCGAAATCAGTGTTTTTCTAAGATTCCTTCAATTTAAGCTCATTAGTTGTTTACTGCATGCTAAATTTCTGTGTGGAACCAATACCTCTTACATTTCATGGTTTGTTATATAACCATGTATTATTAGATAAAATTGATTACCATTAATATGCAGGGCAGGTCTATTATTAATTTTTTATTTTATGTACCTTCTCTTAGCCTGTAACAATTTCATTTAATCAGAATTTCTGCTAACATAACTTGGATTTTTTACTAATTCAGATATGATGTGTCTTTCTATCTTATCTTATCCCAAATTAGTATGCCCTTTTTATTTTATAACAAAAATATTAAAATACAGTCTGTACTATAAAGTGGAGATTAGATTTCAATATCCCTATTACATATAATGATTTTTAAATGTATTTTTGACATTATTTTAACATTTTTTTTCCAGATAAAGCCTTATGTTCATATAATTCAGGTAAATTTTAGCATGCACAGTGTTTAATGCATGTGTTCATATGCACAGTTTAATTGGTTTTGTTGTTTTGTGCTTTGTCTGGTTATTGTGCATATGTTAAATTCCTGAACAAAATGTTGGCAGCTTCTTTTTTCTGCCTGTAGTACTTTTCCAGTATTTCCATGTTTATACCTTTATTATTTTGGTATTAAAAACCATTTGTTGAAATCTAGTGATTTATGATTTCAGTATGTCTAATATTTTGTCTTTTAGTATGGTACTATGAGATCAATGAAATATGGGTGCATATATTCTGTGTTACTGTGTGCATTGTTTCACAAAATTTGAATTTATATGAATACAGTTTTTAATGTTTCTACTTTATGGAGGGTTAGTATTAAAAATACTAAGTATGTTGAATTAAAATAAATTGAAAACTATGATGTTTGCTGCAGTTTCCATCATTTTAGCTATTCTGTCATATTTTCTAAGGAAAGCTGAATAGATTTACTTTTGTTACTCTAATGTATTATGATTTTAAATTCACACATGCAAAGAGTAGGTCAAGATATGTTAAACTAATGTGAAATTTTATAACTGGTCATTGGGACTTAATTTAATTTTAATACTTTTAATATGAAAATATTTTATATATGTTTAGTCTAATGAACTTTTATATTTTTAAAAATTATCTTCTTGAATAGGATTAGGAAATAATTATAAAAAGCTTCAGGAATGGCACACTAAAGTTTCAAATCTACTGAGGAAGGCTACCACTTACAACCAGGATGGAATAGAAGGGACTGGACTTCCTACATCAGACAACAAAAATGGACAAATATATAAGTCAATTGATTTAATAACATTGGATATCAGGCAACTAAGTACAGTGATTATTAAGAGTAGGAAGACAAATGAGCTGAATCCTAAAATTGCCTTAGCATGCCAATTTAAAAGAATATCCTGCACAGAGCATAGGGCAAGAGAAGGCAGATGGAGCCTATGGACTCCCTCAACTAAGGTGATGGAACTAAGAGTTTGGGGAGACAACGGTATCTAGAGTTTACAGAAAAGACTACTGAAGAGGAGAGAACTATTAACAGAGAGAACTACAAAGAACTTCAGAGAGTCCCTCTCAAGCGTTAAGCTGAGTACTGATCAGTTAATGAATAGAAGAATCTACCCAAGCCTCAAGAAAGGACCACCCCAAAAAAGAATAGAAGTAATAATGCCTGAGAATAATGTCTGTTTTTTCCCCCCATGAGACTGGATAAAATCAGATTTCAAAGGACATTGAGTTGAGTGCAGAAGTCCTGGCCTCATTAGTGAAGAATATTTGGCCCTAGATAGACACTGTATCACCTTAAAAAAAAATATATTAAAAGCAGGAACTAAAAGGATCAAAATGTCTCTAAGTAACACAACTGCATGTAGCAAAAACTCAAGAATACTTATAGAAGTACAGAAATATCTAACATATAACAATGGAAAATTCACAATAGCTGGCCTCTAATAAAATATTACCAGCCATGCAAAAGAGAAAAAGAAAAACAAAAACCAAACAACATAAAAAGGATTTAAATGAATCAAAACTAAACAAGAACTGGTACAGATGTTCTAATTAGTAAACAAGGATATTAAACAGTTATAGAAATATACTCCTTATGTTCCAAATGTTAAGTAAAGACATGAAAGATGTAAATGGATCCAAATGAAACATCTGTAAATGAAAACTGCAATGTCTAAAATAAAAATATACTGAATGAGATTAACAACAATAAACGTTGCAGAGAAAAATTAGTAAACTCGGGAAAACAGCAATAAAGACTATCCAAAACAAAGCACAAATAAAAAAGAGAACTATAAAATAACATTGTGAGCAATAGAAAACTTGAAACTGCCTAATACACAAGTAATTTAAGTCATGCAGGAGAGGAGAGGCGAATATTTGAAGAAATAATGGCTGAAAATTGTCCAAATTTGATGAAAACTATAAACCCACATGTCCAGGAGGCTCAATGAACTCTAAACACAAGAAATATGAATAAGAATATATGAAGGTACCGCATAATTAAATTTTTTAAAACCAATATTAAAAAACCATACAGCATCTGGAGACAGCAGACTTGATACATAACTGAGAAATAAAATAAAGAAGACTGCAGATTTTTCATTGGAAACAGTGCAAGTACTCAGAGAAAAAGAGATCAATCTCGACCTCCGTACCCATTTGTTTTTCTTTTAAAAATGAAGGTGAAATAATGATTTTTTTTTTCAAACATACAACTACTGAAAGAACTCATCACCAGAAGAGATGCACTACAACAAATACTAAAGGAAATCCCTCAGGTATATGATACCAGATGGAAATATAGAATATAGATGTATATAAAGGAATAGGGAACATGAGAAATGATTATTAGAGAGGTAAATATGTAAGGTTTATTGTTATTGTTTAAATACCTTTAAATATAATTGGCTGCTAAAACAAATAGCAATGTAGTATAAGGTTTGCAACATATGTAAAAGTAAAATATATGACAACAGCAACATGAAGATTAGGAGAGGAAAATAGAAGTATATGATTATAACATTTTTATACCATACTGTATGAGAAGTGTGATATGACTTGAAAGTAGATTGAATCAATTAAATATGTGTGCTCTAAGCCCCAAACCACAAAACAAAGGGTTATAACTAACTAATAAGCCAATAGAAAAAATAAAATGGAGCCATGAAAGCATCCATTTCATCCAAAAGAATACAGAACGTGAGGAAAATGGAAAAAAGGACAAAAGAATAAAAAGAAAAAAGATGGGACAAATAGAAAATAAACAGCAAGTTATAGATGTAAACTAACCAAATCAATCACATTAAATGTAAATAGTCTAAATACTGCAATTTAAAATCAGAGATCATCAAATTGGATTTTTTAAAAGCCAAAGCCAGCTATATATTGCCTGTAACAAACCCACTTTAAATATAAAAACACAGAGTTTTAATTTCAAAGGATGGAGAAGATATATCCTACTAATGTGAATTTAAAGAAATATGAAGTGCTTATATAAATATGATATAAGTAAGACTTTAGAGCAAAGAGTATTACCAAGGACTCAGAAGGTCATTTTGTAATACTAAAAGGGTAAGTTGATCAAGAGAACATATCAATCTTAAACATTTAAGCACATAATAATAGAGCTTCAAGTTACATGGAGAAAAATTTGAAGAGAGATTGTCAGACTGGATTTAAAAAAAAAAGAAAAAAAAAAACAAGATCCAACTACAGTGCTTTGAAAATCTTGACAAATTTTATAAACAACTAGTCTGACCAAGAAAAAAGACACAGATTACTAAAACCAGTCATGCTTTGGAAATCACTACCAATTTAAAAAATTAAAAGGATTACTTTGGAAATACTTTGGAGAATCCCTTGGGAATGCAATGAACAGCTTTATGCCATGAAATTAAACAACATAGTAGAAGTGAACAAATTTCTAGAAAGCCACAAATTACAGAAATTGATCCAGAAAAAAGAAGAAATCTGAGTAAACCTATGATGACTTAAAGAAGCTGAATTAGTAAAAACAAAAGCTTAGACCTTGTAGCTTCACTGGTGAATTCTATCAAATATGTAAAAGGAAATACCAATTTTCTAACATTCTTTGAGGGAAAAAAAGAGAAGGAAATACCCTCAAATTCATTCTATGAGACCATTATTATTCCAATACCAAAGGCAGACAAATACAGAAATCCTGAACAAAATATTAGTAAATCAAATTTAACAATATGTAAAGATGATTATTCACTGTAACTAAGAGGGACTTATCTCTAATGCAGTGTTTGTTTAATAATTAAAATCAATTAATTGTAGTTCAACATAGTAATAGATAAAAAGATAAAATCACGTGATCATGTAATGAGATGGAGATAAGCTATGTCAATAACCAACACCCCTTTTCAACAAAAACTATCAACGAAGTAGGAATAGAAGGGAACTTCTCAACCTGATGAAGAGGTTAAAAAACCTACTGCCGACATCATTTTTAATTATAGAAGACTGAATTCTTTCTGCTTACCTGGGTACTACGCAAGTATATTTGCTCTTACTATTTTTATTCAGTGGTGCACTAGAGATTCTAGTTAGGGCAGTTGGGCAGGAAAATAAATAAAAGTCATTCAAAAAGGAAAGAAAGAAGTAAAACTATCTTTATTCACAGACATGATTCTTCTACATGTAGAAAATTCTAAAAACTCAACAAAAAACTACTAGAACTAATAAACAATGTTGGCTAGGTTTCAAGGTAAATAAATATGCAAAATCAATTATATGTTACATACTAGTCACTAACATTTCAAAAGTATTAAAATTTTAAAAATACTTATGAATAAATTTCATAAAATAAGTATAAACTTGAATACTAAATAAATCAGAAAATATTGCTGAAGAAAATTAAAGTGACTTCTAAGTAAATGAAGAGATATTCCAAATTAATGGGTTGGAAGACTCAATATTATTAAGATGGCAGTCCTCCTCCAAATTTGTCTACAGATTCAGTACAATCCCTAAAAAAATCTAAACAATATATATTGTTTGTTGTAATTAATAAAATGATCTTAAAATTTATCTAGAAGCACACAAGATCCAGAATAGCCAAAATGGAACAAATTTAGAAGACTTTCTGATTTATTTTTTATTTTTTTATTTTTTTTATTTTTTATAAACATAAGACTTTCTGATTTTAAACTTGATACAAACCTATGGTAATCACAACATTGGGGTACTGGTATAATGGAACCTAAGTCAGAACTCAAAAATAAACCTTTATATTTCTGGTCAGTGGATTTACAACACAGGTGCAATGACAGTTCAGTTGGGGAAAATTGTTTCTTGGCTATTAATACTTGAACAATTGAATATTCACATGCAAAAAGATTAACTTAGACTCTATCTCACACCAGCCACAAAACCTAACTTAAAATGGATCATAAACTTAACTGTAAGAGCTAAAACTATCGAAATCTTAGAAGAAAATATAGGAGAAAATCATCATTACCTTGGGTTAGGCAGAAGTTTCAAGAGAAATGCAAAAGCATTATCAATAAAAGACTGAAGTGATAAATTGGACTTCAGAAAAATTTAAAATGTTTGTCATTTAAAGACACTATTAAGAAGGTAAAAGACAAACCATAGACCTGGACAAAATATTTGCAAAGCATGTATTTGAAAAAGGGACTTGCATCCAGAATACATTAAGAAATCTTAAAAGTCAATAATGAGAAGAAAAATAATGCAATCAAAAGGAAAAATATTTGAATAGTCATTTCATTGAAGATATATGGTTCACAAATAAGAGAATGAAAATATTCTCAGTATCATTAGTTATTAGTGAAGTGCAAGTTATAATAATGAGATACCACTCTACATTTACTAAAATGAGTGCAATAAAAGAGGCAAATAATAACAATCTTTGGTAAGGATTTTGAGAAAATGGAATCCTCATACATTTGCTGATGAAAATGTGGAATAGTGTAGCCCTTTGGAAAACAGTTTGGTGGTTTGTTAAAATAAATTTACTATATGACACAGTGACTCACTCTTAGATGTACACCCAAGTGAGATGAAAATGAATGTCCACTCAAAGACTTGTACATGAATGTTTATACCAGCACTATTTATAATGGCAAAAAGTGGAAATAGTTCAAATATCCATCAGTTGGTAAATAGATAAATAAAATGTGCTGTCTATACAGTGGATTGCTATACATAGCAGAGAATTAATACATGCCACCACATGGTTTAACATAAAAATTATGCTAAATAAAAAGTGCCAGATATGAAAGGCCACATGTTGTATGATTCCAATAATATAACGTACAGGAAAGGCAAATCTCTAGAGCAGAGATTGGATTAATAGTTTTCTGGCTGGGGATATTTTCATCTATATAAAAAGTCAGATGGAATCTACACAAAAGCTATTAAAATTAAAAAGTAAGTTTATGAGATTGTTGGATACAATTGTATTTATGTGTAACTGCAATGAACAATTGGAAATTGAAATTTTGTAATATAATGCCATTTAAATGTATCAAAATGTGAAATACTTAGGGGTAAATTTGATAAATATAAGGGATGTGTAAACTAAAAATTATAGAACACTGTAAAAATGAATTTTAAAAGACAAATTAATGAAGAGAAATACTGCATTTGTGGGTCAGAACAATCAATATTATGTTAATTTTACTCCAACTTGATCTACAGATTCAATTCAGTTAATTGACAAACTGTCTTCTAGAACTTAAAGTATTTAGTACCCAGAATTGCTAAAAACAACTTTGATGAAAGATCAAAGTGGGAAGCCTTCCAATAGTTGATTTCAGAACTTACTATAAAGCTGTAGTAATTGAGACATTGTGATAAAAACAGACAAACAAACGAGTGCCTGGGTTGTGCAGTCAGTTAAGCATCTGACCCTTGGTTTCGGCTCAGGTCATGATCTCAGTGTCTTGAGATCCAGCCCCATGTCAAGGCTTCGTGCTCAGGGGGGAGTCTGCTTGAAATTCGTTCTTCTGTTCATCCCATTCTCTCTCTCTCTCTCTCTTTCTCTCTCTCAAATAAGTGAAAAGATATGTTTAAAAATAGGCAAACACACTAAAAGAACAGTATATAGAATGCAGATACAAACCCACACATGTATGGATAGCTGATTTTCAACAAAGCTGAAAAGACAATTCAGTGGTGTAAGGATAGTCTTTTTAACAAATGCTTTGAGAGCCTATAGATATCCATATGCAAAAGAGAGAGAGAGAGAGAGAGAGAGAGAGACTTCTATTTATGCCACATACAAAAGTTAACTCAAAATGAATCAGTGTGTAATTATAAAATTCCCAAGAGAAAATTATAAAACTATAAAACTTTTTTAAAATTATAATTTTAAAATTATAAATTATTTTATTATAAATATTTATAATTATAAATTATAAAACTTTTATAAAGTATAAATTTATAAAATTATAAAACTCCTAAGAAAAAAACTTTATCACCTTTGGTTAGGCAAAAATTTCTTAGGGCATGAATATCATGTGCCATTAAATAACGCATTGACTAAATTGGACTCTCTCAAAAGAAAATCTTTTTTTTTTTTCTTTAAAGGATACTGTTAAGAAAATGAAAAACCAAGCCATAGGCCAGAAGAAATAATTACAAATCACATATGTAATAAAAGATTTGTATGCAAAATATATAGAGAAAGAGAACTGGCTGTTTTGCAGAGATGAAATATATATTTATTTTCTCTTTTTTATTATGTTCAGTTAGCTATATAGTACATCATTAGTTTTTTTTTTAAGAAATTAATGTCCTAAGAATTTTTTTTTTTAATTTTTTAATTTATTTGTGTGACAGATAGAGATCACAGGTAGGCAGAGAGAGAGCTAGAGGAGGAAGCAGGCTCCCTGCTGAGCAGAGAGCCCGATGTGGGGCTCCATCCCAGGACCCTGGGACCATGACCCGAACTGAAGGCAGAGGCTTTAACCCACTGAGCCACCCAGGCGCCCCTACATCATTAGTTTTTGATACAGTGTTCAATGATTCGTTAGTTGTGTATGTTAAAACTCATGAATAAGCGAACACAACAATAAAAAAAATGATGTAAGATTTGAAAGACCACTACAAACATTTAGAGGTAAAAAAAAAATAGACAAATGAAAAGATATTCAACATTAATCTTTAGGTAAATGTAAATGAGATGCCATTAGACCCTTATTAAAATGGTTAAAATGAAAAAAACTATGAAAAAAAAGTATCAGGGAGGATGGGAATTTACTAAAATTTTCATATATTTTTAGTGGGAATGTAAAATGTAATAGCCTCTTTGGAAATCACTTCGGCAGTTTTCCTAAGAAGTTAAATATACCCCTACCATATAATTCAGTCATTCCACTACTAGGTCTTTACCAAAGAAGAATGCAAATATATGCCCGTACAACAACTTATATATGATTGTTCGCTGTAACTTCATTTGTAATAATCAGATAACCCAGATGTCCTTTACCTGGGTAATAGATAAACTGTGGTACAGCCATAATAGAGAGTATTATTTAGCAAAAAAGAATGAACTATTGATATATATTGACAACATGGAAAAATCTCAGAATAATTATACTGAGTGGAAGAAGAGAGACAAAAGAATACTAGTATTATTCCATTCATATACAATTTTAAGAAATGCAAATTAGTGAATTAAATGGAACTAACAGAAGAAAATAACTAACTGAATTCCTGCAACTACAAATATTAATATGTTAAAAGTTGAAATAAATCTTTGATTTACAGAGAAAACCCTAGACTCAGACATACTTTCAAGTAGTTCATATTTAACCTTAACATATTATTTCAACTTAATAAAACTCTTGCATAATGTACACAAAGTAAGAATATTTACAAGGAGAACAAAACTTTTATTTTATTTTATTTTTTTAAAACATTTATTTATTTATTTGACAGACAGATCACAAGTAGGCAGAGAGGCAGGCAGAGAGAGAGGAGGAAGCAGGCTCCCCACTGAGCAGAGAGCCCGCTGCGGGGCTCTACCCCAGGACCCTGGGACCATGACCCAAGCCGAAGGCAGAGGCTTTAACCCTCTGAGCCACCCAAGAGCCCCGGAAAACAAAACTTTTATACCCAAAATCTACAAATCCATTCCAAAAAAGGAAATTTATAGCCCTGTTTTACTCTTAAATATAAATGACTGGAAAAGCTACATAAAACAGCAAATCAAATCCAGTAGTTTTATAAAATTCTATAAATGTAATTTTAGACATTTACAGATCAAAGGAGAAAAAATATGTTTATTTCTTCGTAATGAATTAAAAATTTTATAACATTCAACAGAAATTCATAATATCTGTTAGCAAATTATGAATTAGAAAGAAACTTCTTCAGTCTGATACAATGTCTACTAAAAAGTTATAGGAAATATAATCTCAAATGGCCAATGATAGAATTATTCATTAAAAAAACTTGGACAAGAATGTGATTGGATGCTGGCGAGGATGCGGAGAAAGGGGAACCCTCCTACACTGTTGGTGGGAATGCAAGCTGGTGCAACCTCTCTGGAAAACAGCATGGAGGTTCCTCAAAATGTTGAAAATAGAACTGCCCTATGACCCAGCAATTGCACTATTGGGTATTTACCCTAAAGATACAAACGTAGTGATCCAAAGGGGCATGTGCACCCGAATGTTTATAGCAGCAATATCCACAATAGCCAAACTATGGAAAGAACCTAGATGTCCATCAACAGATGAATGGATCAAGAAGATGTGGTATATACACACAATGGAATACTATGCAGCCATCAAAAGAAATGAAATCTTGCCATTTGCGACAACATGGATGGAACTAGAGCGTATCATGCTTAGCGAAATAAGTCAAGCGGAGAAAGACAACTACCATATGATCTCCCTGATATGAGGAAGTGGTGATGCAACATGGGGGCTTAAGTGGGTAGGAGAAGAATCAATGAAACAAGATGGGATTGGGAGGGAGACAAACCATAAGTGACTCTTAATCTCACAAAACAAACTGAGGGTTGCCGGGGGGAGGGGGTTTGGGAGAAGGGGGTGGGATTATGGACATTGGGGAGGGTATGTGCTTTGGTGAGTGCTGTGAAGTGTGTAAACCTGGTGATTCACAGACCTGTACCCCTGGGGATAAAAATATATGTTTATAAAAAATAAAAATTAAAAAAAAAAAGAATGTGATTGTAATGGAGATTCTAGTGCAATAAGAAGAGAAGAATTTAGAAATAATAAGGAATCAAAGGGAGAAATAAAACTATCATTGTGTATAAATAATGTAATTGTTTTCCTCAACTCTGAAAAGAATATACAAATTATGGTTTACCAAGATGTCTGGATATAAGAATAATCTATAAAGTTCGGTTGCATTGCTACACACCAGTACAAACAGACATACTTTACAATCGTAACAGAATATCAGATACATAGGAATAAATCTAACAAAAGTTATATAAAAAAACTATAGGAAAATATTTATAAAGTTCTATTAAGAAACGTTAAAAAATACATAAATAAATGGATATATTCCCATAACCATTGATAAGAAGACATCATTATTAATTTCCTCTATTTGACATATATATTTAATTCAGTTCTAATCCTATCAGATATCTTCATGGAAACTGATGAGTAAATTCTAAGTCTATAGACAACTAAATGGCCAAAAGTAGCTAGAAGGATTCTTGTGAGAGCAGGGAGGAGGAACTTTCTCAGTCTCAACATTTGCTGTGGTTGACGTAGTATGCCACTAGCATGAGAGTAAATCAATCAGTGGAATACGATTGAGAGCCCAGAAGCAGACTTTCTTACATGAGACAGTATTTTATAAGGATCTGAGGTAATATGTCAGATCCAGAGAGGAAAAGTAAGTGATTTAATAAATTGAGCTGGAAAAATACTATCCATTAAAAAAAGAACATAGATGAAATTAGATCGCTATCCTGCACCATGTATAGAAACTTTGGGTGGATTAAGGGCAGAAAAGGTTAAGTTTCAGTCAGGGAGCTGAAGAACTGTTAGAGATGTGAAATAAATATTTGTTATAAAGTTTAAACTGCAAAATTCAGGAGAAGCTGGGAGTTCTTATAAGAAGGTTTGTAAGAGAATGGTCAAAAAATCTGGAAAAAGTCACGTGCCGGAGGCAACAGAGGACCTTGTGAGAAGACCTTTTGCCACTTCAATCACTAGGTGTTTTAAAGTCACTGTAGGTCATAAGAAAGGGCGGGGAAGGAAAATGCTTGCAAAACATCCCCTCATTCTGTAATTTTTATGGGTGACCCGCAGAAGAAGTTCTGTAGATCCTTTGTCATGGATATCAGATGTCCTTGGCACAGGACTGGGGAAATCTAAAGAAAGAGATCTAGCAAGAGCTAGAGGGGTATCTAAAATCCCAGACTTGGTTATATCCTACTTATTTTAAAAAACAGAATTGGAAGAATTGGAAAGAGAAATTGAAAAACCACAATTATCGTAACAATCTCTCACAAATGTGAACTACAGAACTGATGTACTGTAATAAATAGAACATTCCCCCAATGAAGAGAATATACATTCTCTTCATCTACAAATGAATCATGTAAAATGTTGCTACAAATTTTTAGGTAATACATTCATATGGTATAAATTTAAAAGTAAAAAAACAAAAACAAAAACAAAAAACTCCCTAGTGGTTTCTCAAACATCTAGATCTCCTTACTTGAATCAACTGCGGTTACCAATTTCTGTGTGTTGGCACAGATAGTCTGTGTTTACATTTAAAAAATGTATGGGTTTTTCCTCCTTTTTTCTAACATAATAATATAGTATCATTATTGTGTCTTTTCTGATTTTTAAATTTTTATCCCCATTCTTTTAGTAGTTGCTATTGATATCACAACCTTGCACACTTAACAAAGCAACATTAATTAACATCTCTACCTTTTTTCCAAACTGCATAAATATTGTAAAATCTGATTTGTACGATCACCCCCTACTATTTAACATATTATTGCCAGAATTTTACTCTGCCTCCCAACTAGTAATTTATTATAATGTCACTTTGTTCATTCAAAATTTATTTAGATTTACCCGAATTTTTACCACTTTCTTTGCTTCGCTCATTTTTTCTTCTCATTTTGTCCTTTTTTTTCTGGGATGAATTTCTCTATTTTTAAAGTACACATATTTTAGTAGTGCTTTCAGTGAAGATCTGGAAAGAAGCTGTGTTTTCTGAGTATGTCTTTAATTCTTTATTCCTGATGAAGTTTAGCTATATATAAAATTCTAGAATTACTTTAATTTTCTCTCATCCTGACAATGTTATTTTAATAACATTTGGCTTGTAGAAAAGTCTCTCCATTTATGTTTAGTTTTCTTTAAATTGTTAGCAGTTGTTAGTGGTTTAATTGTGTCCTGCCATAGGCATATATCCTAATCCCCAGTACCTAAGGATGTGACCTTATTTGTAAATAGAGTTAATGCAGAAGTTATCAAGTTTTCACTTTTGAGGTCACTGGAGACCTAACCCAATATGACTGCTGTCCTTATATGAAGCGGAAATTTGGGTACAGATAGACATGAACAGAGGGAGACCAAATGAAGATGTTCAGGGAGAAGATAGCCGTGGGACTGGAGGGCCCTATCTACAAGTGAAAGAACTCCAGGGACTTCTAGCCAACACCAGAAGCTAGAAGAAGAGACAAGGAAGGATTCTTTCCTGGAGCCTTCAGAGAGAGCATGGCGTCGCTGACCCCCTGATTTTGGACTTCTAACCTCCAGAACTGTGAGACAATAAATTTCTGTTGTTTGAAGCCACTCAGTGTTTGGTACTTTGTTTCAGCAGCCCTTGGAAACTAATACAGCAGTGAGTATTCCGTGGTTTGGAGGTGTACATGTTTTTTGTTAACATGTATTCCTAGATATTTATGTGCCCTTGTAAGTGATAGTGGCTTTGAAATTTATTTCTAGTTGTTCATTGCTGTTCTCTAAAAAATATAGTTCATTTTTATATGTTGACTATGTATGTATTCTGCAATCTTTGCTAAATTATTAGTCTTAATTAGTTTTTTAAAGCTTCTGTAGGAGTTTTGATTTACATGATCATGTTACTACTTGCTTTCCAATCTGTATGCCATTCATTTATTTTCCTTGCTGTGTTTTACTGTAATGCAAGTGCAGCGTTGAACTGAAAGGGTTGGAGTGGGCATCCTTAGCTTATTCTTTGTATTAGGGGGACAACATTATGTATTTAAAAGTAAGTCTGATGTGAGCTATAGGCTTTTTTTTTTTTTTTTATAGATGCGCTTTATTGGTTTGAGGAAATTTCCTTCTGACTAGTTAACTGAGATATTTTACCATGAATAGGGGTTAGCATTTTCAAATTATTCTCCTACATCTACTGAAATAATTTAAAAAATGCATGTATAAATGAAATACTCCAATATACACAAAGTAAACGAGAAAGAAAAATTAACAAACAAACCACTGTTGAAGAAAATTTATAATTTTCTCTCAATCATTGATCAAGCAAACAAAAATTCAGGAAAGATACAAAAGAATTAAACCACACAATTAACAAGTTTAATCTCATGTCCAAAAAAAAAAAGAACTCTGTATCTAGTAGTTAATGAATTTATATTCCTGTTATATCCATGAAAGACTTGCAAGAATTCTTAATATATTATTTAATAATTCATTTTCTCACAAATTTCAAAGTTTTGAAGACTTGACAAATATAGGGTATTTCCTTCAACACCAGTGTTACTATGACAATTAAAAAAATCATACCCATATATTTCAAAATTTCTAAAAATAGGCACTTTTACTCTAATGAACATTTTCTTCCAAGATTTATTCTCTTTGCAATTATCATGCATTATTCAGACAATGGTGTCTTCGATTTAATGATGTATAGTAAGTATCTTATAGACCCAAGAAGAAAATACTTAGACCTGAACTTTAAATAATATACTGCATATAAATATTTGAGTAATTCAGAGAAGTTCTCAGAGGACAAATGCTTATGTTAGTACAGGCTAGAAGGCTGGAAATTTTGACATTTTCATCTAATTTGAAAGTTTAGGAAAAAGAAATAAATTTAAAATAGAAAGAAAGAGATCATAACTATAAGAGCAGAAATCAATAAAGAAACAAATTTCTAGCTGATGAGATTATGGAGCCTAAAAGTTAATCCTTTGAAATGAATGGCAAAATAAACCTGTAGTGAAATTTATCAGCAGGATAAAAAGATAGTACAGGATTCAAATGAAAATATATAAAGTTACATCAGAAAATAAATAGATAATATGATAAAATGATGAACATTGTAACAAACACTGAAAACTTGAACAAAGTGAACGAGTTCCTGTGAAAAATATAACTTATTAAACCTTGAATCAATGGGTCGTTCTATAGCTACTGAAAATAAATATTAGTAATTTAAAATATTCCCATGAAGGAAACACCAGATCAGGGTAGTTTTATAGATGAGCTCCATCAAAATTTCAAACAACAGATTTTTTTTTTTTTACAGTCCTACACAAATTTAACCAGAGAATAAAAACAGACTAATTCTCAAGTTTTTACTGTGCTGGTATAGCCTTGATCCTAAATCAAAAGGTTAGTGAAAGGAAAATTTTAAAGGTCAGAATCACTTGTCAATAAAAGTGTAAAAATCTTTAATGAAATATCACTGAATTTAAGAGATCTTCCTCAACCTGATAAAATGTAACACCAGCAGGTATCATTTTTAATGGTAAAATACTAGAAAAATCCCACTTAAAATTAGGATGTAAAAAGGAATGTAGGGAAAAACCTCTGCCTTTGGTTCAGGTTATGGTCCCAGGGTCCTGGGATCGAGCCCTGCATTGGGTTCTCTGCTCAGCGAGAAGCCTGCTTCCTCCTCTCTCTCTCTCTCTCTCTCTCTCTGCCTGCCTCTCCATGTACTTGAGATCTGTCTGTCAAATAAATAAATAAAATCTTTAAAAAAATAAAAAGGAATGTAAAATTTAATTGCTTCTTTCCAGCATTGTGATTATCAGCATAGAAAGACAAGAAAAAGGAAGAAGAAAGACCTTAGGATTAGTAAGATTGTCTATGGAGAAAAATCCAAATTGAACCATATAAAATTCACTAGAAGTAAAAAGAGAAACTTTAACAAGGTGGTTGGTTAACATTATTTTACAATAAAGTATTTCCATATATGAGCAATTAGATTAGTAATCAGAATTTTAACAGTATTTCTTATAGCAGTGAAAATGATAAGATGCAAAGCATAAATCCAACCAATGTGGGAAATTTGAGTGAAGTTAAAAATTTCACAGAAACTTAAATGGAGAATGCCTATCTCTTGGCTAGTAAACAATGCTGTAATATACACCAAGGCTCCCTAAATTGATGTATTGACTCATTGCAGTTCATATCAAAATTCCAATAGGATGTTTTGTGCAATTTCATAACCTGAACCTAAAATTTTATATGGAAGAGAAAATGTTCACGTTATGATGGATTTGCTTTTTGATATATAACAATATAATAACAAAGAGAGTGAGTTATTGGTTTATGGATAAAAGGGGGGAAAAATAGAGAACCAAGTAGATCTTAGCAGATAGGATACATTTATTTATAACCAAGGTGACATCACAGATCATTGGGGGAAGGTGGAATTATTAAATAATGCCGAAATATGTGTTATACGTGTGGAAAAAGCAAAGTTGCATCCTTATCTCATACCATACATAAACTCACTTCAAAATAGGCCAGGATGTAAATGTTAAAAACAGGATTTTTTAAATTTTAGAAAAAAATATGAGAATGTCTGTCCATTCATAAGCTTAGGCACAATTTCTTAAACAAGACACCGAAAACACTACTTCTAAAAAAGATTGATACATTCAATGACATTAAACTTAAGTACTTGAATTCATCAGAATGTTAAATGACAAGATTCAAGTAGAGATAACATAATTGCAGTATATTTAACCTCTAGAATTACTAGCAAAATAGATTGACTTCCATCAGGAACATAATGAGATTTGGAAGGAAGCAACAATTGCAAATCACATATATGCAACTATCCCCCAACTCTATGCACAAACCCACGCAAGGCCACTCACAAAGGCTAATAAAATGAACTTCATTTTTTGCTGGTGTCATTCTTATCTTGCACCAGAGGCAGATCTGATTCTTGACCAATACCAAAAGCTTGTAATCTTTATGCTGTAGTATATCTGGCACATTAAGCTATCATTACCCCATCCTTGAGCATTTACATTTACAAGGTGAAATCTTGTTATAAGCTGAATAGCTTATTATTCCTCTCCTCAATAGCTTCATCTGTGGTATCCCCTTTTTTCCCCAAATCCATTTATAATGTATACACTAATTCTGTAAATCCTTTCGTGCTGTCTTTTGGGCTATTGTGTGGTAATTGTGGTTTCCTATTGGTTGGGGCTGTAAGAGCCTATGATTCAATTGAGTTTAAAGTTTTAAGATATAAGGCTTTGGAAGGAAAATAGCAGCGAACCCATTCAGTAAGACCATATGAACAAAACAGATCCATGTCATTTATGTAACCATTAAAAGGAAGAAAATAAAAGTTCCTGGCAACAGACTCTTCCCTTTCTCAAGAGCGCAGGGGTAAAAACAAACAAACAAACAAAATGTACAGAGTATTTCTAAGAAGAAGTTGGAAATATTGGAGGACATTTCTAGAACGTTTAATTATTGCTACTTTAGACACCTTATAAAACGTAAGCTCTCAGTGTTTTATATACATTACAGGAAAGCATTTACTGTGTGATAACTGAATTTGGTCTATTTAATGAATAATGTATGGTCTAAGTAGACAAACGTAGTCATTTCTTGAAATAACACTGTTTTCATTTATTAGGCATTTTCTGATTGTAAAGAAGGAAAAATACTGTAATAAGGGATTCTATTGTGTAAGATGTGCCTATTTTTGAGACACATATGGGAGAAAAAATATATTAAAAAACAAATAGCATGCTTACTTATATATGTGATATATTTCATAATTAAGTAAGTGTGAAGACAATCTCCTTTAGCCATCAATTCAGTGCTATTTTTGCCATAGCATGATTAACATTTTAAAATTTTGTAATAGAGATCTTTAATTATGTTTATTATTACTGCTCTGTTTTAGGCTCTATCTTAGAAAATGTGACTGTGTGTAATCAGTACACAATTTAGATATATTAATAAGTTTATGGATGGTTTATTTCTCATTTTCTTTTCAAAGCAATGGAGGAACAGCTAAACTAACACTAAAAGAATATTGTTTAAGATGTCTTAAATTATACTTCTTTTGCATGAGTGTGAAAAATGAAGAATTGAGCACATTTAATTTATTAGTCATGCATATTAGAAAAGGCACATGAATGTTCTTGAAATAACATATTGTTTGCTTTGAAATTTATATAGACTTCAGTGCCCTTGTGTAAAAGCATCTGGGACTGACTTAACCTAGCTATTTTAAACTTAACTTTTTGTTCAGTGGATTTTATCAATCAGCATCAAATCACATACATATATCATTGAGTATTATTTTTTTTTATTCAGTATTTGATATTATTTCAAGCTTTAGGGCATTTAGGAAATTTATTTTACACATTTTAAGAATCTATTTTAAGAATGCTATCTTCACATTATAAAATATGTATGAAAGTAAGTGTGAGCTCATAATGAATTTCCTTCTCTAGTTTTTATTCTCAAGTGTTTCATTCAAAATTCTTTCATTTGTTTTCAGGTTGGTGAGGAGGTTTCTTTTTCCTTATTAATCAGCAACTTTAATTATTGCTATTGTTTGCTTCATAGGGTCAAAAAGAATAAGTGATAGTGAAGTTTCTGACTATGACTGTGATGATGGAATTGGTATAGTATCAGGTAAGAATTTCAGAATTATTTTATAGTAATAAAAAGGAAGGGTTATTCATCACTATCTACCAATAAACAGATTAAATAATAAGTAAAATAAGAAAGAACTTGCCTCTTTATCCACACCCCCCTCACTAAGAAACAACCTCATGGCAATTTAACCCCTTGAATAACTCCAGTTGCTAGAACTCTTGTATCAATTGTTAAACTGAATATTCTTACTGAAATTTGTCAGTTAAGTGAATCCTTCCAAGCTTTTTATTTTTAAACTACTAAATAATAAGGAGTTCACCATAAATTTGAAGTTATTATATAATTGGAACTTCTTTATACTGCATAATAGCGTTAAAAAAAATCTTTTTGACATCACCAACATACCCAAATATGTCAAATATTTGTGCTTTCTGAAATTTTTTCATTGTTGTCATGTTGATTATATATCAGTTGCAGCTTTATTTTCAAGTTATGGTATTGTAGTTTTAAAATATTGCCTGATTTATGGTTGGAGATTTACCTGATGATGAAAAAAAATAAGAAGATGATTTCAAATCCTTGAAATCTGTTACTGTTAGAAATTTGAAGCATCACTGTATTTTCTTTTTTTTTTCCATATTCTTTTTATCAACATGAAAATCAGGATTATGATTGTGGTTTCTTTTTTTTTTTTTTTAACCAATGTTTATTGAGCTCGTTGTGTAAACCGTCTCTCTACTTTAGAAGAGTTCACATTCAGTTGGGGAACAAATGTATGGGTTTTTTTTTTTATATATATATAACTTTTTTATAAACAATTAGCCCCAGGTGCACAGGTCTGTGAATCGCCAGGTTTACACACTTCACAACACTCACCATAGCACATACCCTGCCCAGTTTCCATAACCCCACCACCCTCTCCCTATCTCCCATGATTGTGATTTCTGAGATGTTATCTTTTTGTGGGCTCATAACTGTAGTAAATTATATTTACATAAGTAACACGATAACTAAGACTTAAACGTTAATTCTGATAAAAATTTTTTTAATGTCTTTTTTGTTTTAAACTCCATCACTAATAGTAGTATCTATAGAGACTAAATACTTCAATCAATAGTTTATCAAGTAATTTGACCGTCAGCTGAACCAAACCTACATTCTTTATGAAATTGTTCCTGAGGCATTTTGAATGTGAATTGCATACATTCATACACACACTACCTTCTTACCCCCATGTTAACTAGCATTTTAAACAACTAGTCTAAGTCTAGACACCAGCAAATCTGTTAGTACTTTGTTCTCCATATGAAAGGATTCATTTCCAAATGCACATTACGTGTCTGTCAAATTCAAAGTATCTGTTACAACCATTCAAAACCCTTTTAACCTGAACTATCAGCCTTTTCTCAATAATGAACAGTTTCAGCTGCTTTACTTAATTTTTCCAAGTTTGCAAGGCAGATGTCTTGAAAATTAACTACGCCAGAGGTAATATTTCCCATGTGCTTCCTTACTTTGTTTATTCTGACTAATTCAAGTCAGAGGTGATTTTTTATATTTGCATTGCTAATATTATTCTTCAAAGTAAATAGAAACTTTGATTGATATTGAAATTTAGGGTTCTCAGGGAAACAACTGCTGGCTTGGATTTTTGTGCCTCAGTGGTATACTGAGTAGGGAAAGGAGAATGGTTGTAACTAACTCTTCTTTGAACCAGTTGACTCACCCCACAATGCAAATAAATGGAATATATATATATATATATATATATATATATATATATATATACATACACACACACACACACATATATATATGTAAAGATATAAGTTTGTAGCCACTTAGAATGTTAGTATTATTTTCTACTCGGACATGAAGCAATATACAAACACATGTAAATAATTTATTTTCCATTGGGAAGGTAGAGTGATGTTTTAATAATTAGCTCTTAAATGTCACATATAATATTCTAATTTCCTAAGTTAATTACCTAACCCCAATACTCATTTTTTATCACTACTGAGTAGCTCTTTATATTATTAATAATGAATATTTTCTTAAAACTCTGTTTCTTTTTAGTTTTCATGAGACTGCATTATTTGAATTTTCTTCTTGTAGTAACTCTTCCTCCTTTTCTCAGTAGTCTCCTTTAAATTCCATAGTCATATCTCTTTTTTCTATATATATTCCCTTACCTTGGATTTCAGCAATGCTTTTTTTATAAATGCTACTCAAAACTTTATTGACAGTCCTAATGCCTTTTCCAAGATTCTTTTCTGAATGTATAACTATTTGCCTGTGAGGCTGAGAATACTATTATCTCCTCCTTTCCAAATTGGTAAACTTTCTAAATTTCTCTCTGTATAGTACACGTTTTTTTTACCCCAAAGATCTGACATTTAACATTTGACAGAGAGAGCTTATGCCTCTGCGCCCATACAAGCAGGAGGAGGGGCAGAAAGAGAGAGAAAAGCAGGCTTCCCACTCAGCAGGGAGCTCGATGCAGGGCTCCTTCCCAGGACCCTGGGATCATGACCTGAGCTGAAGGCAGATGCTTAACTAACTGAGCCACCCAGGCACCAATTTGTAGTATACTTTTAACTTCCTGGTGGGCTAATCAAATGTTGAGTCATTTATTTCTTCCCTTTTCTTGCTCTTGTATCTGATTACAAATTGTTGTTGGTTCATATTAGAACGTCCCCAGACTCCATTGTTGGAGATTTGCTGTCTACATTGACTACTCTAGTGATCACATCTCAAAGTCCCATCCTTCAAATAGCATCTGTACGCTAAACTTCACACATGTCCAGTCAAAACCACTTATTTGTATCTAATTTTTTATTTCCTACTGCCCCCTAGACATCTGTGCTTGGAAATGTAGCAGATATCTTCAGCTAAACATGTCTAAAACTGAACTCCTGATCTTTTCCACCAAACCTGAAGTTATTTAATGACAACTCCATTCTTTCACTGGATTAAAATTTTAAATTTGTTCTTGTCCTTCTCTTTCTCTTATGTCCAACATCAGATCTTGGTCAAAATTGTCCCAGTGCCTCTACCTTCAGAATATGCCCAGATTCTGATTATTTTCCATGTTTCCGTAGCTGTCATCCTGGTTCATCTCTTGCCTGACATACTGCCTTTCTTCTTTCAGTCTATTCTCAGCATGGCAACTGAAGTGATCCTGTTTAAAGAAGATAGGTCATATTTAGTTTCTGCTCAAAATCCTCTAATGAGCTAAAAATCACTCAGATCAAGTGCCAAACATCTTGACAAGGCAACACAAGGCTCCATGTGATTTTCCTCCTTCCTCCATGTGTCTCTGATCTCTTCCATTGCTCCATTCCTAGCACCCTCTTCTCCCTGCTGTTAGGAACATGTCAGACTGACTCCTATCTTGGGGTCTTCGCACTTGTCTTGCAACCCTCCTCTCTCTCTATCCATAGAGCAAAGCATCTGACTTCTTTCAAGTCTTTCCGAAATGCCAGCTTCTCAGTGAGTCCTGTCTTTGCCTGACCCCCTTACATGAAATTGCAAAATGCTTCCCTATTCTGACATTCTGGTTTCCCTTTTCTCTGTATTGTGTTCCCGTTTAACACTTGGAACATATCATATAATTTTTTATTGGGATTTTTGTTGTTTCCATCATTCCACCTGGAATTTAAGGTCCGCAAGGGCAAAGCTTTTTGTTTTGCTCACTGTAGCTCATAGAATAACATGCTCATATAGTCATAAATACTTGTTGAATGAATGATCGTATTGATTTTTTCCCCATGTAGTCTGTGTCCACTACCAGTTATCATACTCCAACATTGTACCACTAGCTATCTGTGGTTATTTATATTTAAATTGATTTAAAATAAATACCTTAAAAATTCAGTTCATCCTTAACACGAGCCAGATTTCAGGGGCTCAGTCATCATGTGTGTCTAGTGGCTACCATATTGGACAGTGCTGATAGAGAACATTTTTAATCATTCTAGAGAGTTCTGTTGGACAATCTGTTCTATGTTTTGTAGGAGCAATCAATCTTGCTGCAATCTCTCTAACCTTTAGGTCGAATTGTATCCTGCTGTCAGCTTCATCTTCCTTAATTATTATTTTGATCATGAAAGATCAGTGTAGTCTTAGAGCACAGTGAGAGCATCAGGAGGGAGATAGAATTTGCTTTAAATTCCAGGCCCTATACTTGACACTTAATTTAAATTTCTCATTAAATTTCCTAATGTAAATTTCAGTTTCCTGAAATATAAAATGGGGATAATATATTTTTTTAAGATTTTAGTTATTTGTCAGAGAGAGAGAGAGAGAGAGAGAGAGAACACAAGCAGGGAGAGTAGCAGGCAGAAGGAGAAGCAGGGTCCCTACTGAGCAGGGAGCCTGATGTGGGACTGAGTCCCAGGACCCTGGGATCATGATCTGAGCAGAAGGCAGATGCTTAACAGACTGAACCACCCAGATGCTCCAAAATGGGGATAATCTTTGCAGAATTACAGAGTTGGTTCTTTCACATCATTTATAGATTCCTGAAAAAAACCTTGTGCTCTGCAAAGTCATGTACTAAAAACAACAGGGCATCTGGGAAAACAGGTTAGATCAGACCATTCAAAAGTCATGTAACTTTGTAATTAAAACACTAAAAATGAAAGTACAAGCACAATTTTAAAAGTCATGTTAACTTTTAAGCAATAAAAAGCGTTAACTGTGGAATTTAAAAATAAGGTGAAGGTATCTTGGTGGAAGGAGTGTGTCTAGATGGAAAGGAGGATAAGTCTGCAAAGTTATGGTGTCAAAGGAAATATTCATAAAACCAGGAAGAACCCAAGCAAGCAATACTTCTAAGATGGAGGGTTTTTTTGTTTTGTTTTGTTTTGTTTTGTTTTTTACAAAAGTGAGCCAAAAGGAAGAACATGGGAGGGATGAGCATCATATGTAATTCTGTATTTCTCTAGCTTTCTGCATCCAGCTGCATTAATGTACTTTGCTTTCAGCTGCTATTGTTGGTAGACGGGGTGGACACTGTTGGTGCTCTAGGCATATCCTCTTTAGTTCAGCTGGTTTACCCATCTCCATGAATGTTGGCGGCTCACAACTAACAGCAGCCCCATTTTCCAGAGAATTGGCCTTAGACAAATGGAAAATAATCCTACTCCCTTCCCACTGGGCATCTTCAGTCATGACTGGCTAACATTGAAGTACAAAAGTCCAGAACCCTTGCTTGAAAGTCAGAGCACTGGTACAGTTGACATTCCAGAGCCTCCAGTGGAATCAAGCTGACCTCACATTCTACTTAGTGTCTTCCCATGCCCTGTTCTGCTAATTCCTTTCTCTTGAGACCACTCCTTCAATCATTCATGTGCACCCAGGTCTTTTTCTTGCTGTATTCCTTGGGAATGTAATTTCAGATAATACTGCAAAATGGGAACGTGTTGCAAAAAAATCACATATGAGCCAGTACTTTTTCTGACTTATTTCTGAAGCAAGTGTTGTAGCACCCCACTTTGTACAGTCCCTTGCTGAGTTCCTGGCGCATAGTACAAGTCAATAGCAGCCATGGTGATCAGGATGAAGATAATGGTAGTGGGGATAATATCACTTCCTGCCCAGAAATGTTCAGCTTTTTTCCATCACAAGCCTTATGATGTTTTAGACATACACAATTTGGGCCAAACTTACTTTTACTGTTTATTTCCCTACTGCTGCCCCACACTGAATTGTGGTTTTTCTACCAACTTTGAGTTCTTTCTACTATTCTCTCCATCGGTCAAATATCTATTGCCTTCTTTAAAAAAAAAATCTATTGCTTTCTAACATTCCTTTGAGTTCTGTCACTTCTAATACATTTTTCTAAGTGTGTCAAATCATTGAGATGTTTTCCTCCTCCAAACTGTCGTGTTTTTAGTCTCAGGCATCTATTGTATCTCAGCCCTGTTGATCACTACAAGAAAAACAGTGTACATTGGTACTTCAGATGGTATTCGGGATACTTTCTAATATTGTTTCTCTCTTAGAGAAATAACCATAGACTTTTAGGAATTTTTGTGAAGTTAATAATTTTGAATATTTATAATTGTTGTAAAGTAATTAAAAGCTCTTTTAGTTTATTGAAGGGATGAAAATGTTTTTGGAATAAACTTGCCTCTTTTAGTAAAGATAACTAACTGTATACACAGGTTTTAGCCTAACTAGCACAGTGCCTTGAACATAGTAGCTATCTAAAAATTTGTCATTTATTTTTAATTTAAATGTTTACAAAATATGATGGTATTCTGTTTTATTCCTTATGCTTTACATTGAATATATTCAGAGGCTTTCAACTTCATTAACATTTAGTTGTTTTACTAATGTACAAAATGCAAAAGAACTTAGTGGGTAGCTAATTGTACTCTTAATCTTTGCTCCTTTAGATTATCGACACAATGGTCGAGATCTTCAAAGCTCTACATTATCAGTGCCAGAACAAGTAATGTCATCAAACCATTGTTCACCATCAGGGTCTCCTCACCGAGTAGATGTTATAGGAAGGACTAGATCATGGTCACCCAGTGTCCCTCCTCCACAAAGGTAAGAAACCATATACATTTTATTTGTAGGATGACATTAAAAACCTACCTATCACAAAGAATCATCAATAATTTCTAAAGGTAAAAACAAATATGTTCTTCAACAACCTAAATATTGAGAGTAATATGAAGTATGGGCTACTTTGTAACTTTGATTGATGTACGTATTCTTCAATGTGAGAGTTCAAAATTATAAAGAAGACCTAGCTTTTCAGTTGCTTATCAATACTTAGCATATCTAGTTAGAGCCAACTAACTACACTATTGAATGATAGTTATTGATGCTTTAAGGAATAGGGAGAAATAAACTTTGGGTAGGGTTTTAAAGTGAGGAGCAATCGTGCAAAGAATTAAGGAAAAAACACAGGTTGGGGGAAGAATGTCTTAGAAAATCTGTTTAAATTTTATTTATTTATTTATTTGACAGAGATCACAAGTAGGCAGAGAGGCAGGCAGGGGGGCGGGGGAGCAGGCGCCCTGCTGTGCAGAGAGCCCAATGTAGGGCTCAATCCCAGGACCCTGGGATCATGACCTGAGCCGAAGTCAGAAGCTTTAACCCACTGAGCTACCCAGACGCCCCAGTCTCAGTGGGTTAAAGCCTCTGCCTTTTGCTCCAGTCATTTCTTATTTTTAAAAAGGACATTGAACATTATATCAAAAACCAATGATGTACTATACCTAGGCTAATTGAATTTAAATTTAAAAACTAAAAAAAAAAAAAAAGATGCTTGACTTTTACCAGGGAAAGACTATTTGAACACATCTAAAAAAATAGGCAAAGTTTTAGAATAGATTTATCTGTGCCTAACAGAAAACAATATCAAAAGCTATGTAAGAGGCTTATTCTATCATGAAAAAGAAGTGTGTGAGTTGACAGTCCAGGACAAGAATGGTAGTTTAAAAAAACTCATTGATCATTTATAAAGACTTCAATTTAGATTTTTAAAAAACAGATCATAATCATTTTCCTAAAACAAGTCACACCAATATTATCTGTACGCAACATGCTGAGCTCATTTTCTGCACACAAATTTATTCCTCCTCCTGCATTGCATCAAAAAATCATTGTTGGAAACCTGGGCAACATCCATTAATAATTTTCATAATCCTTATCTGTATCCTCATTGCTACCATGTTTATGTTTATCTCTGTTATAGCAGCAGTCTCCTAACTTCACTGTCAGCCTCCAGTTGAAATGTATCCCATTAGCCCGAGGTGCAATTAGTTAAAACAGAAAACTTGAACTTGACATTAGAGTGATTTCTGTCTTTTTCTACTTTATTAATAAACCTCATTTTTTAGTGTATTGTATGGTTATGGTCTATTAATACATTTAATGGGTTTTGCTGTTTCAGTCGGAATGTGGAACAGGGACTTCGAGGGACGCGCTCTGCTGCTGGACATTATAATACAATTAGCCGAATGGATAGACATCGTGTCATGGATGACCATTATTCTCCAGAGAGAGACAGGTAAATAGGATTAAATACTATTAGATCTTACTATAATCACTGCCTTCAGGAGGAAGGTATAACCATAAAAAATTTTACCTGGAACTTGGATATTTGTTATCTTAGCTTCTAACCCCATTTCTTTAACAATGCTTACATGTGTTCTCAGGACTATCATATAAAAAAATAAGACAAGCAAGAAAAACCTTTTCTTTACTTTAAAAAAAAAAATCATCTTGCTCTTGTAGTTTTGGTCCTTTGTTACATCAAACCAGTTAAGCTAGTGAGTTTGCACATGAGGTTATAAGGATAATTATAAGGAAAATAGACATTTTATTATTTTCATGTTATCATAACCAATCACTACATGTAAACATACTTGATGAGACAAGAGATTTAGTCTTTTGCATTCATCAGGGAAGCCAGTGTGACATTTTGTATATAAAAGTATTGACACAAGTCTGGTTTGTTTAGGAAACAGACACAAAAACTGATTCATGAAGAGGTTTTTCCTCATGCCTTTTCAGTAAACCTTTTAAGTATCTTAAAGAATTATGCTTGTTGATTGCTGTATTTGGAGGAATTCTCTAAATTTTCTCCATTAAATATGACATACTTGGAAAGAACATATATTTCAGTGCATTAATCACATTAATTACTGCTAATTTGTTTTTAGGTTAAACAAATTGGTTAACCCTTGAATTCGTGGTTTGGTTCTATATAAAATAAAAAATGCTATGGTATTTCCCCCACACTGTCAAATAGGCTTGAAATAAGGATTAGCAAAGAAAGCTTAGTTTCCTGTTCAGAGAATATTATGATAAAATAACAAGGGAATGCAGAAGTCTCTTTGTATGGGACCTAAAGCAATTTTAATTAGAACATCCTAAATCAACTGACTTGAGAAGTTCCCAATACTTATCACTGTCAATATTTATAAATTTATTTGTTCTCACCTAAATCTAGGATTATACTCAATTTGGGCTTGTAATTTCATTGTGTTAAGTATACTTTTCCAAAGGAAAAGATAGGGAACATCTATCGTAATCTTCAATAGTGTCAAACAAGTATTATTAGCTTTTGTGTCTGAGATCTAAGAAGAAATAGGAAGTTATTAAATTAATATATTTATTAATTGTTAAATGAAAGTTAATATGGTATTTTATTTTTTATTTGCTTAACCTTTTCACAGTGACCTGTGTCTTTAACGGTAATTATAGGTGTGGTATCTGTATAAATCAATTTATATCAAGTAGATACTAGTGAAAGGAAGATGAACCATATGGGCATGATCAGGAGTTGGAAGAAGTCATATTAGGGTGGTTGAGTGAATACTTTTATTACATTATAGAAAATTAATAAATTTTGATCATCTCTGGAAATTATTTACATAGTAATTCATAAAGTCCTTGTTTTTTGAAAGTTTGTTAAAGCAGTGATAAAAGAAAAAAGTCTGAAATGACTTTAAATCTTTCAAGTTTTCACAAAGTTTGTCTTTAGATCAAAAATGGACTTAATATTTTCTCTGAAAATAATATGGTCTAAATTTTGCAGTAAGGAATATAATAAAATTAACTTCTAGAATTATATTCACCAACAAAAATACTCACCATCATGTCAAACACATAATAATTTATCAGTATTTTAAGACATTGGCTATAGCATTAATGATAAAAGACTTGCTTTTAATTCTTTGATATATAACTAACATAGTCATAACTGACATGTCATTATATTTTTTCTTATTTACTGTACAACTTTATGATTCTTTTCGTTTGACAAAAATGTTCAAGTAATTCAGAAGTTTTGGAGGAATTTGACCTCTGGGGTTTCATCACTTTTTTAGAGTGCTGTAGATTACCAAATCATAATTACTCCTAATTATGAGCTGTCTTAAATTTTTTTTTAAATAACTAAAATAGAATTTCTTTTAACTAGAACTATAAAACTATTTCTAATGTTATTTATGAGTTATCTGTGTAAACATTACTTATTACCATGAGGGATCAAAAGTCAAAAAGTACAATAGTATCCATGTTAGGTAGTCTATCACATTATTAAACAATTCATTCTTTAATTTGTGTTTTATTCTTTATATTCTAAATATTCTAAAAGATTTTCAATACTCAAATGCATGTGAAGACAACTGTAATTTTAATGCACTCTTTAGGAGGTAAGAATAGAACTCTTACAGTGAATTTTCATGAATAGTGTTTTATATAGTCAATCCTTTGATTAAAAAGCCTTAATGAGAATTTCCTTGGAGTCAGTAAGTAAAATTTAGGCATTTTGAGTGGTGCATTAACTTTTCTTGTCAACAATAAATGGTGCATTGGACCAGAAGAGTATTTTATTGAATATACTTGCTGGCCGTGTTTCTTTGGGAAAATTAACGTCTTTGACACTCGATTTCCTTATCTATAAAATAAGAATGTTAGTACCAACTTTATAGGGTTGTTGTGTAGATGAAATAACATAGCACCTCAAGTTGCATAATACATATTCAGAAAATGTGCCTTATCCTTAACATTTTAAAGGATCTTGTGGCTTGCAAGTAACAAGCACATCTTAATGTACTTATTAACTAAACAGAAATGAGAAATCAGTTAATATAGGTATTTTTTAAAAAGCTTTGTAGAGAGTATAGAACATGAGTTTGACCTTGAAAAAAAAGCTTATTTAGGCAAGACTAAGACATAGGTACAGAGGCAGAACACACATATATCAGAAAGACCCAGTGTGAAGGAAGAAGGACTTGGGACATACTGGAAGGTAGTGCATGAAGATAATGGCTTTCACATTGGCTGCACTGGTGAGAAATGATGCTATTTCGCATCAGTTTGTAGTGCCTAGCTAAACTTAAGTGGTATAAGAAGGAGATAATAGTGTTCATATCCTTTTCTTATAGGTATGTTAAAAAGAATTATATATTAGATGCCTGGGCAACTCAGTTAAGCAGCGGCCTTTGGCTCAGGTCATGGTCCCAGGGTCCTAGGATCCAGCCCTGCATTGGGTTCCCTGCTCAGTGGGAAGCTTGCTTCTCCCTCTTCCTCTGGCCTCCCTTTGCTTATGTGCTTTCTCTTTTTTTTGGGGGGGGGGGGATATATATATATATATATATATATATATATATATATATACTTGATTGGATATATCTCTGCACATCTCACTCTATTATCATAGTCAAAATCCTATTCTGTGTGTTTTTTTTTTAAGATTTTATTTATTTATTTGAGCGAAAGTGACAGAGAATGTGAGAGGGGAGAGATTCAAAGGGAGAAGCAGAAGCATGATCCCAGAACTCCGGAATCATGACCTGAGACAAGCCAGTTGTTTAACCAACTGAGCCACCCAGGCGCCCCAAAATCCTATTCTATTTTGAAAAGAAAATAAATTTTTTACAAGTGATTCAGAAACTTGGATGCAGGGTTATTAGCTAAAATGATGAATTATAACAGACATCATTCATCTTCCGTCCATCCCCCAAACTTTTTGGATTATTGTGTCTCTGGTAAATCCTGGTAACTACAACTAGGAACATAGTTTTTCTGGGGCAACCTATGTGGCTTTGGTATTAGAAACCATTTCAAGACCTTATTTGTTTACATGAGTTAATTTACTATTAGAATAAGAATTAGAATAAGATTAAGAATTTACTATTAGAATAAGAATAAGAAGAATTAGAATTAGAATAAGAATGCTATTAGAATAAGAAGAATAGAATAAGAATTAGAATAAGAATAAGATAATATTTCTGTAACATATCAGAGATACCATGCGGTAGTCATTTTTATGTCTATCCTGGATGCCAACATATATTGGGTACATTTAATTCTATGCAGTATACCGTTAGTATAATAAAAAAATACAATTAACACTGGCCTAAGATACGTTACTTCATAAGCTTTTTTCTTTTGTGCATTCAATTAATACATTTATATTCTAAAAAGAAAAATGTCATATTATATGAATCTCTAGGATACCTCACACACTTATGTCTATTTCTTACTTTTATCAGCCAACCAGCTATGAGAAAGTGTCAAAATTACCCATAACAATTTAGTCTTCTTGGTCCTTTTAGTTATCAACTATAAGGGGAACATATCTCTGAAAGTTTGAAAATACAGAGAAAGTAAATGCAAAAAAGAAAATTCACTTTACAAAAATAATACATTTTATTATATTTCAGGAGTATGTTTTAACATAGTTAAATCATACTGAGTATATTTTAGGAACTATAAAGTAGCAAAACATTAACAATACTAAAGACACAGAGCATAAAGTTTTGCAGTAAGCTGAGATTGTTGGAAACTTTGTTTACAAAAACTATAGGTTATTTAAGGATGAATTATTATATTTCTTCCTTTAGCAGTCTCTTTTGTTTGGTGGTTTCTGAAAGGGGACATTCAGGCTCATCTGATATAATGGAAGGATAATTCATTATAAATACAATTTTGTTCTATCTTTAAAGATTACATTTCTTAATAAGAATCAAAGTGTGTCTAGAAATTAGATCAGTAATCCAGTTCAATTATTTGAATAGTGAAATTTGTCATTATTATTTTTGAAACTGTAACTTTTTTTCACTTTTTAAAATTTAGTAATTTTTTCAGTTTTTCTTTTATAATGAATTACTTCTCTGCTCAATTTTTTAAAATTTTCAAAGAGTTTGGATAAATTACAATTTTTAACCCAATTTTTTAAGTCATGAAGTGTATTCATGACAGTATGGTTTGCTTAGGTTTTATAATTCCATTAATTTTTGAAGAAAAGCAAGAATGATTTAATTGAGAAGAGTAAATGAAATGTTTTTAAGTTGTACCAAGTGGATGTGGCAGAGGACCTTAGGTGCATCTCTGGCTCTTAGGTGGATTTTACTACCAAAACAATGGTTAATTTTATGTTATATTTTCTTCGATGTATTTTTATAGTTTTCAACAGAATCTCAAGGGGGATCATGACCAGATTGGATTAAGAGGTATAACATGACTATAGACAGTAAGGATTTGACTCACATAATTATTGAGGTAAAAAGGGCCAACTACCTGCTCTGTGCAAGCTGGAGCCCATGAAATGATGGTATAATTCAGTCCAAGTCTGAAGGCTTGAGAACCAAGGTGGCCAGTGTCATAAATTCCCCCAGTTGGAGGGCCAGAGATTTAAGAGATGTCCAGCTCTAAAGTGAGGCAGGAAAAAGGGAGGAATTCATCCTTTTTCCTACCTGTGTTTTGTTGAGCCTCTCACCAGATTCTATGGTGCTCACGCTGATTGAGGAGGGCAATCTATTGAGTGCACTGATTCAAATGCTAATAGCACACCACAGCCCCTCACAGACATACCCAGAAATAACATTAAATGTGAGCACCCCTTGGGCCAAATTAACTTGTCATAAAAAGGGAAATAAAACAAACTGATGTTTGATAAAGTTGATCCTTGCTTAATGTTTTCTTTGGCTTTATAGAGACAAAATTAGCTGTAAGACACCTCAAGGTGAATAATAGAAATTGATGATGATATATATGTTCTGTGAATTTGGAACTTTTAATAGGTTTTGAAGTTTACATATTTTTATTGCTCAAGTAATTTTCAGAGATCTATTTTGTCTGTGCAATAAATCCTAACATCACAATTGTTGGGTATTACTCCTACTCTTTGTAATGCCAGGAATGTCTTTTTCGAATACTGTTTTAGTTTTTATTTTAATACTACATAGGTTTATAATGTTCTGTTTACATTTCTAGAAGTTTCTTTGATTATGTGAACCATTGCTCTCTTTGGAGGGTAGGCTCACCAGGAAAATAGTGTAATTCTGTTTTTATTTTTTAGTTCAATCCAAAATGTATTTACTGAGCGTGTCAGCATGAAGATTTAAAATAGACATTTAAAATAGATATTATCCTGGCCTAAACAAACAGATGATCCAACTAATTATACCAACTCATAGATACTAACTAATCATATAAAATACCAACTAATTATAAAGCATGGAAGCCTGTCAGGCCCAAGCATAATATTATTGGAATAGATTGGAGAGAAATTTACTTGCTTGAGTAGTTGAAAAAAAGCTTCAGAGGGAAGTGAGACTTTAGAGGTTGAGAAGAATTTTCAAAGGCAATAAAGTGGAGACAAAAGGAAGATAAGGGCGTTCTTGGCAGAGTGATAAGCATGAACAGTCTCAGAGTCAGGAAAGTATGAGATATATTTATAGAATCTTAGGTGGTCTGGCATACCCACAAAGAAAGTTGTAGTATGGGAAGTAATTGGATAGGAAGATTGAAGTAGTTTAGAACTTAATTTGTATGCCGTTTTAAGGAATACATACTTGTTTTTGATCTGTGAAACCCATTAAGGGTTTTAAGCAAAGTACCTGCATGATCAACAGCATAATTTGTAATTGTCTTGCTTGTAGACAGTGTGGAGAGTGGACTGGATCAGGAAAGGGATCAGAAGGAGGGGGGACAATAGGTTATTTCAGTAGACATGGTAAATCTGATTGAAGGTAGTAGCAGGAGAAAAGGAAAAAAGAGATAAACCTGAGTTATTTAAGCAACAACTAGCAAGGGGTATAAATCAATTAAAGGTGGAAAATAAGGAAAGTGGAGGAATTAAATTATGAGACTTGTAAAACTTGGCTCGTTACGTAAATATTTCAATCTTTCGTTAAAACTGGGATTACACAAAGAGGAATCGCTACAGCATTATATAAACTTTCAAAGGAAGGTTAAAGAATTATATTTGAAACTAGAGGGTCTTTTAGAGATCAGAGAGATCATGGGTCCTTGATTCTGAAGAGGAACCTGAGAGACTGCTGTGGTGGGTCAGGAATGATGCCAGATAGATAGGGACTCGTCTTCTTACTGCCTCTTTAGCCAGAGTCATTCTGGTTTTATTGGCTTTCTGATGATTGGCTTTACATAAAAATCTGTTCCCCAAAAGCAGTGGTCTTCTGATCAAAAAGAAAGTTGGAAACTACTTGCTCCAGCCCCCTCATTTCACAAATGCAGTACCAGGCGTCCAAATAGGCGAGTGTCTTGCTCAAACCTCAAAATTAACATGTGTTTTTTCTGAAGTGTCTACACGACAGTCAGGCAGCCATGTGGAAAGCCCAGGAAGCAGCTGGAAATGTGCTGTGAAACCCAAAGGAAAAATGAAAGCTTAAGAAAGTGAGAGTTCACACTATAAAGGAAATGATATAATCCAGAAAGAATGTGTTGGAATATTCTTTAAAGAACCCATCCTGGGAAACCACTGCCTTTAAAAAATAAAGAGAAAGAGACTCCAGCAAATGAAATGGGTCAAGAAGCAGTTAGATGGGTGGGGAACCAGGCTGTATGTGTCAATGTTAAGAGCCTGGATTTTGGATTAAGGAAGCCCTGAGTTTGAAACCCAGTCCAGCTACTCCCTACATGACCCTCACAGCCTCAGTTTTTCTGTCCATGGCAATACTAGAACCTACCTCAAAGAGTTGTTATGAGAAATAAATGAGATAAAGTAGACAAAGCTTTAATGGAGTACTCCTCACCTCATCAAGCGTTACGTAAATACTATTATTAATGGCTTGAGAGAATCATGTTTCAAAAACCAAGAGAAGAGAGAGTGTCAAGAAACAGAGGTTGAAAATCAATGTGTAGCTCCATAGAGAAGGGTAATATGATGAAGATCAAGAAGGTAAAGGATTTTTCAGGATTTCACAGGTAGCATTTACAGGCTAGCTTCCAGAAAATGGCAGAGGCTGAAAGTCACATTATATACAGCGAACTTCAAGCTTAAATGAGAAGTGAGGACGTGGTGGCGAGAATTGTAGGTATGGCTAAGATGTTGTACGATGAAAGGAAAGTCAGAGACAGGCAAGGGCTTGAGAGGAAGGCGAGGTTAGTGAAGGGTTTATTTTTAGGATTAAGTGCCGTTCCGGAATGGAAGGCATGATGAGATAATAAGGAAGGAAGGAAGGTCATGTGGAAAATTAGGATTACAAGTAGAGGAGTTTCTTCCTTTGGCGCAACAGAAAATGACAAGTGAAGATATAAGTATAGGTACTCTGGATTTAGTGGTAGAAATATGACAGTCGAGAGAATTCCAAATTGGTTTCCTTTTTTTAAAACTGAGACGTCATGATCATCTGCCAGAATTAAGTGTGTTGGCATGAAAGGTTTGAAGGAAACAGAAAAGTTTCAGTTAGTGCTGTGGGAAGACGAGGAGCCACTAGAGGTAGGTGAAAAGGTCAGCGTGCTGCTTCGATGGTTCGTGATAGTCATGAGGCACGAAGTGCAGCCCAGGCCACAGTAGGTAATAATCATGTACTAAACATAGTGGATGGAAAAATGGATAGCATCCAATGAACCTAATAAATAAAAGTAATAACCAATTCAAGACAGTTTATTCCTTACTAAATGGAATTTTAATCCCTTTAATAATTTTTACTTATTCATGATCAAAGAAGAAATAATTATCTTGTAAAATCTCCTGTCTGTATCAGAAACTACCTCTTTAATTATTTTCTTTTTAAACTTTCTTGTTATTTTATTATTTTTCTCTTTCCATCTTTCCTCCTCAAAAGGGAAAGCAACGCTGTTTTGTGTAACATTTTATAGATGGTGCTAGAGATGTTTGAGTGATAACCGATAAGATTTTATTTTGAAATATGATTTGTTTAAATCTTGATTTGCTATGTTTTTCTTGGGTTTATTTTGGAATACTTGGACTATGTTAACCTTTAGCCCTGCCATATTATAATGGACATTGGGAGGAAAGAGCAAGCTTTCTAGTAACGATTTTCATTTGCTTTGCTTACTATCTGCTTATCTTTTTTGAATTTCACTTTTTAAAATTAAACTATACCTTTTCATTTCTTTCCTGAGTCTCATTTATATTCTTGTTTCTGCCATGCTTGCAGTCATTTTCTTACTCTACCTCGCTCCAGATACAGTCAGAACATTGAACATCATCACAGGGATGGCAGGTATATTTTTCTTACAATTAAGTCTGTTCGTAGAATTGCATGTGCCTGTCTAATGATATGATATAATTCACTTCTATTTCTGCTTTTGATATAGACATATACGATTATTCATGAAATACAAAAATATTATCCTTACTATATAAATAATAGAAAATAAAGCATATGTAAAGACTTTAATTGTAATAAGATGTCAAAAACTTAGCTTCCCTTTAATGAGCTAGTATCATCTCTGTTGACTCTAAAAATTTAGTTCACCAGGCTTTACAGTTAACCCTTGATTACCTAGAAGGATAGAATAAAAGTATTTTAATAAATGAATTGCATTTGACTGACCACCTTCATAATTATGTATCTAGACATCACTGGTTTTTACATATCTTGACAATCTGCTTCCCCGCCTCCCCCTCCCCCCTACTGTTGAGGAGTCAGTCCTGGAAGTGCTTAGGTTGAACTGATCAGTTTATAGTTTACCTTGTCGAAGGTGGATGCAATCTACTCCAATTGGTCATAGATGATCCATGGAGAACATTGAGTCTGTGGGAAAATCTTTGTCCATTTCTACTTTAACACCATTCTCCTTATATTGAAGGGACGTGTCAGTTACTTGGCATTTAACTGAAGGAAGGATGAACTAGAAAGAGAAAGGAAACAATTTCTCTAAAAGCTTTTGGTTTCTCCAGGCTTTATGTAGCTTTAGGGATCTGAGTCAGTTCTGTGATACTCTGAGGCCCTGCAGGCAGAGAAGAGAATGGCAGGGATAATGTGGTAGAGGGTTCGGGGAGTATAGATAAAGAATTAAATGCTGTACTCAGTTGTTTCAGAGTGATCTGGGTTATGTGTGACCACTTTTGTGCTATTCATTTAATTCATTAAGAGTTATTAATAAAAGAGTTTAAAAAATAATTGAAACTAATGGGTAAATTCCTAAGGATCAAATTCGTGTAGATAACGTAGAAGGAAACATAAGAGATAATACCAACAATAGATTGCTGACGATATAAGTTTTGTGATGTCTTTAAGTAAATATAATTGAAATTTAGTGCCTTCCAGTTTATTACAGGTAGTGATTATTGCTGTATTTTATTGTCTTTTGCATCTTCTCAATCTCACTTCTGTTATTTTGTTTTGATACTAAATAATTCTTTTTTAATTTTTACTTTTGCTATATATTACATTCTATTTTGGGTTTGCAGCAATTATACAATTATCTTACAAAAATGTAAGGAAGTAGTTCTGTAACTGTCCCTATAATTGACCACGACCTTTCTTAAAGTGGGCCACATGAATGAGACATTACTGATTATAGGCTTAATTCTAATTACGCTGGTGTATCTTCATTTAAATGTAAGTTAAAATCTTGCACCACATTAGTTTTTTTTTTATATTCTACTCATCTTAGTTACAATAAGTAGATTGCTTCATATTTATTTTTTCAATGAGCCAACATGCTAGAATCGGTTCTTAATTAGCTCTTGGTTGATTATCAATTTCATGTACTTATTCAAATTCTGAACCCTAGCATAGCTGGCCTATTTTGCGAGATTATATTTCTGAATTGCCTTTTATGCTATGATTTATTTTGTGGTCAGGAAATACACTATCATTAAAGTTTATTTTAAAGTAAGACTCAGTTAAGAAAATCAGTTTTAGAAGGCAAGCAATCAAGTGTCTTTCCGTAAGATTTGCCATCAATTGCCTGATTCTAGTGTGTGAGACTACTGTGTACCTACTCCCAGACAAACTGGGTGGATTTTGTAAGAATAAAATTCTTTAGCCTTTAAAAATGCTATCTTTTGTCATTATCAGTTTGATATACCAAGAAGAATGTGGGCACATTTCAAAGCATAATGATAAAATGGCACCCTTGAGTCTACTACCCAAACTGAAAGCCAGAATACATGATTTTACTTACTCTATCTATCTGTAGAATCTTTGCCTATCGAATCTGTATGCCTTGTGCTCGCTTCGGCAGCACATATACTAAAATTGAATCCGTATGCCTCTTTCACAGAAGTAGTTAACATAATACTCATTTTCAGTTTAACGTCTCCTTCCTTTGCTTTTTTTAAAAGTGACTTTGTCATTTGTTTTCACTCTGGTACCTTTCTGAGGTACTTAGTCTTTCTGACCCTCACCTCAATCCACTATGAGATTCTAAGATTATTGAGGGTATAATCAGGTATCCATTCTCCTATGTTTATTACCATAATGTTCTAGGTGTCTTGTCTTTAATCCCTGTACCTTTGTATGTCATGCAACAGAGCACAGCCCTTCCATGTTGAGATCATCTGGTGAACTCTTGTTTATACTATTTTATTCACTGAAGATTTTAGCACCTGGCTTTAGTCTAACTTCTAATCATTCCTGCGATCAACGAGAGTAATGTTAGTGTTCACCTGGATGACCTATTCAGCAGTCACTCTCTTCCCTGGCTGTCTCAAAGTGGAGGTAGTAAACTTTATTCCCCAATTCTACTTTGGTCCGTCACTGCCATGGCCATATCTGTATCTTATCATTATTTGAAATTATTACACCTCTAAAATCTTAATTTGAACACTTCACTCTTGGACCAGAACTACACATGATATAGATATATAAGTATTTATATAAATTATTTTTCTATAAATAAATATAAAATAAATACATATTATTTCTTCATCGAGTTACTTTTACCTCCCTAGCTCTTGTATCTCAAAAGAGAACTCCACATTTTTGTGCCCTTTTCCTTTCCCTGCTAGTCTCCACTTGGCTTCCTTACGTATCAAGAGGTCGAGTCCATTCTTAGAAGTATCCCCAATTCCCTTGCTATACTGTTCTTCTTTGACCTCTTTGACAGAGTTCAAATCTGAATCAATCTCTTTCTCTTGCAGAATTGTTCTGAACTAAATTTTCCAAACTCTCCCCAACTCAGCTGAACACTTAAAGGAAGAGTTACCTCTTCATCGAGTTGTGAAAGAAAGAAAGGAAGGAAGGAGGGAGGGGAAAGAGGAAAGAGGGAGAAAAAGAAGAAAGAAAAATAAATAAAGAAAAGAAAGTGGTGCCAACTCTCTAAGTGTCCAGTTTCCCAGCCCAGATTTCAAGGTGACATTTATGTCATAGTCTGGAAATTCCCCTTCTGGGGATAAATATACATTAGTAGCTCCAAGTAGACCATAGTGCAGCTACACTACACTATATGAAATCTGCAATTTTCTGAATGGAATGAATGGAGTAAATTAAACACGGCATTCCCAGTCCGTGAAGAATCAGAAGCACCAGTATCTCTATGTGAACATTGTAAAATGAAAAATTTTGAGTGCTATCTCTTTGGAACAGGTGAATAGAGGCTTAAATAATGGTTGCTAAACTTTTTATATTATTTCAGGAGACAAATATCAACGAATATTAGGAATCAAAACTCATTTTCTTCTGACCAGGTTATGCTAACCAGTACAAATCTGAGTCACTGTGTATTTTTAGACATAGTCAACATTTAAGCAAACGTATTTAGAATAGATACCATGTTACCTTTTATTAATATCCATTTATTAAGATATAGCCTTTATTTTCTGAAATATACATTTTATCTTTAAAAATTTACCCTCATACCTTACTTTTTTCCCTCTAGTATTTATCTCAACTTAAAGCTATCCACAGCATACTGAGAAATCAGCACGATGGTGGACTTTCATGTAAAGATGTCATAAAGATAACTAGGCTATATCTTAAAAGAGGAACTGGAATTATTTAGATTTATATAGAGCTAAGATAGGATGTCAGTGGAATTCTAAAGAAATCTGTGAGCAAAGTTACTAAAGTAGTAAGTACCATGTTTTAGGGCAATTGGAGCGTTATCCACAAGGCATAAGGGAATAACAAGAAATGAATCTGGGATAAGAGTTGGTTCCAGTTATGGATAATCTTGTATGTTCTGTTAAGGAATTTGAATCTAAGACTAAGTGATAGAGGTACTTCAAAGAGTTTTAATTAGGACATGATTATAATATATTTATTCATTCTAGCTAATTAGTCTAGAGACTTTATGGATGGTTGATTTGAGAGAAAAGTGTGTGGGAAAGGAAAGCATGCATAAAGAGATTTGCTGCCTTGGTCTTGGTCAGCAGAAAACTCTTTGAGGCCCTGAACTAAGTAAGGTAATGGATGGAGAGATAGAAGACCAGAGATTTAATCAATTGAAATCAATAATACATGGTAAATAATAGCATTTGGATGTTGATGGGGAGCAAAGAGTCAAGAAACACAATGAGTCTCATAGTTTGGGTAACTGGATGCATGTGGCACCTTAACAGAGGTGGGTGGGGGGAGGGATGTTCAGAGAGAAATTAGTTTATGTGAGAGACAAGTTCATTTCTGGAATTACTGAGAGAGTTAAGGAGAAACCTCCAGCAAGGAATAAAATCAATAATTTTATTTTCTTTATTTTATTTTTTTTTAAGATTTTATTTATTTGAAAGAGAGAGATCACAAGTAGGCAGAGAGGCAAGCAGAGAGAAAGAGAGAGAGAGGAGGAAGCAGGCTCCCTGCTGAGCAGAGAGCCCGATGCGGGACTCAATCCCAAGACCCTGAGATAATGACCTGAGCTGAAGGTGGAGGCTTAACCCACTGAGCCACCCAGGTGCCCCCAAAATCAATAATTTTAAATCTTAAGGAAGTTTGAGCTATATAAAGTAATTTGAGAGTAAATTCACTGATAACAGTAAGTAGCTACAAAAAGAAACTTGAAATCAATTGGAGAAACAACCTGTGACATGAAGGCCAAGGACTTTGTCTCTACTCTGAGAAACATAAATATTTAAATGATAGATAAAGGAGGAAACATAGGGGAGGAAAAGTGAGAAGAATAGAGCTATCAGAATAGAGGTTAAAGCAGGAAGAATTATTGCAACAGGAAAAATAATAACTGAAAAGTGCCCATTAAATTTGGCAAGTGAGAAGTCATCGGTAACGTCATCTACAATGATTTCAAAAGGGGGTGATGGAAAAAAGCAGCTTACCGTGGCCTGAGGCCTGCCTAGGGGCTAAAAAAACAGAATGCTTTTTTCAGAATGTGGAGGAGAAATACTGGATAGTGGAAGTGATATCAAAGTAGACTTCTTTTTTTTAGAATATGAAATACATCATGAGTTTTGAGGCTGGACGAACAGATCCTTTAGGAAAAGTTAGATTGAAAATACAGAAAAAGAACAGGATGACTGTTAGAAAGGTCTTAGGGCAGGAGATGGGTTTAAACACGTAGATGAAGTTTATAAACAGAAAGCAGCTCTTGTTTCTTCTGAGACAGGAAGAAAATAGATAACAGAGTTGAAACTAAGTAAGTTTTTAGAAAAAGGTTGTTAAATTGAAGATAATTAGGCTTGATAGCCTCAAGATTATGGTGTTATACATCAAGATTATGGTGATTGTTTTTGAGACAAATTCTTGAGTGGGAAGGCCCAAGGTTGAACATGATTGATTGGAAATGAGGAAGTTTAAAATGGTCATTGGTTAAAAAGTGACAAGATTACTGGTGGGAAAAGTAAAGATTATTGGTGATACCAGTACAGTAGAAGTTGGAAAACATGACTTTGTCAACCTGAATGAATTTATGTTTTGCTTCAACTATACCCAGTTGTCTAGATGTAGAAAAATCCGATTATGGCACTGAACCAATTTTGGGGTTCTGATGAATGTTTGAAAGATTGGGTTAGAAGGGAATCTGAGTATTGATATGGGAGTGGGTCAATGATCAACAATAGGAGTCTAGGATGGAAAAGGAAGGCAGGCAAAGGGAGTGATAATACTGTTAGGAATTGGGGACACCAAGAAACAAAAAGTATCAAATGAGGATCGAGTAAAGTGAGAGTGAGACTATGAGATACCTGACAGCACTAATTATTAAAATCAGAATTTGAGATATTGGAGTTTAGTCTACGGCCATACCACCCTGAACGTGCCCGATCTCGTCTGAGATATTGGAGTTTAGTGTTTCTGAATTTAAATAGTTCCACTGGATTCTAAGATCCATAATAATTTGGGGGTTGGGAGTAATTCAGGAAAAATGTGAGGATCATTGAAGTTGTGAAGATGTTTCAAGATTATTGAAGAGTTTTCTGCACTTGCACTAAAATCTCCTAATATAACCATAGGAATTACGGAAAAGAAGATGGCTGACAACCAATTCCCCCAAATTATCAATGACTAAGGGATAATGATCCCAAGTTGGATAGATACTAGCAACCTGAACTTTTAATGGATGTTCGAGCTAAGTTGAATGCTTCATAGAATAGGGACATTTATATTGTGGTAGGAAAGTAATGGCCAGAGTGTCTCTAGGAAGCCAACTTCTGGGTCTGAGGACAATAAAGTATGAAGGGATAAGCAGCTTCTGCTGACATGAGCTTTCCTGGAAGCAGAGTGTGCAAGGTTGAGCTAAATATTATTTAAGGTAGGGAAACACAGAAACCATTCTGCAAACAAAATCATTCCTTGATGACACAAGGAAGTTTGCTAATGATGGAAAAGGATTTTTGCAAATATAGCTCACAGAAACAGGGGAGATTAAAACTTTATAGAAGAAAGTACAGAAGATGAAGAATTTAGAGAAGTGACATCAGAGGCAAGTGAGCTTGCCCTGTACTTGAAAACTAAGAATGACAGGGATAAGATGCTTGAGTAGAAGTGATTGACCTCAAATATCCTAGATTTATCATAAGTTGTTTTGGTGCCAGAACTGGGACTTACTTTGGTGCTAGAACTGAGTAAGGTTCTGGGAAGGGTCTGAGCTGGGTCTAAAGTAATGATGAAGGATGCCGTAGAGCTTGAAGAGAGGCAGTGAATGGTCTTACCTCAGGGTATTTGGGGCCATAACTAAGACAACCCCCCCCACATCCCCCCAGTTAGAGAAAGGATTCTGACAAAGTTAGTGGAGTCACAGGGAGAAGGAGATTCCTGTTTGCTTATAGATGCCTTATCTGGCAAGTAGCACTGAGAGCGCTTAATAAACGTGATCAAACCCCAGTAACTGTACCTCCTGAGCTACCTTCCTTTTAGTCTTAACTTTGCGTTGTTACCAGTCTTCTCTCTTACAAGTATGTTCTTTTTCATCACAACTCATCTTCTATTTGGGCTTCTGACTATAACCTCTCTTAATGCCTTTGGAATTTTTCTGCACTATTTCTTTTTTCTCTTGCATTTCAGTCTCTCCTATTTTCATGATTTTGCTTCTTCTTGAATTACTGATTAAGTCTAAATAATATCTTCCTTCTATTCTGCCACACCTTCAATCTACTTTGAGAACGATTCTCTCTTTTTTAAGTCATGTTTCTTGAGTATGTATTTTTACGAATGTTTCCAACACTCCTTCATCAGCTCCTAAGCTTAAACCCTCTACAGTTTGACCTCTGCCTCCAGCTCTTAATTTTAAGTTATTTTCTCCATGGTTATTATTTGCCAAGGCTTTTGTACATATTTATCTGTGTTGCCTCTTTGCACCTGCCATTATTAATCAGGTTTTTTTTTAGCTTCTCTAATGCATTACTATCCTGATTCTCATTTTACCTTTTGATTGTTCTCTGTCTCCTCTTCTTTTCTATTTCTTCATGTCCTCAAATTTTTGACTGTGTGTTGATCCATATCTTATCATCTCTGTGGTTTTAACCAACACTTCCAATAGCTGGTGTGTTTCCTGGCCCATAATATGAATTCAGTAAATAGTATTGAAATAATGACTCAACAACCAATACTGAAATGACTCCTCAAACCATATTTCTAGTGCAGCTCTCTCCTTTGAAGGCCAGATCTCCCTTTCTGATGGATGTCAGTACAGAATATTTTTCCACCCCTCACAAATTCAAGTTCAAATGTGAAGTTATTGTCATTCCTCCCTAGAATCCTTTTATTTCTGCCAATAGGCCATCATTTCATTTTGGAGGCTGAGAATTTTAAGTTTTTTTCTTTGGTTTGTTTATTTCTACATTTAATTCACATGATGATGTCAAACATGTTTGAGAGGAGGGGGAAAAAAAAGTCCCTGCTATCAAAGAATTTATGGTTCAGTGACGTGAACTGGCTTTAAATTGGAGAAAGCTTGATTCGAATTCCAGCTGAGAAAACATCTACTTGTGTGATGTGTCCCAAGTTTCTGTGACCCTTAGTTTGCTTATTTCTAAAATGACAAAGATTGGATTATATGACTTCTGTGATTCCTTCTAACCCTAACATTCTGTTTGTATAGTTTCATATATTGTGTATATTCTCTATACTGCATTTGCATATTTTGTACATCGTGATTTTATAAACTTTGTCATCCATACTTTCGTCCCTGTTTTCACCCCTGTTACTACAAGTTCCTACCCTAATTCATTTCATACACTACTGCTTAATTCAGCTTCTTAATTCATTATTTAAAAATTACCTTTCTGGGATCCCTGGGTGGCTCAGTCATTAAGCCTCTGCCTTCAGCCCAGATCATGATCCCAGAGTCCTGGGATCGAGCCCCACATTGGGCTCTCTGCTCAGCGGGAAGCCTGCTTCTCTTCCCCTACCCCCCTGTTTGTATTCCCTCTCTCACTGTCTCTCTCTGTCAAATAAATAAATAAAATCACACACACACACACACACACATATATATTCCCTTTGTTCAGAAGCTTTAAATCACTCTCACTGAAAATTAAATTCTATCTAAACTTCTTTTTTTTTTTTTTAAGATCTTATTTATTTATTTGGCAGACAGAGATCACAAGTAGGCAAAGAGGCGGGCAGAGAGAAGAGGAGGAAGCAGGCTCCCTGCTGAGCAGAGAGCCTGATGTGGGGCTTGATCCCAGGACCCTGGGATCATGACCTGAGCCGAAGGCAGAGGCTTTAACCCACTGAGCCACCCAGGCGCCCCCCTATCTAAACATCTTAACTAGGCACTTACAACCCCTATAAACCGAATCCAGGAAAATTTTCTAATTAGTGTTTTGCCATACTTTACTTTCTGTATTTCTAGTATTTCCATCTGACTTCTTTCCTTCCTCCAATGTGATTTATTGAGCATAACAAAACTCTGTATACAAAATGACCTGGACCTGCTGTTTCAAAATATGACTCCACCTTACTAATATTTTGATAGGTCGCTCCATAGAGTGTAAAAAGAACTTACTCTAAAATGAATAGAAAAGTACTTACTGCACTTGCAACAAATGGCCTCACTTCTGGAACTTCAATAGCTTTATAAGATAATTAACATAGGTAGAATTAAGTCCCTAGATGACTGGCTGCTGGAGAACTTGATATAAGTCATCAAGAAGCCTTATTGTGGACAGCCACTGTGATACCATCATGTTTCTGGAGAATGATATTCCTGTTATCTGATTCTAGGCATACCACAGGAGTAGCAGTGGGGTCTGAGGCCAGCCCAGCTGCTTGCTGGGCTAGAACAAGTATTACCCAGCATGCTCATCTGACAGGATCTCACAGCAGCCCAGATTGAGACCTTAGGAACCCATGCCCAGGATTTAAACCGTTCTTCATTGCCTCCCCCAAGTGCTGCTCCCTAGTCTCCTCCGTCACACCCACAATCCACCCTGGCCTGGGACCCAGAGCACACAGTGTCCCTTCTCTACCATGTGTCTCCCACTGGACTCTTTTTGATGGTTTCCATCATCTGCCAAAACCACTCCATCTTTCCATGCATGTTGTTCGTCTTTTCTGATGTAGACTTTAAGATATCAGTTACCTTATTCGAAATTTCCTGTCTAATCATTCCAACATCTGTGTCATCTCTTGAGTTTGTCTCTTGACCGTGGGCCCCATTCTTCTTGTTTTTGGTATTTTCGGTCATTTTTTTATTGACTATTAGACATCGTCATTCATTGTGACTGAGGTGGTATTTACATTTGAAAAGCTGCATGCATACCTCTTGCTTTGTTAGTCTCTGTGTGTGTGTGAGTGTGTGTGTGTTGGGGGGAATTAATCCTCTGACTATAACACCTTTGACTATATGATTGGGAGTAACATGAAGTGGCAGCTAAGGGCATCTGGCAGCCACGTGTATGAGGTAATCACACTCTACCCATTTCTCTCTCCATGTAATGCTACCAGAATAAAGGAAGGTTCGTGAATTTTTCAAAGTTGATCAGTTAAACTGTTGAACATAGCATTCTAGTGCGAGGACCAAGCCTCATCACATTTATACATATACTACAGTAACAATGCATAATTTGGTCCTTTAGACATACATCTTTAAAATGTGTTATTTTATGGAAAATTTGAGGACCCAGGAAGGGAAAGCATAGGGGTCCCATACCTTGGTGGAACAACATTAATTTCTTACAGTTGACAAATGTTATTAAACTTCAACATTCACTGAGAATGAAAATGATCTATTTATTAAAGTAAGAATTTTATGGTTTATAAATGATAATTATCTCTGGATTTTTAAAAAAATATATTTTGAAGATATATTAATTTGCTGTATGTTAATTGCTGCTGAGTAAATAATCCTACTTATTTGTGGTTTTCTGTTATTTTTTGAAATAAAAAATAATAAGGAATATTATAAATATTTAATAGAATACTCAAAATATCCACTAGACATTTACATCTTTTATGTTTTTATGTGTGCATATTTAATAATAAAGTATATTTTATTTTTCAGTATTGCATTTGTCCCTAATTTTCTTCAGGAAATTAAGATAGTATATTTTCTTCTTGCTATCTCCTGTAATGACTATTTCTAAGAAACTACTTCTCTAGAAATGAGAACAGTTTACATCTCCTTTTGGTGATAAGATAGGCTTATGGGTAACAATAATATTCCTACCTTAGAAGTGTCTTGCTTTCTCACCTCACTATATGTATTACTGTTGTTTTCACATCTTAGATTGTTAATGTGGCTGACACTAGACACTGCTATTTTTTTGAATAAAGTCACTACTTTTAACTAACATACAGAATTTACATTTAAATGAGTAGAAATTTCTGTAGAGAGATGCTCTCAGGACTAAGGATAAATTAATCTATTTCCACCAAAATAACAAAAATGTTCTTATTTATACATAGTATCTATTTATTTGGAAGCAATACTAAATATAAACTAGAGTTTTTAAAAAGTTAAACTTGTGCAATACAGTTTATGGTGAACATGAAAATTATAGAGTTGAGTCATGCAATTTAAATTATTTGTTATGTTATATAAATATGTATCTATATTTTATTAGTTGCTCTAAAATATCTAATTTTAAAATATTATCCTGTATATATTTCTTCAGTTATGCAGTTAATTCTCAGAAAATCTCTAGACATTCCATATATTTTACCAAAAGCATACTGCTTCTGCTGGTAATCAGCTTACTGTATTATACAGTATGGACACAAGGAAGATATTTCTTGCTCCAAACCAGAGAGTACTTGTTGTCCTTCAGAGATACATTGAAAAAAATTTTTTAATTTAAGATTTCAGCATTAGAGAAATAATTTCTTTATCAAAAGGAAAAAAATAGTTCTGAAATAGCTTCATTTTTTAAAAGTTTATTTTTTTTAAGAAAACCTATTATATTTACTTATGGCATCTTTACAATCTAAATATGAAATGAGCCTAATTAATCACAGACTGTAAGTTCTGAGTCACATTCTAGGAGAACTTTCCCTGATATCTGCATAGTACTTTGAAATTTTGCATTGTGCTGGTGGTTGTTTTTTTTCCTTTCCTTTCCTTTTTTTTTTTTTTTTGAGTTTTCCTAGTGTTCTTTTATCATACCTGCAGAGATACAGAGATGCTCTACATTGAGCTTTTGTTGTTATGAAGTTGAATCATTGAGATGGTCTAATGTAAGTGGTTATAGAAGAGAAGGCCCTGTGTCCTGTTCTTCCCTGTTCCATTACATCTCTGCCTTGTGCTATAAGTGAGAATAGGAAAAGAAAATAGCAAAGGTGGTGAAATAAGTAGAGAGCTGTGCCAGATGCTTAGAAACTTAAAAAAATCTTTTGCAAGAGCAACTATAGTGAAAGGGAAAATGACTCAAATGGACAGCTGCACTAGATGATTATAAAATTATTTTTCCCTTAGGAATCCTTAGGAATTTGCCTATGCTACTATTGGCTTATAAAGCTGAGTTGTTACAATCCTGTTCCTTGTTACAGTGTTATTAGTCAGGATGAATTATCTCTGTTTGTGGATGGGCTATTAAACAGGATCCTCTCCAAACCTTGGAATAGGAGCCCCTAAATAGTACAGAGCAGTGGTCAGTATTTATCCAGGTAAATGATACATGCAAAAATCTGAACTATTTTACACATGTTACAAAATATAAACTATTAAAAAATCAAACTATGAAAGACAGTAAATTACTAGATACTATATCACTTTTTAAAAGACAGCAAGATTATTCACCTAATAAGAAAGATTTAATTTTGTAGGTGGATGGTTCCTAACCTTTTTTATATGCCTTGACCTTTGGCTATCTTGTAAAACTTATGGCCATCCTTTTTAGAAGAATGTTTTAAAATGCATAAATTAAAATCAAGTAAATTAAGTGCAGTTACAGAGAAAGCTATATTTCACTTACAGTGAAATTTATGCCTTGTAAATGCATAGTTCCTGTGCTACCATACATAGTTCTTAGTGGTTACCATTCAAAATTAAATATTTTTAAGTTCTTCTCTTAAAACTAAAATTCACTAAGAATTTAGGCGGAAGTTGTCAAGTTTTATATCTCATTCCCTTAAAGAACCTGCATTGAGACTGGGTATTATAGGTAAGACCTAGGCATTGTTGCTTTCAATTTTCTTAGTAATTGTCTTGGTTCTTCCTTATAAGGCTTATCCTTACCCGATTGTGGGAGTGGGAGCCTGTGTTGGTCTTCTGTTGTGTGATCTAAGTTTAAAATATGGTAGCTTTTCATTCCCCTTAACTATGGTAGACATTTTAGGAAATTGCTACCTTCTACTTTGGGTTTTTGTGTGTGTCTGTGTTTCACTTATTAACCAGTTTTTCTTTCACACTGTGGAAATCATATAATTCATATTACTTATGAAAATGGAGAAAAGAAATACAAGCAAAATTTAAAACATTGACATAGTCTTCAAACAACTTTTCCACCAAGGAGAAATTTTTCTAAGGATATTTCCTAAAGTGTGACTTGTTGGCTTTATAAGTGACAGTATCCTTTAAAGGACATAGCAACAAATTTGAAATAATTCTCTGGGTTTCAGTCACAATCATGTATTTCAATTATTTAAAAGATAGTGTCAAAGAAGTAAAAGCGTATATCCTATTATCTTAGTTTTCACTTGGAAAATTGCTTGACGGAATCAGAAGAGATCAAATTTTGCATAAATACAGGAAAGATTAGCCTGATTTTCTGCTGCGATAGTCATAGACATTCCACAAAATTTTGTCAGTACATGTCATATAGTAAGAAAAGTTTATTATTACCTTAAGATAATAGGAAATCTGAAAATAAGGTAAAGATCGGTATTTACCAAAAAAATGGTTGTTTTTTTTTTTTAATTTATTTATTTGAGAGAGAGACAGTGAGAAAGAACATGAGCGAGGAGAAAGTCAGAGGGAGAAGCAGACTCCCCATGGAGCTGGGTGCCTGATGCGGGACTCGATCCTGGGATTCCGAGATCATGACCTGAGCCAAAGGCAGTCGTCCAACCAACTGAGCCACCCAGGCGTCCCCCAAAAAAATGGGTTTTAAGGAATCTAAGATATATATGTGTTCCTTTGCTTCTGCTTATAGACTGTGATGAAACTATGCAAAGATATGTACAACCAAAAACATTTAAAATAATATTTAGCACATTTATTTTTAAAGAAAAGTGTTCTCTCTCAAATAGTTTTTCAGAAACAAAAAAAATAGAATTATGAATTTTTATACATCAGGTTGCTTTTTTCTCTCTTTGAAAGTAATTGAATATTGTGTATGTATTTACACTTTTTATATGTCAGCTTTTTTGACATATCCTAGATATACTTACATAAAAACATAGATCACATGGAACACTGGGTGTTATATGCAAACAATGATTCATGGAACAATACATCAAACACTAATGTTGTATTGTATGGTGACTAACATAACAAAATAAAAAAAATTAAAAATACTAAATTAATCTTAGGAAATGAATCATATCATGGCACATGCATTTTAAAATATTTTTTAAATGGTTTGATTTATGTATTACCTTGTGAATTTAAAGTGTAAGAGAATCACAAGATATATTGTAGAATAAACCCAGCATTCACCTCCTAAAGTCATCTAATCTCATTCCTGCTGGTCTAAAATTATGTGCTATACAATTAGTTACATGTAGGAAAGTTGTTTACATTAGTCTTGTTTGTTTTTACAGTCCATAATATGTAAGCATTTCCATTACTGTAGTTAAAACTAGATGGTAGGTCACAGTTTAATCTGAAGTATAATATGGCCTAAGTGTTAACCTTAGAGTTCTCGAGCCAAATGAGTGTTCGTAGGGATGTCTCACAGGTAGTGGGGCTCGTGTTAGAAAACATTAACCAATCACGTGTTAGGTGTTCAAAGCATGCTAGGGTCCAGGGATACAAAAGTCAGTAATGATGGGTTCCCGAAATTTAAGTATATGTCTTTCAACAAGGATTAGGTTTTGATATTGGTCTTGTTTGTGGTCAAGATCACATTGTTTCAGAAGCATTACTATTTCAACCGAGAAATACTTTGCTGAGCGCTATCTGTTGGCGTTGCTGAAGTGCCCTGAGATAGGTGGCGGAGATTGGCAGATTAACCAGTTGTCTGTGCTTGTTCTTGTGGACGGTGTGTTGAAATATGGCTACAGCCTGCAAGGTTGCAGTGTTTTCTTACAACGTTTTGATTCTTTTGTTGGAATGTTTGGGTGCATCAATATATTGTGTTTGTGCAAAAGGCCTTTTTATGGCCTACAGAATGAGAAAAACCCGAACTGCCTTCGGGTCTTTAGAATTAATGCTTATAGGGTTTCCTTCACTCTTTTGGGAACGTTAGGAAAAACCATTGCATTCCTCGAAATAGACTACTCCACATATGTCACCGGTTCCACGTAGGGAATTCATTCTGGAAAGCCGGCAGTTTCGTTTGTCACTGACAATAACTGAGCAACTCCTATTCTCTTCGTTGGGACTTGCTGCCAAAAGCAGATTGTGGTTTCCTTAGAAATGCTGAAGAAGTGTAGTGAGAACCGCTCAGAATATGTTTTTACAAATTCGATGATTTTAAACAATGACCTTTTTCAAAATCGATTTGATGCATCATAACCAAATAGCAGAAGGGCACTAAAGATCAACTGAGCTGCTTTCTGACTAACGTTTCAGGGATTGTGAAGCAGCAGATAGACAGCCATATCACAGATCCAGATCAACAGAACAACGGCCTCTCCTAGAGCGGACCACCACCCGCTCCCGATCCACTGAGCGTCCTGACACAAACCTCATGAGGTCGATGCCTTCATTAATGACTGGAAGATCTGCCCCTCCTTCACCTGCCTTATCGAGGTGAAAGATAAATCAATCAGACTAACCTCCCCTTTGCCCCACCAGCACACCTATTTATTTTCCCAGCAGCTAAATGGTCTCTTCTCTCATCCTTGGCTGATCACTAGTAACGATCGATACTAACCTTTTCAGTGTAAGCACACTATTTATATTCAGCGGATATAATAGTGTGTGGCTACCATTGTAATTTGTTTTTAACTGTCCTGACCACATTTGTTGTGTGATTTCTCATTGATCAGGAGTCCTGGGTAAATCCCCCCATAATGCACCTCATAACTCTCATGTTCTTCTCCTACAGAATGAGAAATTGTTTGTGTCCATTAGACATCAATTTTGGAATAATCATCGTATTGACAATAACTAAAACTAGCTTTTTGTTTCTTTCTATCAATACTAAGATCACATGTCAACCAGTATCTTTAGTTGAATTCTGAATTGTTCAGGGTTTTAGTTTTGGTATCATGAGATATTTTCTAATAAAGGGATATCTAATATAAGCCTGAGTAAAAATCTCCTTGCATCAAGGGAGGGAGGTTAGTGTTGAGAATTTGAAATCTGGTAGAAAGAAATGTAAAACATTACCTCTCATTTTTTGAGCTGCAGAGCTCTCCTGTTGTTTTCGTATGGATAGAATACTAATTTACATGAACAATTCCATGGACGTTACTGTAGGATTTTATGTGCATGTATCTGTGTGTGTGTATGCATATGACACAAAAGTAGAAACATCTTTCGACAATCATTCAAATATCCATATTTTGTCCTACTTTCCTAACCTTTTAATCAGCAGCTATACCTGTTTTAAAATTGCATTTGCACACTATCATATGAACCAAATATATTCAAATGACTTCATTCATCCTACTGAAAATGAGCATCGATGGTGTATCTTGTAGGTCTCATCCTCGTACTGGGTCTGTCCAAACCAGCCCGTCAAGTACTCCAGTGGCAGGACGAAGGGGCCGACAACTTCCACAACTTCCGCCAAAGGGAACATTGGAGAGAAGTAAGTTTTATTTCTAATTATGTCATGTAGGAAATACACACGGAAGCTAAGGTGAATCAAGATATTTTTTTTACTACTTCTGTGTTAGTGTTCTTCTTTTGTTAATTGAACGCCTTAGCCGCATTTGCTAGTAGTTATAGTTATAAATATATTGATAATTATTATATATTTTGCAGTTAAAATTTGTAATATTTGGAGGGAAAATGACCTCCTATTATTGCTTTTGCACATTTTCAAAATTTGAATAAATGCATTTTTAAAAGTAAACAATGCTCTTAGATAAGCAGTGGGATGCTATTTCTTTGCTACAACTAAGTGTATGTAATTGTTGATAGTTACATAAAGTTTATTAGTAACTAGCCAAATCAATTTTCACACACTGCAAAGGACTGGTTAGCTGATGCACAACAATGGTGATCCTTCTCAAAACTGGAGTACCAGAAAAAAGGTAATCATGAATATACAAAGAAAGATGCATGTTGTACTGATATTTTTAATACTTTCAAATTTTTGCATAAGAAGCACTATTTATTTATACACAGATGAGCATACTCCCCAAACATCTATAAATCCTTAGATAAAGGACCTCTAAAAGCATGGATGATAGAATATAATAATTTTTAACCTCATTTTTTTAAATGGTCCCTTTATTTAGTAACTGGATGTGCTTTGCCAAAAAAATATATATATATATTTATGTATATATACTTAAATCACCATTTAACTTTTCTTTAATAGATGATACATACATTTTATGTCTTTGGAAATTTCTGTTGTTTTTAACCCCTGTGCTTTGGTTCCCTTTTTTGTTTTGTTTTTATTTTGTTTTTCCTAGACAATGGAGTCAAGGAGATAGAACCTTATGAAGGTCTGTACATAAAGGAGGGTTTGTTTTGTGCTGACAGCCTTTTTGGGGGGCTATGCAAGCAAAAATAAACCCAACTGCAATTGATGTCCCTCCATGGTATAGACTTTTATGGAGAGTAAAATGATTTTCTTTTATCATTTTTGGTAAAGTATTCAGCTTTGGTTTTACTTAGAAATTACACCAAGGAGTTAAATTTCTTTGATTTGTTTCCTTAAGAATGCAGAGTGGAACTTCCTTTAAATGCCAAGATAGAATGTTCTGTTTTTTAAAAATTTTAATGTGCCTTTCAAGCAGAAATCTGTATGTTGTGCAAGACTTTAACCAAAGACATCAATTGCAGTCTGTGTTTATATCACCAAAGATGTACACCCAGTCTAGTGATACTTATCCTCATATATTTCATTTCGTATTTATGATGATCTCTCAGTCATTAAATTTGACTTTCTAGAAAAGAAAGTTGTTGAATTAGATAGCGATTGTGGTTTGTATTTCCTGCATCACTTTTCATGTTGTACCAAGACCGCTTACAGTATACCAAAGTTAAACATGTACAGTTTTACTATCAACACTACGTTATGACTCAAGAGAAAATATTGAATCATGATATGTGGAGTGTCATACATTTACTAAATCATAAAAATTCCTCTGCCAATGAAAGAATTCTAAATTTAACCTAGTAAGTTTAAAGAATTCTTAACCGTTTTATTTATTTATGAATTTCCAGCACATAGAATAATGCCTGGTCCATTACAGGCCCTCAATAAATGTTTGTTGAATGAATGCATGAAACATTGTTTAAAAACTGAAAAGCTACTTCAAATAGTGTACAATGTATTCCTAAAAGAATCTCGTCATTCTATAGATGTTTATATTAAATTGCGTTTTCTATTAAAATTTCTATAAGCTATTTGTAACAAAATTTTAAGTGCAGCGCATTTGAGCAGCATTATTTTATTGCCTTATATAACTTGGAACAGCTGTGTTCTTGTTAGTTACTGAATGATTTATGGACTTCGGTATTGAGGTTTTCTCTATAATATGTACCATGATTTTAAACAACTCTGTGCTATTATGACTAATGGTTTCTTATGCTGTCTGGCAAGATTACAGCAGAATTTTTGTAGTTCTTAATTATTTGCATTAGAATGGGTTACATAATTTTAAAAGTACTTTACTGAAAGAAAGTTGTGTGATGTGTATGAAATATTCTTTGTCTTCCCAGGACTTTTAAAGACAGAGTTTTGACTTCATTTGTTGGCATGTGATGTCAGAAATAGTTTTATGTCATAATTTTTTAAAAATTCAGTTTTAATATCTTTTATAACAATAGTCTGTTGAGATGTGAGTTCTGTTCTTTGTAATAATAAACCTACCAGAAAGTCAGCATAGAGCTAAAGCTGAAAGTCGGGGTTGAGGAATTTTTTAATGGGCTTGTCAACTAACATTCTATATGCCCTATAGAATATATTTTTTAAAAAAAGTTTTCTTTTAATGTCTCCTTTCACTGTGATTTTTTTTATAAGTAAAAGGAAGGAGAGCTAAAACTGCCCTTATCATTTCCAATATGAGATAAAAGGATTTTTTTTTATTTTGTTTTGCTTGAAAGTATGAATGATTTCAGCAGTGTTTTTGTGAATGTTGATATGAAGACTTGAGCAGATACATAATTGTGTAATTTTCTTTGCTTTAATTGGGGACAAAAATACCTCTTTTAGAAGTTTTCGAATTCCAACTGAAGTTAAAGATGCATAATCCAAAATTGGCTGTCAGTTGGTGGTCTACATCAAATTATATTTGGATTATCTCTTGAAACGTTGTCAGAACTTGTAATTTAATGGCATTATTTCAAAATCAAAGTAATGACGTGATTATTTTTCTCATCCTGTTCAACAGCTAAAAAATGAACAATTCCTACTTAAATTCTTTTTAATTTTGGTTATATTTTAGCCTGTTAAGTGAATTTAAAACCTTGGCTATGTTGGTTTTCATGATGGTACAGTATTGGTTATCGTCTCTTTGAGAACTAGAAAAAATAAGAACAATATAAGAAGAGTACAATGTACTAAACAACAGTTAAAGCATTAATATTTTTTAAAATTTTCTCTTAACTTTGAGGTACTGTCATTTTGTGAAAATAAAAGAGAGTTTATAATATTTTTTTTGGTTCTGTAGAAGAAAAGATATGTAACGTTATTTTTCTAAGAATGTATCAAGCTTATAGACAAAGTATTTTGCCTACTTTACACAGCTATCATATACCGTAAATATTTTAGAGGCTACAATTTCTCTTTTACAAATCAGAGCCATCATAAAAGAAGATAGTATGATAACTTATTAATAGACTATTTATTTGCTTCCATAACTTGTCAGAAATTCATTAAAAATAATCTTTTAGTCTCCCTATAATCACTCATTGTATCATGAATAGTTCGAAATTTTGGGTCACCAAAAGTAACAAATATACATATCTGGTCTTGTTTTTTTCTTCACTTGTGCAAATACAGAAGTTAATGAAGAGACTGGGCATGTGGAGGAGCAGTGGGGAGAAAAGCAGGGTGAAGAGGTCAAGGCAGGTCTGTCAGACTGTGTGTCTAAAATAAATAACTGAATTTTTTAGAAGTATGACTTTCCCATTTCATATCAGATGTTGGGCTCCAAATTTATAAATGCACAATAAAGAACGTTTTCAGTACTGACTTTTAAATACATTGCCTAATTTTATTAATGGAGAAATATTACATAAGCTATCTAATCAAGATAACTTACCAGAATGTTTAAGTTATCCATCTGAACATGTTCTTTAGTATTTAAATCAAACTAAAATTATAGACAATGCCTCTGATCAAATTCATGCTTTTTTATCCTTTACCCCAACTCTGTATTCAATTCATTTATTTATTAAAAACTGAGTTCCTACTCTGGATTACACTGAGTAATACATCGCAGTCCTAGCTTCTTCCCTAAAGAATTTGGTTTTTAGAGGTAAATTACAAGTAAAGTAGAGTAGAATATAAATTCTATTAAAACTTTTAGAGACTATCACAATTTTCTTCATAAATTCTTTTCCTAAAATAAGAACAATTAACCATATATTCCTGTTCTTCATCCCAGCTCAATAGTGTTCTAATATTTATTGACAATCATAATTTCTTACTAAACATTCCATCTTCTGAGGGAGGGCCTCCATTCTGGTGTTGTTTTTTGTTTTTTTTTTAAGTCCTTATTATATTTACATGTCATAATTTTTGCCACTTTCTTTGTCAGCATGTTCCTGAAAGGATTTTAAAACTTCAAATATTACATAATCAGTCAATGTATTAATACTTTTTTATCAAAATTTTTTATTTTATTAAATTCTCTTATCAGATTTTCACTATTTTTATTTGAAATGCAGAATTGAATCCTAGTCTTTTCTAAGATGTCAGTTTACAGTGAAGACTGAACAAGACTGAACAATGAAGAATGACTGTGGTCCTAATTTTGTCATGTTTAAATCATCACTTTTCTTTCATGAACAGTGGAGTGTACTTCCTGTGCCTTACATTCTCTCCTTTTCCACTGTGTGAAGCAATGTCCTTATGGATATTGTGCATAACATGTATTTTCCCAGATGCATTGTCTCAGTATTTACAGTATAAGACGCAAGACCTCTTAAGTTGCAGTTCCTGATTATCAGTAACTATTTTTAATATCATAAAGATAAGAATAATCATCAGAATGTGTCTGACCTTGAAGATAAAGGCAAGTTTAGCTGCACATTTCTAGAAATGTGTAACTATCTCTGTTCTGAATATCTAGTATTCTAACTACTAGAATGTCATGCATCTTCCATTTTCCTGCAATGCTATAGGAATCACATGTTTAGAGAATAGCATAAAAAATGAATTTAATTTTAATTTAGCTGTGCAATTAATGTTTTCCTATTTGCCCATTCCTATATGTCTCATTTTAGTCCATATGAGTGGTGAGATGCTTTCACACTGTTCATGAATTGGCTTCCAGAGGAAAGTCATTTTTTAGGAAATTATAAGTTTGGGGGCTTCAGTGGTAATTAATATATTTATTTATTTTTCACTTCCTTAAGATAAAGCCTATTTGTTGACGCAGTTTGTCTCCTATCCTCAAAATTAACTTCATTAGTGAATATATCAATTGTCAAATTAGTATAAAACCATACTATAATCTTTCTGACTTACTATAAAATGACTATTCTTCATTTTATTTTTTGTTTTTATTACTTTTCTCAGAGGATGGGAAGGATATATTTTACTCTTATGTTCATTAGTGTGAGAAGTCATGTTTAATGCATGAATTTGTTTCCCTAGTGTGTGATTGCATCTTTTGTGGTGTGCTTGGTTTTTATTTGGATTGTTAGTGACCTCAATTATTAACCACTATTGTCTGTTTTCAATGTTAAAAGACAATGAGGGAGAAACACCAAGCCCACCTAATAATGGGAAAAAAGGCAAGTCTAATGTGAAGTTAATAGTGCCTTTCTATATATTAGACACTCATTTTTGATGTTTGTGATGTGTGTGAATATACTTTCTTAAATTAAATAGATATAAATATCCTAGTACAATCCTATTCTATTGAAATGTGTGTCATTTAAGTCAGGAAGTTTGGTTTTCTTGGTCATGTTAATATTCTGAGGGAGAAAGTGTTGGCCAAGTTACCTCATGAAAAACACAACATAGATATTTTTCAATCCAGAAATTGTTTTACAACTGAGTGATTTAAAAAATATTTTAAGCAGACTTTTAAATTAGAAAATGATATGAACTTAATTTAGTTTAATAATATTAAATAAACACCTACAATATTTGTAGATTTTTCAGTTTTATACACATGAATTAATATATTGCCTGAGTGAGTAAAAAAGATGATCAACTTCAATACTTAGATTTAGTTTTCTTATAATTATTGGTGACTTAATTCTATAACCCAGCACAACTAAGTTCTGTCAAAAACAACAGGGACTGTATATGTTTTCTAATAATTGATAATCAGAATTAGCTTAGAATGTCAGCATTTTAAGATGGTTATAATAAAAAAACAATGTTCTAAATTTTCTCTGTATTATAACAATTTGCCTTTGTTATGGGGCCAAATTAAAAAATGACTACTTTTTGCTTCAGTCGCTTTAGTTAAAATGTCTTTTAGTCTTGATTATATACTTCCCTGTCTTCATCTGTTATAAATAACGCCTACAGTGTTCTGTGTGATATTTAATTAGCACTAAAATAATTTTATAATTTTTCTTTCTATGGAGTATTAATTAACACCCCTGCCAGCATAAAATTCTTGAAATATGCTAGGATATTATAGGTTAAAAAGGTGAAAATAATGTAACTAAATAAATAAAATGAAATCAAGTATTATAAAATATTAACATTCTCCATAAAACAATGAAAATTTACATAAGCTTTCAGTGTGCATTTACATAGTTGTCATTTTTATCTACATTTTAGCCTCCATGATTTCTGCTTAGTACCTACAAAAGGATATGTTTATATGTACTGAAATTTATATCAGTGATCAGAAAAGTAGACATCTCTTCTTAAATGTTCAGTCAATTGTTAGAATGCAACAAATTTTAAGAACATTTCATGCCATTTATTTATTTGAGTAAGTTTAAATGTATCAAAAGAATAAGGACTTCATAGGAGGACACCAAGGTAAATACTACAGCAGAGGAAGTACTCTGAGCAGGTGTTTTGGGCTTCCTGAGCTCTAGTTGACCATGAACACTGTTAAGCCTTTCACCTCTAAACTCTTCCCCAGTCTTGTTATTCCTTTGATCTTGCATGTAAAGGTTCTACTGACAATGATTGTTGAGTTACTCCCACTCATTATTAGTATATTTTTTTCATGTACATAAAGATCCTCATTACTGCAAAGCATCACTATTATTATATAGATTAATCCTACATAGGTTACATAGATGGCCCACCTCTATTTAAGGTCTAGGCATCTAATTTTTGCTTCCACAGTTTTCTTTTAGGAGAGACACATTTACTGTTTGTGTTGAATTTCACAGTACAGTTCATGAGTACGATTAAGGTGAGAGGTTGTTTTTAAATTAGCTAAAGCATATTTGTGGATTAGAGAAGACTCCATAAGTTAGAGGGATGTTACTATATTCCTTCTTTACTTATGTATTCAGAGGAATAAATAAATAAATAGAGGTAACTATGAATTCTGGCTGTAGCCTTGTATTAGAAATGGCCAAACATTGAATTGAGTGATAGATTTATCACCATCCTCTCTTCTGATTTAAAATGCAAAGGGAGAAAATAATAAAGATAGAGATAGCTTTATGCTGCATCTTCTGTGACGTGCCCACATGTCATTCTGGAATAGGAATAGTGTATGCTGCCTTTCAGTTAGTGAAATATGTGATCAGTCAGCCCGAGTGTCTCCATTAACCCTTTATTAAGGTTAGACTCTTTGGTAGGTGGAATGGGCTTCAGAGTTCTCAAATGACAATGTGCCTAAGCCAATCCCTTTACATACATTGGCTCTTCGTACCTTTAACGAGCTAGAATAGCAATGTAAATTAAGACTTAAGCATAATTGGTGAGTTTCTAGCTATTTATAATTGCTTTCATTTTTTTAAAAGATTTTATTTATTTGACAGAGAGAGATCACAAGTAGGCAGAGAGGAAGGCGGGCGAGGGGGGAAGCAGTGTCCCCACTGAGCAGAGAGCCCGATGCGGGGCTTGATCCCAGGACCCTGAGATCATAACCCGAGCCAAAGGCAGAGGCTTAACCCACTTAGCCACCCAGGCGCCCCAATAATTGCTTTCATTTACTTATTCATTCATTCTACAGATCATTTTTGGGTACTTACTCTCTTCTAGTCTCTGTTCTGGATGCTGGAAATATGCTAGTGTGTACCTGTCAAACAAAGCTCCATGCCTGCATAATCCTTACATTTATTGGAGCAAGCAAATAATAAAAGAATATAGCAAATCATATCATATACTGATAAGTATAAAAACGAAAATTCCATCAGGATAATGGGATCATGTTCAAAAAAAGTAGGGTAAATAATGCTTGATAATGCATTCTGAGAAGTATTCCCATCAAGGTAATATTTGAGCAGATACCTCAAGAAAGTGACAGAATTACCACTTGAATGCCTGGAAAGAAGAGTGTTCCTGGCAGAGGGAATAGCAAGAAGGAAAGCTCTGTGATGAAAGCCAACTTGACTTGTTGGAAGAGCCAGGAAGAGCCAGGAAGAGGTCAACTTGAGTGAGACCAAGCAAGCAGGGTGAATCGTACTAAGTTGGGTCAGGACAAGCTGCGGCAGGTGACTCGTATCATCCAGTCAATGTTAGGATTTTGTTTTTGCTGAATGAAATGGGAAGGTTTGATTCCAATGACATAATACCATTTCTTTTTAAAATAAACGAAGTGTTTTTTTTACATTTTTTTTATTTTTTATTTTTTAAATTTTTAAATTTTTTTATAAACATAAAATGTATTTTTAGCCCCAGGGGTACATGTCTGTGAATCGCCAGGTTTATACACTTCACAGCACTCACTACAGTACACCCCCCCCCACCAATGTCCATAACCCCACCACCCTTTCCTGACCCCCCCGCCTCCCCAGCAACCCTCAGTTTGTTCTACAAGATTAAGAGTCTCTTATGGTTGTCTCTCTCCCAATCCCATCTTGTTTCATAAAATAAACGAAGTTTAATTGCCATGTTAAGGCTAACCTGAAAGAATTGAGATAAGAAACAGGAAGGCTTTTGCAATAACCCAGGAAAGAGGTGACAGTGGCTTAGATCATAGTGACAGGAGTAGTTGGATTCTGGATAGATATTAAGGATGGAGCCAACAGAATTACCTGATAGGATGAAAGAGAGAGATTCAATAACATCCAAGCTTTGGGCCTGTGTAACTGGGAGAATAGGGAGTTTCTACTAACTGAAGAAAAAACTTGAGAAGAATTGTTTGGTGGGAACATTTCAGGGACTCCGTCTGGGATATAAGCTAGAGATCCTCCTCGATATCTAAGATAAGATGTCAAATAGGCAACTTAAAATGTGGTCTGGGTTTCAAGGTGGAGATTTGGACTGTTAGGGAGTTACCCTCAGAGAGAGAGGTTGAACACCATAAGTCTGCCTGAGATTACTGAGAGAACCAGGGAAGAGGTTGAGGGACCCTGCGCTGAACTATCTCATACTCGGAAGCCGACAAGATGAAGCAGCAGGAGACTGAGAACTAGGAGGGAAACCATGGAGCGCAGTGCCTTTGAGTACAGGTGAAGAAAGTACTTGCAGTGGGCGAGAGAGAGCTACTGAGTGTGAAACCATCGCTCGATTTAGCAAGTATGCCGTTGTCAAGTTATCCTTCATTAAGGGCAGTTTTGTTGGAGTCGTAGGAAGGCTGAGGAGCATGGATTTAAAAGAAGAGGAAAGAAGGGGGACAGTGAATATAACAGATGCCTTTGAAAGAGTTTGGCTGTAAAGAAAAAAAAAATAAAAATCTGGAACTGAGGGGAGAGATCATGGGTCTACAATGCATGCAGGACACATGGGAAACTTGGTATGAACATGAGTTCTGTTTTCTGAGTCTGGATTCTTGATTTGCTTTCTAGAGCCATCTGGCCCCAATCATCTCCCTGTAGTTTACCAGTATATCTCTTGGTATTCTGTGGTTTCACTCCTAGATTTAGAATCAATACTTTTAGATTTAGAAGAAGCCTTATAAGTCTTTTAATAAAGCTGCTTTTCTTCATTGACAAAGGAATAGAAATCTAGGAGATAATCAGCTTTCTTCAATCTACATAGTAGCAGATCTCTAGTCTTGACTTCCAGAGTATGCATTTTTGTATCCTGCCTCTTCAGATAAATGGTGATCTTCTTGCATGGGTTTCAGCCATTTATTTTATTTTAACTATTAGCTAATGGCTTAGTTCAGTTCAACCAATGTCTGCAATTTTTTCAGCTAATTGTACTGGGTGGTTATTGAGGATACACTGACAGATCAGATGTGTTCCCTGCTTTGGGGATATCCCAAGATAAAACAATGAGAATAAAATGAGAATAACAAAACAGAGCTGGTAAAATTATTTTGTAGCATGTCACTTATAGAAAGTGCTTGAGATTGTGAAATAAGTAAGTAAGTTGTGAGGGGCTCTGGGTAGGTTTTCAGCCTAAGATATTCCACTGCTTGTCCTAGTTCATATTCTGCCACTGCTTAATTATTTTAATAATATGAAGCTTTTAGGCTTTCCAGAACACTGAAATATAAATATTTCTGAAGAGACTGACCTGAGCTATTATTACATACAGATCTTTTTAAAATTTTATTTTATTTTTTATTAACATATAATGTATTACTTGTTTCAGGGGTGCAGGTCTGTGATTCATCAGTCTTACACAATTCACAGCACCTACCATAGCACACCCTACCCAGTGTCCATCACTCAGCCATCTTCCCTAACCTCCTCCACTCTGGCAATCCTCAGTTTGCTTCCTGAGATTAAGAGTCCCTTATGGTTTGTCTCCCTTCCTGGTTTTGTCTTGTTTCATTTTTCCCTCCCTTCCCCTATAACCCTCTGTCTGGTTTCTCAAATTCCTCATATCAGTGAGATCATATGATAATTGTCTTTCTCTGATTGACTTATTTTGCTTAGTATAATACCTTCTAGTTCCATCCATGTCATGGCAAGTGGCAAGATTTCATTGTCTTGATGGCTGCATAATATTCCTGTAGATATGTGTGTGTGTGTGTGTGTGTGTGTGTGTATGTACCACATCTTGATCCCTTCATCTGTCAGTGGACATCTAGGCTCTTTCCATAGTTTGGCTATTGTGGACATTGCTGCTATAAACGTTGGGGTGCATATGTACATACAGATCTTCATAGGAAGCAAGATAGAGCCTGTGAGTGGAGAAAGTCAGGTGTGGGAGATGGATGCTGAAAAATGCAGTAGAACACTAGGTACCTTGGAAGAGTGATAATGATGAATTCTGCCTTGAACAAACTCTAGTCTACTAGTCTGCTCTAAATAGTGTTACTTGCTATCTAGATATGCTCTAAACTTACTTTCTTAACTAATTTGATATATTTAAATTGTACAGAATAATACTTTTCAATAGTAAGTACCATATAAATGTTAGCGGTGATTAGTAAAATTTCCTCATAATATCTTGCTCCAATTTTGTATTTTCAGCACAAACTGTGAAAACTTTCAATTTAAAGTAAAAGCACACCTGATTATAGAAGTAAACCTGAACTATTTATTCAATATATATGGTTTAGTAGCTTTTAGGAAATTATTCATCTAGATGCTGTTCTTGACCATATAGCTTGCATAAGAAGCAATACCAGGGGAATAAATCAGATTAGGTTGCAGCATTAGTTATTATATAATATGCTAGTGCATTTTTAAGGGTTTTAATCCATTTATAAAAATCAATATGCAAATATTTAGAATACTCTTCTCTAACAAGACTATTTAAATTATTAGTACTTTTCAAGTTTTATAGTGTTTAGAGAACTCCATTGGAAGTCAATACTTGGCTCCTAAGCTCATTTCTATTCCTAGGCATATGACATCTGGTAAAGTTCTTAATTTCTCTGCACCTTAGTTTCCTCTTCTGTACAATCAAGTATCCTATAAGAATTGTTTTTTTTTTTTTTTTACAGAAACTAAGTGTTTTTGGAGATGTAGCTAATGAAATCTAATGTCTCATGGTTTTGTTTCTGATTTATTATCTATGTTGTTACTGTTATTTGTTTATTTTGTTTGGTTTTGGAAACTTAGCAGATGCAACCTCTAATTGACTGTTGGTGGGTCATTCACTGTCAGGATGATAGACGAAATAAATGCTACCATGCTACCTATCAAAAAATCATGTTCCGGGGCACCTGGGTGGCTCAGTGGGTTAAAGCCTCTGCCTTCGGCTCAGGTCATGATCCCAGGGTCCTGGGATCAAGCCCCGAATCCGGCTCTCTGCTCAGCAGGGAGCCTGCTTCCCTCTCTCTCTTTCTCTGCCTTCCTCTCTGCCTACTTATGACCTCTGTCCGTCAAATGAATAAATAAAAAAATCTTTTAAAAAATCATATTCCTAAATGTACAGAAGGAAAAATGTTTTGTCCCTTTGAGCCTCAATGTAGAGTTGCCTACATTATTTCAAACATAGTTAACTTTGCGGACTAAGAAGAGAGGAAAGAAAGGAGAAAGAAGAGGGGGGAAAAAACAGGTTACAAAGGAACCCAAAATAGTAAAGGAATTTTGACAATCTGTAATGAATACTTGTGTCTGTAAGCATTCTAGAGGTTGGATAGCATTTACGGTGTGGACAGGCTTTGTGTTTCTGCCTCTCTGTATTCTTGTGAGTGCTTCTAGGGCAAGGAAAGTAAGATACCCATGTCTTAATTGCCAAATTTGATTTGTATCTAGATAATAATGGATTTTATATTTCCTAAATATGGCATTCTTTGCCAACTTAGATGAATGATGATTTGACCAAAAATCATATGAGAGAAATTCAGGGATACCATAGAATAGCAAGGAATTTATCATACAGTTTTTAGCAGGATATGCCTTCAGTCACATCTGTATTATGGAATAGTAATTCGGTGACAGTGAGGAAGATGGCTTGAAAGAAACAAGATAGAGGACATAAGACCATTTCAGGTCTTTCAATAGTCCACTATGAGGGTTTGAACTAGAGCGAGGAGAAGAAGAAGAAATGCATTTTAAAAATTTCCTTCCTCGTTCAAATCCACAAGCCTGAATGAATCAGTTGTAGAAGTTAAGTACTTATACACAAATATTTTAAAATTTCTTCTCCTAATCTTTCTTTCTCGGAGCCCATTTCTCCTTATTTTACTTTTCTCTCCCCCTTTGCTCATTTTATTTCTTCTGTATTTCCAAAGCCTCAACTGGCTAATCAGATTTAGTGAAAAACTCCTTCTACTTCAGACCTTTCTGCATACTTCAATCATTATTCAAGCCATACCATCACTGATTTCCTGAATATAATTCTAAAGCCATCTTCTATTTGTTGTTGAAAATGATGTGATCTTAGGAGAGCGATAGGAGACTAGAGTAAGAGCACAGGTTTTGGGCCTTGGCTCAGGGCCTGTCTTTATTATGTACCAACACTAGGCCCTTAACCTAAGTTCATCTGAGAAAAAGAAATCTTACCATCTTTCTTTTATGCCCAATATGCTACTTTGAGAATCAAATGAGGTAATGAATGTGAGATTGTTTGTAAACTAGAGAACTAGTCAGTTACTCTTAATAACCAGCTCTTTGTTTTCTTACCTGGAGAAACCAACCACCTGATAGAAGGTCCTTTATGTGTTGTTGTTTTTTTTTTCCCAGTGGCTGCATTTATTTTTTTTTATAATTAAATTTATTTATTTTCAGCATAACAGTATTCATTATTTTTGCACCACACCCAGTGCTCCATGCAATCCGTGCCCTCTATAATACCCACCACCTGGTACCCCAACCTCCCACCCCCCCACCACTTCATTCCCCTTAGATTGTTTTTCAGAGTCATAGTCTCTCATGGTTCACCTCCACTTCCAATTTCCCCCAACTCCCTTCTCCTCTCCAATTCCCCATGTCCTCCATGCTATTTGTTATGCTCCACAAGTAAGTGAAACCATATGATAATTGACTCTCTCTGCTTGACTTATAGATTAAATATGATGCTCTGTGTGGAGGCAATCGAAGCATATTTTATACAAATATAGTCTTATTAACATAAGAATTTATGCTCTTTAAATTGTCACATTTATAGGATTGGCTACCTGGAGTGATGGAAAGTCGTTGAAATAGTTATTTTGAAGACTTGGGTTTCTTAAATGTCACCTAAATGCTCACTTCATGGTTAAGTCTTCATGTGTAAAATCCTTCCTCATATTATCTAATATTTATTAAATCAATCTTTAAGCTTTCCAATCTACAAATTAAATTCACAACTGAAAATTTACTGAATTCAACTTTAAAATACTCAATTAGAGTGTTATTTTTAAAAAAGAGAGAAAATTATCCCTCTAGAACAAACTTTTTGTGTGTACTTGAATGGATTCCTGGTCTGCACCCTTGGACATATCTTCTTTCAAAGTAATACTTACGGATTAATTACATTATACGTCTTTGATTTTCACTTTTTAATCTTGGGTAGTATATTGTACAGAATCATGCTAGCACTTTATACTTAGAATTTCAATTTTAAGTTCATTATTATTTAACATTAAGGAGACCATTTTCATTTTTTTTTTTAAATTATCACAATAGTCCTTTAACAGAAAAGACTCTCTTTAAGGTGTTCCATCAGTGGTATTTTTGCTATTTTTGTTTAGTATGTCTAAAACAGCTTTCCGACAATTTGAATAGTTTCCTGATACAAAACTAGTTTGCTAGTTTCATTTTAATACTATGGCCCATAATTCCAAGAGGGCTAACTAGATATAGGTAGCTCTCAGCATGGGTTTTTGGGTGATAAATGAAGTAATGAGTCAATAGTTCTGTTCTTTTTATAACTATAATTCACTTTTAAAGTAGACATTTGAATTTTAACAGAGGGTTTAAATAATTACATTTAGAACTTTTAGAAAATATTCTATACTCTCAGTGTCCTAATTTCATTATCTCTGGTATAGGTATTCTTCTACAAAATCTGACTAGTCTAGAATAATAAGAAGCAAGAGCAACTCGGTAATTTTAGAAATGGAAATAACCTTTCAAATTTTCAAGACTAAATTTCTCACTTCAAATATAACATATAAGAGGCCAGAGAGGCTCTGAACCTTGGCTAAGGTTGTACACATAGTTAATAGCAGAAATGTTCCAGAAGCCAGCATTCCTGGCTCAGTCGAATAACCTATCTGTGACATTTTTTAATCAACCATTGATAGCCTTGATCTAGGTCTTCTTTCATTGTTATATTGACTGTCATTTATAAATTGATAGTTATGGAGTACTTTTGTTACTGGCATATAATAATTTTCAACAAATACTTGCTAATGTCAGTCTGTCAACGCAAGACAAATAACTATAAACAACTTCTCTTCAACTAAAATGTTTGTCAACTTAAAGAAATTGTTTAAAAATTAAACATGTTATGTGTTAAGGGGCTTTCTGCCAATTTACAAATAGGCTATACCATTTTCAAAACAAGCCATTTCGACTTCTGCATACTCAGTCTCACTTCAGAATAGCATGTCTTCTATTTTGTAACATCAGAAACTGTCAAGTGATGAAACAACTCCTTAAGATGACAAATGTATAGGATTTTAGCACATTTTAGGAATAACTCTGTAACCTGTTGAATCTTTCATATTATATTGGTGGATGACCAAAAGTGCAGATTTTTCAAAAATCAAGAAATACTTTGTTTTAATGAGCTTATTATTTTCCCCAAACAGAGCAATTAGTCTGTTGGTGTTTGATATCAGATTAATTTGGTTAAAGGTACAGACAGTTTGTTTATTCCTATAACTAAAGAGAAATTAGTCTCTTGGTTTTTGATATCAGATTAATTTGGTTAAAGGTACAGACAGTTTGTTTTTTCCTATAACTAAAGAGGGCTTAACCTAGAGTTTGGGAATTTATTAGAAAGTCTATATATTCTCTAAAGGTTTTAAGACTGTTCTTCCCACTAGCAGTTGATTGAAATATATTATCTTTATCTAGATTGTTTACCATTCCAGAGTCCTATATTGCATCTTTAGCAGATTATTTATTAACACGCAATTAGAAAATCAGGGTGTTAACTACACATCTAAGTGTAACTTTCATACTCCCAAATCAAAGAGTCTGTTTCTTCACAAAAGCTGATTTATGTTGGGCCAGGAAAAAAAGCATCTTATTATTAATAACATTTATTTTAGGTTTAGGAACTGGAAAACCCTTACAATTAATGCAGTTGATTCTAACAGTGTAAGTAAATAAAAACAAAAAATAGTAAGTAACCAAAAATCAAAAACAATAATGTATCCCAAATCCCCTATATTTGATGTTGCAGAATAGCGTATTTTCCATTTTGACAGTGATTTCAACTTCCCTAGTTATGTTTTGCTTAGGTTAATATTATAAAATGTTAATATTTCATCATTTAATGTCCAAAGGTAGATAAGTCACCATCTTAACTAACAAAATAACCAACTATTAATAAATAACTAACAAAACTCTTAGTTATTGTATGACATAGTGAAAACTTCATGGGGATTAAAATGTACATTGACAGTAACCAGCTACTTATAATATAGTTGTAGAAATATGTGGATAAAAAACAGCCAAGTGTATACTTAAGTATTTATGAATGCTGCTATGAGATTACATTGTGATCAGCAAATCTTTTGATACACGACTTATAAGGCCCTACATGATCTATACTCCCCCACTTCCCATTTCATTACCTCTTTAACCTCATCTTCTAGTACTTTCCCCTTCATCCACCCTGCTCCAGTCAGAGTTCACCGTGCTTTTCTAGAATATGTCAGACATGCTCTTACCTCAGGACATTTGCATGTGTTGTTCTTCTGGTTGTAATGCCTTCTCCCCAAATAACCATATGGCTAACTCCCCTACTTTTCCAAGTTCTGTACTTAAACTTGTCTTCTTTGTGAGGCACTCTATGACTAACCTATTCAAACATCTGTCACTCTCTGGACATTTTATTTCTTTCTTACCTACTTCATGTTTGTCTTCTTAGCACTTACCAATATCTAAGTGACAAAACATTTTATTTGTTTATCCTGTTTAATCTAATTTCTCCCACTAGAATATAAACTTTATGAGAACATGGACTTTTGTCTGTTTTGTTTGTGGTTAAATTCCCAGTGCCTAATCATGCCCAAATTATAGTAGGTGCTGAATTATATTTGTTGGATTTAAACATAATTTACAGTACTACAAATAATTCTGGATAATTTTAGATAAGCCAGATAACTCATATCCAGTGAAACCAAACTTAATAGTTTTCATTGAAATAACCCCACCGCACATAAATTTTTCTGCCATTTAATGAAAGTACTAAATGTGGTAGCAAAAAATTAGTCACTTTGTCTAACCATATATTAAAATGTATTTGTAGATTTTCTCTTGGTATGTATGGAAGTCCCTGTATTTTAATTCCACATAAACATTTTATTGTACCATAATAACATAATGTTTAGCAAAATGTTTATTTCTAAAATAAATTAATATTATTTAATATCAACTAAAAAACCTTTATTTATCAAGCCATTTTAATTATATTTTCTTCATACCTTGGCCCCACTTATTTTATCGAAAATAAATTTTGGAGATGACTGGAACAAATTTTAGTGCTCTGGATTTTGAAACTTATAAGAAAATTCAAATATCACATTCCTATATTTAAAATATTGACTACCTATTAATAAAATTCTGTGGGAAAACATAAGGGGAAAAATCTAAAAACTAATTAGGTTCTGAAGTATCTTTAGGTACTCGTTGTACACATTGTCTCTACTTCTGATAAGTTCTGATGATTGTTTTTTGGTTTATACTAGAAGTTACATGGGAAGACCAGCAGAAAAAGGTGAATGGTACAATAAGTGATGACAAACCATTGCCGAAAAAGAAACACCAATCTGAGCCAGGTTTGTCAGGGTTTGGAAAACCACTGAAAGCATGAGACTCTAAGCATTGCATTTCATGCTTTTTAATTATGTGTGTGCTTGTACCTCATCTTTCTCATTTTGGTGTGAACTTTATAGTGTGTAGACCCTATTTAACTTAGAGTGGTGAACACTTTATTTCAAGATATGTATAGAAAACAAATTCTACATATTTTGGAAAAAAGGTTTTTTTTGTTATCAAGATTACTTTTCTAGGAGAAAAATTGACTAATTTAAGTACAAATGGTCATTTATATATTTGGTTGTTTTGGCGCAAATTAAAGTACCCTCTTGGAAAAGGATCACAATATATAATTAAATATAATATATACTTAAATATAAATACATATAATTAAAGTACCTTAATGGAGAGGTATTACTTGCTTTCTTAAAAAGTACTATACAGAAGTCAATAATACTGTCAAAGCACTATACCAGATATTGGAAATGACTTATTTTACAACTTTTGCAGCTAAGATACTGCGAACAACCACAAAGAGTGATAGCATATTGTGTGAATTCAGTAGTCTCTATAGTCCATTATTTCTACAAATGAATTGAAATGAAATGAAGTGATTTTATTTTCTTCTTTCTTTTCTTCTTTGGAGAGGTATTATTAACTTAGTAGAAGACAAAAATTTGAACCAAGAGTAAAAGGAAGAGGAGCAAAGGGCAGAAGTAATCAATAAATTGAATAATCAGTCCTAGCCTTAATCCATGATTGGATGAGAGTCTGTTGAAAATTTCTTTCCAAATTTTAGGATGGCCTTTCTGATAGTGATATTATCATTAAAATGACTGTGTCTATAGTAACAGTGTTAATGTATTTTTATATGGTGACTCAGTTCATCTTACATCTCTGAAACTTTTATACTTTAAAATGTATCAGTATAAATTAAATTAAATTAATTTTAAACTGACTCATTAATGAGTATTCACTGCTATCCGTTGTATGCCAGAAATTGTGATTGGTACTGAGTTATCTGGGTAAACAACACTAATGCTGCAATGTCCTCATAAAGCTTACATTCTGGCAAAAATATATAAATTAAAAGTGATTATACTAATGACTAAGTTATCAATTGTGATAGTGTTTTAAGGAGAAGAGTAGGTTGCTTTGAGAAAAATAATTATGTTACATAAGTCTGGAGAGGAAGAAAAAATGCTATAGCCCAAGTGGCTTAATCTGTGAATTCTCTTTTAGTTAAACACATTCTGGAAATTTAATAAAATAAGCAGGAATTTACATTGGGAATTTAAATATATAAGTTGTCAGAGAAATATCTTGCCTTTTTTTCAATTTTCAGTTATGCATCACAGTTTGTTTTGAAAATAATAATTATCTTAATATATTTAATGGGATTTAAAGGTAAACAGTATAAAATTAATGATTTATGTTATGATTTATATAACAAAAATTATTACTGTAAAAATATTTCCTTGCAATATTGTGTGATATCAGTTATCTTTAGTCATTAAACTATTGTTTGTCTTATTTGCCATGATATCTGATTACATAAATAGGCTTATAGCCATATAGATCTATATAAATAAATTACATTGAATATTAAAGTCAATGCAAAGTTTGGTTAAAAAAAATCTTAAACCTCACAAACAAAATTTTTAAAATCTCCTAAATATTATTAATTTGTATATTCTCATAGATAGAATATATATATTTTTATCCCTTGAGTCCTCTAACTGAATATAAACATCATGTGTAAGAGAGGAAAATTAATGTAATTAGAGTGCCTTAACGTCATGGCTTAAAATGGTTATAGATTTTTCTATTTTGGCAATTGTGCATTTTCCTATATACTAGGAAATTCAAACTGGCCCTGGAAATTCCCACCCTAAATGTCGTGAGTAAGTATGCAGTATGTTAAGGCAGCAAACACTTGTTAAATGTTAGTATTCCTAAATATCATTGTTTGTTTCTTAAAGAAAGGTGGGATATGTGGGGATTATTTTTAACAATTGAAACTTTGAAGTGATAAAATGGGAGGCAAATAATGGGGTATCAGGTGAGTGGGGCTAATTACCTATGTTTTGAGCATGGGCTTTACTGAAGACATGTTTGGAGTCGTTCTCTCTTTCATATTTAAGTATGTCTATGATACTAATAATCTATTGATTGTAATCCATGTTTAATACATTATTTTCATTCACTAAAATATAAGATCACACTTTCCATTAATTGTCAAAGATTCTTCATCAGAAGACTGTTATAGTAAACTTGTGGTATTAGAAAAATTCATAAGGACTTGAACCCAAATCTGAGATGCAAAGTCAGCTATGTGTATCAATAGTGTATACTGCTTTTTTGTTGCTGTTTTATCAGAATCTGTGCAAAAATAATAGCTGGGAATTTTACCATTTTTAGGATGTATGCTAATAACTTAAAAATAATTTCAAATTTTTATTTTAAACATAAGAATATAGAACCAGAGGACTAAATGGCACTAAAAAGGCTAGAAAATGTGTTAATGAATATTTGGATGAACTTTAAGTATTATGGACTAGTTTCTGCTTCTTTTAAAGAAAAGTCTTGATATTTCAAAATCTGACTGTCCTGAGGGGGTTATCAGCAAGAAAGGTGATTTATTTTCAGTATCTCTCACTTAATTGATGGGATAGATGAAGATTCCTGGGAAATATAATGGTGCTTATCAGATTAGTATCTTAGATATGAGCAAAAATATAAGTATTGTACAAATGATTTTAAACTTCAGGGTTTACATGTAGTGTTTAGTGTGAATCACTAACGTCTTCCTCAGCTAGATGTGAATTAGATTTTGTTTAGACCATAAAGTTAATGAAACAATCTTGACAGAAGTCAAGATTATTTGAGTATGGAAAAACCCATTGTTTAATTTTTAATGTGCAATCTGATTCTAGACTAGAATACTATGGCCTATAATAATGCATTGTTATTAAACATTGAAAAACTTTAATCTGTTGAGCTTTATATTTTCACTTTGTGAGTCTATCTGTTCTTACAGTAATTGAAATGTATCTGAAAAAAAGAGCATATTTTATATTAAATATTTTATCTCATATTTTACTTAAACTCATCCCACAAAAAACTCTGGTGAGAATGCTAATTTTAGTTAGGCTGAATGAATGTTTTGGAACTGATACAGTTTCTCCAAATAAAGATCTTGGACTTAAATAGTTCAGAATGGACTTTGAGATATAATTTTAAATGATTTCTGATGTGTTTGATAATTAATTGATACTTTTCCAAAAAGGATTATCTACCTTGGTTCATTATTTTTTAAGTGTATAATAACTTAGCTACCCTTCTTGTAATTATCCTGAAACCATGATGGTACTACTTACTTTGCTGTTTCTTGTCTGGAAAATAAGTCTATGCCTTTCTGGGAAAGGGCAGTGAAACAATTTGCTGGGTTACTGTATGATTATGTATTATTTTGGAAATCGAAACTATTCAGGTAACAAGTTCTGTTTTACTACATACTCTAGCATCTTGAGGCATAAGCCCTTAGTATTAGCATTATATAATTTACTTAATGTATTAACCTTTAATTTTTTCCAACATGGACTTTATCATATTGTATTCTTTGTGGACCTGTAACTGTGGTGAAGGTAGGGATTTTTTTTCTTCTACCTTTGGATTTATGCTTTGCAAAATTATCTTAAGAAAAAGTAAATACTGAAAGATGTATTTTGTTAGTGAGTTTAATACTTAGCTTTTTTTTTTTTTTTTTTTTTTTTTACTATTTTGGTTTTGTGGAGTTTTGCTTCCTTTTATTTTTGAGTACTTTGACATTTCTTAAACGTAGAAACAATGTGTTTCCATCTAAACTGATAATCTAAATTAGTCTTATAGTTAAATGTTAATCTAATTCATCTAATCTAGAAAAGAGAATCAAGGTTATGTTCTTAGTCAGTATTAGACTCTGGTAATTTCCAGATTGTTGTAGAATAAATGAATTTTATTTTTTATTAAAAAAAGATATAAAACAAAGTAAATATTTTATGCAAGACAAATCAATTGATGGAATTTCAGAATTAAATACTATTGATACCTTCAGATGTAAATATAGCATTCTTTGTTAATAACTGTGTTTTCCTATCAATAAAGAGAAATTTCATGATTTACAAGTTTAGTTGCTTATTTAAAGTTGATTCAGTTTCCTCTGAATATACAGATAAGCTTGTAAGGCCAAGCTGTAATTCAATGACTGTTGTTTTTATGATAAATAGTGTGATGTATTTTGAAAGTCAATTATTTTAAACTCCCTCAATACATTCTCTGAGTATATTTTTCTTCTGTATTTAAAATTGTATTATGTGTCAGACCTCAAGGACAAAATCAGTGAAGAACAGTACAGCTAGGAAAGAAGATATTTAAAAGAAAAACATTTTTATTAGTGAGCTTTTAAAAATAACAAAATATTTTAAAAGATTGGATCTTGCTTCTTTTAATAGGTAGAAGTTATTGTAAACATTCAATTATTTTATGGTTGATGACAAGATTACAGAAAGTAATAATTAGTTTAAAAAAGAAACTCGGACACTTGATTGAGGCACTAATTCTTCAAGATTTTTTCACATTGGAGAGTTTTAGTGCAAAATCTGTAAATTTGGTAAACATTTTATTTTTATATTCTAGATCCATCCTGATTGTTGTATCATTGAGACACTCCTACAAAGTAATTGCTTATTTAGTCTTCATTTTGAAAAGTATCTCTCCTGCTCCAAAGGGACATACTAAGACTATGATCTTTCAAAAGCCCTCATAATATGATTAGTTTTTAATTATATGAAAGTTCTAGTATGCTTTTAAAGTATTAAGGCTTTTGTTTCATTGTCAGGATTTTTTTGGGGGGGGAGTCAGGAATCTTTTTAAACAGAATTCTTGCTCCTGAAGGACCTGTGTTTATTTAAGTACAAAATCATCTAATAGGACCAACATTATGTCTGTTGTAAATGGTGATAAATGAGAAAGAACATTAGCCGTAAACAAGTTTCAAATAGGTATCATACACACTTGGTAAAAACTGTGTTTTATAGATAAACGGGCCCATGTACATGCCTTTTAAAATTAATTTGATTGAAGATTATTCTTTCTTTTTGAACTTGAGGTGTATTAAGTCAAAATTTAATAATAGTTAATACATTATATTAGGAAGAGAAAATTTTTGGTTTGCTCAAAATTTTGCATAAAATTTGGCGTCATATACATTATTACAAACTTAGCTTTGTTTTATTTTATATATCTGTTTATCTTCAGTAGTTCTTTTTCCAATTTTAAGGATCAAAATATAGCAGCTTTAGTTGGTAGGTACATAGATAGGAAGACATAAAGATGTTGTATTACTTTGCTTGATGCACCTAAACTTAAAAATACTTCCCCAAAATAATTTGCCATAAATGATGAAATGATATTATGGGGTTTATGAAGTATTCATCATACCTTATAAATGTCTTTTTCGATATAATATATGAAAATATTTTATGTCTCCTTTCTTGGCTCCTATGATGGAATGAACAAAAAAAAATACTGTATATCTTCTCTGCAGAGTCTTTATATTTTTTAAATATAAAACTAAAACTACAGGGTGCCTAGGTGGCTCAGTGGGTTAAAGCCTCTGTCTTCGTCTCAGGTCATGATCTCAGCGTCCTGGGATGGAGCCCAGCATCAGGCTCTCTGCTCAGCAGGGAGCCTGCTTTCCCCCTACCCTTTTGCCTGCCTACTTGTAATCTCTGTCAAATAAATAAATAAAATCTTAAAAAAAAAAAAAAACTAAAACTACAATTCAGCCATAATTATAACAGATACCAAAGCAAGGGTATACTTTTACTATATTTAACTTCTTACTATTTAACTGGTTATTGGTTAAAGGAAGTATTAGAAAGAGTTCTCATTAGAATGGCCATTAAAACAGCACTGAAAAGTAGAATGTTTGTGGGATAGTAATGATCAAAGGAAAAATAGAGAGGAATTGTGGAGGCTGTTACTTTTAGCTTCTTCAAGATTTACAGAAGTCTGTAATTCATTGCAATGGTATATGTGAAATAAGTACTTACAGTTTATTCCCATTTAAGTAAGATCTGGCCACTCAAATGATGCTGACTATAAGTTTTTCTTTGAAAATGAGGCTGTTATAATGCAAATAATGTATAATACAAATTCTAACAACAAGGAAGACAAGAAAGCCAAAAGATTTTTTAAAATATATTTGGTATAACTTTAAATTGTTGAGATTTTATTATTTAAATGAATATTCTATCTGCCAGTTAAAATTAAGTGATTTTTACATAAGAATGGTTATGACCTATTTATTAATGGATCATATTCATATAAGGGTGGAAAGAGGATTTAATGGGTACTTTCAGTTAGTAGTGAGATCCTTGTCAAATCTTTTATTTTAGTCCTTTTATGTAATATAAATTTGTGTTATTTTATTAAAAATTAACTTAATAGTGCTAAGTGTTACTATATTTCTCACAAGAGTAAAAACTTTAGTGAATTACTTGCATAGTTGAAGCAGTTACCTTTAAAAAAATAAATTCAAACTCTATACTATGTAATAAATTGTCCAGATCAGGTGCCACCATGAGAAGATTTTTTTTGTTTTTTTCTTTGCTTGAATTTTTATTTCACGTGTTTTTATTGGGTCATATACGGTCTAGTAGAAAGAAAGTTGACCTGGTAATCAGGAGTCCTCTGTTCTATTACTGGTTCTGCCACTGAACTTGTTGTGTGACCTTGGGTAAGTCACTTGAACTTTGTATGCCTCAGTTATTCTCTGTGATTAATGAATGAATGAGTGGAGAAGACTTTTGAATGTTTTGAATCTATATAACATGAAGAACATTGCCTCGATGCCATTATAAAATAATTCAAGATACAGAAAAATGCTAAGTAGAGAAAGAGCGTCATTTATTTATTTTGTGTTTACATTTTCTGCAAAAAATAATAGTAATGATAATAAATTTTTTTCTTAGAGAAGGAATATACCTAAGCCATCATTTTATCCAATTCTTATCAATTTCATTTTAATATGCAAGGAAATTATTTTAGTAGGGTTGTAAATATATATGTAGAAAAATTTTGCACATGAGAAATAATATGAGATAAAATACAATTCAGAATTAAACTGCGTTATTAATGTATCTCTGATTTTTCTGTCTTCTTTGAGAAGTGGGTAGACGGGGGGGATGGAAAACAAAATATGTCATATATCATATTAATGTATGGAGTACATTTCAGGAGGATAATGCTTTTTCAATAGTGGCCAATCCTACCAACACAGTCTGGTTTTTAATACAATAATTATGATGAATGTAGTGTCCAATTTTGAATAGATCAGAGATGTGCTCAAGCAATAATCAAAATGACATTGTTAAATTTCAAAATGTGTCATTCCTTTTCAGTTCTCTACAATTCATACTAGGATTTCTCTTTTTTCTAAGAAAACAAGTTTTAGTCACCTTAGCAATCTTTTCCTGGTGGAAACTTTTCATTTTCTCACTATTCAAGAAAAGAAACAAATTTGTTATAAGAAAGAATCCTTTTAAGAGTTATAATCTCAGTATATCAATATTTCAAGTATATTTTGATATAATATGTTTTTCCATATATCTCTCAAAAAACTATGATATAACCATTGCGGAAGTGAATTTGGTGTTTTGATTTAAGAATTATATGGTACCTGACTCAAAACTAATTATATGATTAAATAGGAGATTTTGGTTTTGTATTACAGTGTTTATCTGTGTCAGTCATACTAACTCACTAATACCTTTGAAAGAATTTTTTTCCTAGATTGCTGAGTTTAGCAGATATTTCCTGCTTTCAATCACTGTATAGAATGTCTTCTAACTTCACTAGCAGAGGAGAATGAAGTGTTTCCAAAATGTGTCCTCTACCTATTATAGTAGATGTTGGATTTTGAGGGGCAAATTTAAATAGAGATGTCCGTGATGTGTTATGTGGTGTCTGTAGGAATTTTCTGAATAAATAGGTATTATAAGGGAATATGAAGAAATAAGATTTGTCTAGATTTAAGATTCATTGGATTTTTAATATTTAAATAAGCCATATCTTCCAGCAACCCTTTTTATAGCGAGTCTTACAGTTATTACTCTCCATATTTTATAATATAATATTTTATGGTAATATTTTGCTGTAGTGAAGTAATTTGGGTATTGGCCCATGTGTGCACTCATCAATTTCAGAAACTTGAAAGGCATAGAAATGTGTTGGAACTATTTTTAATGTTCTTTTCAAAAGTTTATTCAATTAAATTCTTTTCTTTAAATAATAATTAAAAATTCTAAAAGCATTTTTACAGACTTTCAGGGACTCTGGAATGTCTTGAACAATATGGTCATATAAGGAACATTGTTTTCACTAATGGTATCTTTCTTCAGCATCAGTGTTCAGGATTGGCGGTCCATAAATAATTGTAAACTTTGAATCTTCTTTATTTCTACACTAACTTTAATTTTCTGCTTCTGCTAATCCATAATAGTTTACCCAATTCTCCATCAGTTCTTCTGTATTCTTTTAAAAATTTTTTTTTAATGTGGTATGTATTTTATTATATCTTCCCTACAACTGTGTACAGGATTTTTCTCAAAATGATTTTGGGCCCTTTCCTTCAGTGTCACTTTTTACCTTTCGAGTACATCCACTCACACCCATCTCCTTTGTCTATGTCTGTCCATTACACGATGTGGCCACAGAAGAAGTGGACTCCACAAGGAGAAGACATGCAGGTCTGTCTCTACTACTGCTTTTCTTTGTTATTTTTTCATGTATCTAACTTATTTTAGAAATTTTTTACATTTTCTTCATTTCATAATTTTTCATTTTCCTCTAATATAACAAAATGTTAAATCTTGCAGGCCTTTTTATTTTAGGTAGTGGTATATTCAATTTTTAACAGCAACTGCTCCAATTAGATTGATAAAAATAAAATGATTAATTTTTAATGTAATATGTATATGTGTGTGCATGTGTGTGTGTGTGTGTGTGTGTATTTTTCCATAATGGGTAACTGAATCCAGATCCAAATATATGTATATGTATATATGTTTATACATATATACATAAAAATATATAGTATTTTGTCAGTGAGATTAAGTTAACAAATGAATCATACTCATTCTTCAAATTATTTTAGACTTCAACTTTGTTTTCAACTTCATTTTACATAATTCTAAAAGTACTTTATTTTTATCATGAGTTCTGCAATGTGCTAGACATTTGGAGAACATTAAGGATCTAATACATGTCCTAAACAAGCTCTCACTATCACTGAGGAGTTAAAATATGTGGGTAATATGCTGTGTCTATGTGCCAATATGAATGATTCTAGCAATATGGTCTACAAAGATATAAAGTCAAATAAAATCTGTTTCAGCTAGATGGCCAGAAGAGGCTTCATGGAAGAAATAACACTTGAACTGAAACTTGAACATTCATTCAACACTCATTTATTAAGCACATGTGATGTGATACTGTTCTAGGTGCTGGAAATAACAGGACACACAATAGCTCCCCATCTTTGCAGGCTTTTTCTAGTGGGAGTCTGAGAAGTAAATGCAGTAGTATTGCCAGTGCTATGAGAAATCTGTGTATATAGAATGCAGTGGAATCATAAAGGATGGTATGATCATTTCCACCTGAAAAGTATGGATATTAGTTCAAGAAAGACTTTGTAGGAGAGATAACATATGAATTGAACATTAAAAAGTAGAAAGATGTTGCCCTCCTGGGTAGAGTACATTTCAGGCAGAGGAAACAATATGGGGAAAATGACTTCAAACAAGTTTAGGCAAAAATAGGCAGGGGAGTGTTTCTGAAGATCATGTGGGATATTGAAACATATAAAGCAAGAAAAGAACAAGATCAGATATTTTTCCTAGAAATATTACTGTGGAAAGCTATGTAAAAAATGGGCTAGAGCAGTAAAAGCAGAAAAATCATTTATGAGGCTGTTGCACAGATCAGTAGAGAGATAATAATGGGCTGACATAATGTATCAGTAGCATATGATATTGATACATGAGAAGTTATATAAAGATGTAGAGTCTGGGGCGCCTGGGTGGCTCAGTGGGTTAAAGCCTCTGCCTTCGGCTCAGGTCATGATCTCAGGGTCCTGGGATCGAGTCCCGCGTCGGGCTCTCTGCTCAGTGGGGAGCCTGCTTCCCTTCCTCTCTCTCTGCCTGCCTCTCTGCCTACTTGTGATCTCTCTCTGTCAAATAAATAAATAAAATCTTAAAAAAAAAAAAAGATGTAGAGTCTGTAGGACTTAGTTACTGATTAGATATTGTTGATGCAAGTAAAGGAGGGAATAAGATAATTTCAGGTAACGGAAATGTTGATGCAAGAAAAGGAGGGAATAAGATAATTTCAGGTGACGGAAATGTTTGGATAGATGGTGGCCTATTTTGTCAGGATAAGGAATGAACAAGTTTTGGGGAAAAAAATAAAAGAATTCAGTTTGAGGGTGGGTTGAGTTTGACATTCTTTTGAAATATTAAGATACAGCTATCTAATAGAAGTGATTGAAGGTATAGCTGTGGAAACTCAGAGAAGTCTGGGCTGGAGACATAGAATAGAGTATCATCCCTTAACTGATTCCATTAGAATGAATGGAATTGTCAGAAGCATATGAAGATTAAGAAGAGAACCAAAAATCACATTTCTGGGATTACCAATATTTATTTACATTTAAGGAGTGGATAAAAGAACAAGAGCCAGAAAACCATGATGAAAAGAACTACTGAAGGACCATAGGATATCCAGAAAAGAACAGAATTCAAGAAAGGGAAGTGTTTCCAGAAGGGTATACTCATCAGAAAAATTCAAGAGAAGAACAAATAGTGTTAAGTGACAAAACTAACCAATAACAATCTTTGCCTGATTAGTGTCAGTGAAGTTGTGGAGGATGGGAGCCAGATGGAAGAGAAGGAAAAACAGATCTAAAAGGGGGGGAAATGAAGATGAATGTGGACTAGGTGAATGAATGAATAGCTTGGGGGAAATTACAAATTGAAGAGTAGCTACCATGGGGAATACAAGAAAGCTCACCAAAGATAAATAGAAAGAGGATAGCGTAAGTGAGGAACTTAAATTTGTGACAGCTTTGGTTCTCTAATGTGTGATTGACTCATTAGCACACTTCAGATAAATTGTTGGAAGTTTGTGAGCAGTTACAATAGAGAGAAAAAGAGGATGAAGATGTTGGGTGGGGGCTGGCAAGTCAGGTATTGAAAGTGATCTCCTAGAGTGCCTGGGTGGCTCAGTTGGTTTAGCATCTGCCTTCCACTCAGGTTGTGATCCTGGTGTCCCAGGCATCGAGTTCCACATGTTCTCCCTCTGCCCTTCACCCTGCTTGTGCGCGCGCTCTCTCTTCCTAATAAATAAATAAAATCTTGAGAGAAAAAATAAAGTGATGTACAAGATAGATTAGGGAAGTCGCTCATCATGTGAGATCATGCGGTCTTGTTAAATTGTGTTCAGATGCAAAGTTTTCCATGAACTGGAAGAGAAAGGGTTCAATAAAATAACTGGAATTTGTGGAAATATTCAAGGCTAATGGAGGCAAATGGAGAAGGTTATTTTCAGAGACTGATTTAATGATGCTTGGAGTTTTCAGATGTTAGACAATCCCGAGTGGTATAAAGCTACAGGGTTTTGTTCTGGGAGTGAAAGTCTAAAGTGGAACGTGGGTGACAGTTTCGAAAAGGAAGGAAAGTAACAAATTTTGATGTAGCATTTTTATATAGGCATTGAAGTCACTGATGGCCTAAGTTTGACGGGAAATGGGTGAAGGAAATTGCCCAGGAAGATGATAGCAGCAAGGAAGTACAATGGTATAAACATCAAGTGAGTCAATTTTATATGAAATTAGCTAAGTAAGCATGTGGAAGCAGCAGTGCAGATCTAGAAGAATGCTGATGCCACTTCTGGGATTCATATTACTTAGTGTATAGGATTTCAAGCAGTTTCTCCTCAAAATGCTTCTGGCAGAGGTAGTGTTCTTGTGGAACGGTCAACTTTCCATTCAGGGTAACAGGTGAGATGAACGCTCCAAAATGAGGTTGATAATGCATCAGATTTCAGTAAAAGCAATGGGGCTTCAGAATTCATAGTAGAAAAGATGAAGACATGGGAAGGAATGTGGGAAGAATTAGAGAAGGAAGCTCAGGGCACGTGCAGCTGAGGCTCCAGATCAGAAAATGTTAGAAAAGAACAGATGCTAGGATAAGGAAAGAATCAAGTATTGAATGTGGTAGGAGAGAAAAATAAAGAATGTAAGCTTAGCTTTGGGGGGGGGGGCGGGGAATTCCAACTGATTGAACAAAGGAATCTCCATGATGGGCATAAAAGGAAAGTACTTAGTCAAGGGGTTTGAAAAATTCGGGAGAGGAGAAGATCCATAACGGAAGCAACTTTTCTTAAGAAAAGTCAGTGCTGTCTAGGACATACGTGGAATGGTTAAAATACGGAGAAAAGTGATTTTTTTGTTTCAAATATCAGGTCCCAAATTACTTTTAATTTTTACCTAAACATAATTTGAAGTCTTTCTTAGTGGATACTCTAAAGCTGTAGTTGTAGCTATGAATCAACAACCCTTCACTTTCCTTCCGGTGGGAGGAAGCTAGAATGAGCTTTCTCAGTTCTAGTTGTAGACGCCCAACGCTCAGCGGGGATTTGATCTTATATCTTATTACCTAGCACTGAGTTTAGGATTCTACAAACTCTCCAAAGCCTAGAGATAAATGAAAACTAATGCATTCCATTCCAAAGGAGTAAGGAGAGAATGATAGAGTAGGTAGTAAGAAGAGCTTCAGGAAAAAGGAGGTAATTTTAGAAAACAGCAAATTTTGTGACAAGCAATTCAGAATGGATTTCCAACTGTTTGATAAAAGTTAGATGAAGTTAAAGCTTTTCAGAAACTGACTGGAGACTGACCAATAAAATCATATCTTTTTTAAACTATCATCATATCTCTAATGAATATGTAAGTTGGTTATTTCTCTGTATCAAACACGACCTCTTCATACTTGGAGCCAAATTGTGATGGGAAAATAACTTCTTAAAGCTAATCATTTTACTGACAATTAAGTTGAAGTGTATATTTTACATTTTACACCACAAAGGACCTTCGTTTCTGTTAATAGTTGCAAGTATGGTCATTGCAACATAGTTCTACACCCTAAATGAAGGAATGGCATTTGATCACACATTTTAAAGCAGAAAAAAAACCAAAACACTAATTTTACCCCTTGCAAATAATAACTGAGTTTCTTCTAAATGAGTAGTGAATTTTATGAGGGTTTACACTTTTCTTCTTATTCTTAAGAAATTTCATAAGACAAATGTATTTTTTTTTTAGATAATTGTTAAACAGATCTTAGAGACCATTTGACAGAAAGCTAATGATGCAGAAAGGATTTTAAAAATACAGTTTGGTATGTTCCATGAGATAACATCTGCTCACGTTTTTGAATTCAAGTTTTAACTACACAAATTTTCAGAATTACTTCTAGACCTGGTCTAGAGCATCTAGCAATCTTAGTGCTTATGTAATATATATTTTACTCCTAAGAAGATTTCTCAAAAACAAAAGACGTTTTGTCAGCCGTATTTCTTACTAATTCCTTAGGTAAATTACTATATTATAATACCAATTATTACATTATGATGTTAACTAGTTGTTACTTTGTTATAGTTGGTTCTCTGCTACATCAAGAGTTTTGGAAAATATATTTAAAAATTTCTATTTCAGACTGGTCCATTGGTCTGCCAGGCACTAATGTTAATTTGCAAAGCTTAGCAATTCAAATTGAATAGACTTTAAACACTTCTTGATAAAAATACAACTGGGAATAGCTAACACTTTGCATTGAAGTTATTCTTTTCTAATTTTTTAAAACTTATTAATTCTTTTAAAAAATTTTCCAACATTTCTGAGACATAATTGGCATATAATATTGTTTCAGTTTGAGGGTTGGCACCTGGCTGGCTCTGTCGGTAGAGCATGTGACTCTTGATCTTGGGGTCGTGAGTTCAAGCCCCACGTTGGGCATAGAGATGACTTAAAAAGACAAACATTATATTAATATTAGTATAACACTGTGATTTTAATTTGTATAAATTATGAAATGATTTCCACAATAATTTCAGTTAACCTTCATCATTCTTAATAAAATTATTACTTCACTTCCTATTAGCTAAGGCAATTTTTTTCAAAATTAATTAGCTCTTCATTTAGAAAAAACTCAGTTATGTTTTTCATGTTTTTAACATGAAAACAGTTTCTTTTTTTTTTTTTTCTGTGATTTTTATGAATGTTGCCCTTGAGATACGTTATTCCAAACCTGCACTTCAGTTTTTATCACATTTGTTTGGCATATGTGCCATGTTCTGAATGCTAGGTGTTTTCATGTGACCTCTTGTTCTACTCGTGTTTTATTCTAAAAGGTAAAGAGAAGTAACATTCATTGTCAGGGAAATTTGCTATACCTATGAATATGTACACATGTAAACATGCATATAAGCTGTTACTGAAATTCTTCCAAATCTTTCAATTATTGATTTATTATCAGTCTTATCATTACACACAGGTTCTACCCATTTTTAGGTATTTTCTGTGCATTGATTCCATCCTACCTATATTTCATGGGCTCTATTATTGACAAAAGTCTAAGATATAGATAGATAATCAAGATTTGCTCAGTCATGAAAACCAAAACTCTGTAGTATACTGAAATTCTACTGGAAAATATAAATCAGTCAGTTTCTAAGGAAGAATGTCAGGTCAACTCAGTGTTCGTTACTGTGCTGGCTACCTTGGACATTAGAAGAGACAGAGCAGCTTGGAATATTATATGTAAGTTTGCGTTTAATGTTTTATTAAGTAGTATTGGGATTTTTTTAAAAAAGATCTTATTTATTTGATGGAAAGAGATCGCAAGTAGGCAGAGCAGCCTGCAGAGTGACGAGGGGGAAGCAGGCTCCCCACTGAGCAGACAGCCTGATGCAGGGCTCAATCCCAGGACCCTGAGATCATGACCTGAGCCAAAGGCAGAGGCTTAACCCACTGAGCCACCCAGGTGCCCCGTGTTGTGATATTTTAACTAAAGGTATCACATAAAATATGAGTATATGCAAATATATATAAAAACATAATTACATCCTATTAATAAAGCATAATACTTAAGACTAATTCTCTAAAGCCTATAAATATGCAAATATAAAAGGAGAGTTTAGAAAGTTCTTGGAACTTGAAATAATAGCAATAACCACACGTGGAATAAAAATAGTCTTGAGTATTTCTTCCTTGTGGGTGGTGTGAGGGAAATGAGAAAGATGACTCAATAGGTTATGAGAATATTAATTAACATTAATAAAAGATTAATAGAATAAACTGTAAGACTAGGAGTCAAGAGACCTAGTTTTCGCTTTAGTCGTGCTACGGAGCTGTGTGATCCCAGACACATAATTTCAGATCTTTGGGTTTCAGATATCTTGCTTTTAAATTGGGGTTTGGAATGCATTGTTTTTTTAACTTTTTTATGGATAGAAAATTCTGTTTGCCTTGGAAGATACATCCTGAATTTAAGATGTTACTTCTCAAGGTATTATTTGTGCAATCTGAACACTATAATCTTCTATTTTGCCTTGGCCTATTGTCCACCTTAGCTCTCTGTCCTGAAAATTTCATTTATTGAGGAAAATATTTGTTCCCATCAGAAATGTTAGCTTGCACAGCAGTATTGGAGCACAGACTCTGGAACTAGACCGCCTGACCAGCCCCACCATGTATTTGCCCGCTGATCAGACAAAGTTGCTCTTGGTACACGCCTCAGATTCCTCCTCTCAAAACCAGGGATAATAATAGTACAGCAAAAGGCTATTGTATGGATTAAATGCATTCATATATAACCTGTAAATCACCTAAAAGCAGTGCCTGGTGCTTAGTAAGCACAATGTAAGTGAAACTATTTTTTTTTTTTAATTTTATAAAGTATGTTAAAAACCAAGTTATTTTGAGTAAGGTGTATTGAAGCGCAGGCATTTTGTTGTGTGGTCCTTCATTCTATGATACAGAATTAGTAATTTTTGTCACATGCATGACAAATACCTTCCCTAGCTTGTGACTTCCGGTTTAGGACGTGGCTGCGGTCCCAACCCGGCGTCCACAGAGCTGCAGCCAGACTGCAGAGCTTTGTCATTTCTGGGGCGACAGAGTTGGGTAGAAAGCAAGAACATTGGAATGTGATTGGTCTGAATTCTAATCCAGTTTCTGTCACCCAGTGGGGATGTGACTTTGGGTACAGTTAGATTAAAGGGTTAATTAGGGGCTCCTGGGTGGCTCAGTGGGTTAAAGCCATTGCCTTAGGCTGAGGTCATGATCCCAGGGCTCTGGGATTGAGCCCCGCATCCTGCTCCCTGCTCATTGGGGAATCTGCTTCTCCCTCTCCTACTCCCCTTGCTTGTGTTCCTGCTCTTGCTGTCTTTCTCTCTGTCAAATAAGTGAATAAAATCTTTTAAAAAGGGGATGGGGGGGGGGCGCCTGGGTGGCTCAGTGGGTTAAACCGCTGCCTTCGGCTCAGGTCATGATCCCAGAGTCCTGGGATTGAGTCCCACATCGGGCTCTCTGCTCATCAGGGAGCCTGCTTCCTCCTCTCTCTCTGCCTGCCTCTCTGCCTACATGTAATCTCTCTCTGTCAAATAAATAAATAAAATCTTAAAAAAAAAAAAAAAGGGGATGGGGGATTAAAGGGTTAATTATGTTTTAATGAAAGAGCTTTTCTCTTAAAAGAGCAGGACTTTCTAAGAATAAAACAAATACATTCCTAAGTAATGAAATTTGGAGTCTTGCCTGCAGTGTGACAGGTATAAACTTCAGAATCTCAAAATCAGCATAAGCCAATTAAAAGGCAACAAACTGTGAAATGTATTTGCAGCACCTCAGATTATTAAAAGCCTTAACATCTGAATCACTGGGACAAATAAATTATGTAGTCTCTAAAACTCTAATAGAAAAATGGGCAAAAGACATGTACAGAGATTTCACTAAGCAAGAAATTTAGTGGATAGTAAATATATTTAAAAAAATTCATTCCTCGTAATCAAATAGATGGCTTTTTAGAAAAGAAAATACTGTGTTTCGTCTGTTTAAAAAACAATGCTTTAATGCTGGTGAGAGTGTGTTATAAGAGTGGTGACATAATTTAGTATAATCTTCCTAAAGAGTAATTTTTTTTTTTTTTAATTTGTCAGAGAGAGAGAGAGAGAGAGGGAGAGCACAGGCAGACAGAGTGGCAGGCAGAGTCAGAGGGAGAAGCAGGCTCCCTGTGGAGCAAGGAGCCCAATGTGGGACTCGATCCCAGGATGCTGGGATCATGATCTGAGCCGAAGGCAGCTGCTTAACCAACTGAGCCACCCAGGCGTCCCCTAAAGAGTAATTTTTCAATATAAACCAAGAGCTCTTAAAAATATTCACAGACTTTTGACCTAGTGGAAATAGAGTTCAGATAAAACTGTATGTACCAAAGTCTTATTAAGGCATTATTTGTAGCAATGAAAAGGATGTTACTGTGAATGTTTACTAATGGCGGAATGGCTAAATAAATTATGATACATATGCAACCACTTAATTGAATAATTTTATTGCCATAGAAATTATAAATACTTTTTTCTATATTTTTTTATAATTTGAAAAAAATTTGAAAGAATATTATCTGCAAGGAACCTGTCACAGGGTTCTTTCCATACTAGAAAGTAAAAAATGGTAGCTCCCATTAATTATTACTACTGAAACCAATTATGCCAAAAATTTCATTGTCAGACAGATACATAATATAAACAATGAGTAATAAAATTGAGTCTTTATTTAAAATGAGAATAAAAATAAAATAGGAATAATAATCCAAAGTAAAGACTATTAAAATGTCTATAAAATAGTCCAATAATATGTAAACTTGACTATGTTAGACTCAAATCCTTCTCTAAGTATCAAAATGGCATATTAAACTATCATATAACATAATTGGCTTATAAAAAGGAGAGTTTATGCCTGAAATTCTTATTCTAGTGGCATAAAGGTATTTCACATCTGAAAAATTCATTTGTTTAACAGATATCTACTAAACATTTTCATATGCTAGTTCTTATTCTAGGCACTGGGAACATAACAGGTCTCTCCGGTCATGGAAATTATATTCTTGGGAGACCAAATAACCACTACACAAGATAAGTTTAGATTGTTATAAGTACTATTATTTAAAACCCTATGTACTTTGTGTGACTGGGGTGAGAAAGCATTATTTTAGATGGAGCAATCCAGGAAGTCTTCCTGAAGAGGTGATAATTTGAATTAAACCAGAAGGGTAAGAAGAAATGGACTATGCAAAGGAGCCAGGAGTTATATAAGTAATTAAGATCAATATATAGCATATATAGCAGATAAAGTCAGGACATTTGAAGTTCAGAAGAGGAGAATAATTTTTGCTATAGATCTTCCTTTTCTGAGAAGATATTTAAGTGTCAGCGATGGATGAAAGAGTTTTAAATATTGAAGATTTTCAGGGAGATGAAGGAATAAAGTATAGCTCTGGATGGTAAAGTGATGATTAAAATATTTTTTAAATCATTTGAGTTGAAAGGAAAGGATTATATGCAGTAAATTAGTAATCAAGTTACTTAGTATTAACTTGTACACAATACTTACTAAGTATTCATTAGCACACGGTTAAAATAAGTTATGATTGTTTTCAGATCACTTTCTCTTTGCTCACTTAAAGCTCTATACTTTTATATCTATACTGAAAGCATTATAATATAAAAGGGTTGGTCTGAATAAATCAGTTTCACATGAAAGAGGGTAAATTGGTATGAATAATGCTACATTGAAGATAATTGCTAAGGGAATTTAAATTAGATTACAATTCAACTGAAGAGAGGGATGTTATTTGACAGATGATAGTTTCTTTTTATTAGCCTGTATGAAGGCTTCAGGGGATGGGGTGTAGGATGTGAGAGTAGGGATGAGGGAGGAAGGGAACTGCTAGTAAGAAAGGCAAAGTTTAATGGAAGGCAAAATGATAGTAAGTAAAAGTGATTAGATTCATTAATCATGTGACCTAACTGATGGGGAGATCCTAGTTACAGATTCTAAGGTCATGAAGAATGTGAAGGAAGTTGATAGGCTATTTCAGAGTAGAGGAATGAGAATCAGAAGGAATCTCTAAAAAGAAGATTAAACATTGAAAACGACTATATTATAGTTTAAGGTTGGGTCATTCGGAAATAAGTTAGTATGAAAAAAAAAAAAACAAAAAAAAACCCCAAAACCCCAAGCAAAGATGATGCAGTTAGAAAAGGAAAAGGGAGAAATGTTAAAAGGAAGGAATGTTGGGGCAAAAAAAAGAACTAAGAGTTGCGTAGTATGTATGTGTGTGTAAAAGAGAGAGAGAGAAAGAGAAGAGAAGAGAGAGTGCTTTCATGACTAAGTATTTCAGATCATAAATTTTGGAAAACAGACCAGTCTCAGCCATCCACTAGTTATATGACCCTATAAAAATTTTCTAATAAGTAAAATTGTGAAATAGTCCTCTTACATACAGTTGTACTGATTAAATGACGTGATCATAATATGCAAAGCTCTTAACACAATTCCCAGCATGTACAAAGTATTATTCTTAAGATCTTAATTTTTAGGAACATTAGTATTAAGTTCTAGAATACAAGATTTTAACCATATATTCTTTTTTTTAAAGATTTTATTTATTTATTTGACAAACAGAGATCACAGGTAGGCAGAGAGCCAGCCAGAGAGAGAGGAAGGGAAGCAGGCTCCCTGCTGAGCAGAGAGCACGATACAGGGCTGGAACCCAGGACCCTGGGATCATGACCTGAGCCGAAGGCAGAGGCTTTAACCCACCGAGCCACCCAGGCACCCCTTAACCATATATTCTCAAAAGCTTTGCTATATCTTATTTTCTATGCCTTGATCAAGTAAAATTAAACATTATTGAAAAAAAATTAACAGCTAGACAGAAATCTGATCAATGGTTGCCTGGGCTGGCAGGAAAATTATTGACCACAAAGTGGCACAAGGGAACTTTTTACAGTGACAGAAATACTCTGTACCTTGACCGTGGCAAGGTTGCATGATTATATACATTTGTTCAATGTCCTAGAACTCTGCACTTAAATAGTGTGAATTTTAATTTATGTAAGTATGCCTCCATAAATTTGACTTCAAAAATAACTGAAAATACATAAAATTTAAATGAATTTTTAAATATAGTACCCAAATAGCATTAAATAGAAGCGAGCAGAACATTTTATTTGACCTAACACATCCCAAGCAATTAAGCCAAGTCCCATCCCCAGATAGGTTTCAGTGGGCGTGGTAATGGCCGGAGTTAGCCAATAACCTCGTAGCACGGAGAGAAGTGATAACTACATGGGTTGAACTAGCAAACAAAGAAAGGCCTAAAATGTCTGAATCGGAATCAGTGGTCAAGAAACCAAGAAAGATCAAGGAGAGTATTTAGGGTTGACATATGCAAGAAGAGGCAAGACATTAACAAAGATCTAGACTCTGGATATTCTAGATATTCATTAATAATAACTAAAAAAAGAAGAACAGGTATGAGAAATAATGTTAAATTGTTTTGGACCAACTGAGTTTTAGGTATCATTTGGGGATGGCTAGGAGACAACTAGAGATGTGAATCTTAAGCTTCCAGACGAGGTAGGAGCTGAAGGTCAGAGCCTAGAGCCTTCAGCAGGCAACATTTTGGATAATTAAGTCACTGTGATAAAATTATTTTTAACTTTAGTTAACTTTAGGACCCATTATAAGTATAATTTTTATTTCTAGTTTTACAGATTGAAAAATTAAGGTAAAGATCAGTTAATAACTTGTTCCAGCCATTTGGAGCTGGGATTTAACCTAAAGCAATGGGGCTTAGTGACAAAATCCATGACCTTAACCTCAGGAAATGGAGTCTTTACCTGTGACAAGGTAAAGGACAGGTTGAAGCCA
>NC_081559.1:164280478-164409882 GCF_022355385.1 Mustela nigripes
AGAAGCTGGGGCATGTGCATTGACCACCATTAGAGAACAAGGCCAGAAGCTGGGGCATGTGCATTGACCACCATTAGAGAACAAGGCCAGATGTCTAGAAAAAGGAGAAAAGGAAGAGAGGAATTCAGAAAAGGGGATTTTTTTAATGTCAACAGAGAGCAGCGCATTCTAGTTTGCAGTTTTATTTAGAATCGTCCGTGTAATTAGTATTCCCATGTGAGCGTTTGGAAGGTTGAACGATGTTCAGCCTGGTCTCTAGCTTGGGCTGATCTCTCCTGGTGTCTCCACTGCATCATCATCTGTCTCTGACAGTGATCCTATCTAATTTTCATTCCTCTTTCTTCTCAGTGTTGAATAGAAGCATTTCAGGAGATGTCCCAATTCAGGAAACATTTAGGATGCATTCCTTTGAATTCTGAGGGGGTATTAAACTGTAGGATATTAGTCTCTCTGGATGGTTTTTCTAATTCCCCTTGACTGCTAACAGTCATCATGAGCACTTAAGGAAAAAGATAATCAGCTTGATATCCAAGCATGAGAATTATTTAAAATCCCTATATTTAAATAGTTCCTTTTCTCACTGTACATAATTACACTCAATTTAGGTAATCCTAATCTAATGGAAAGTATTTATTTAGCTAACATGGATAAAATTACATGACAACATGGATTAAATTATATAACAAAAATTACAATGTACATTTTTCCCTTTTAATCGCACTAATACTACATAAGCTTCACTTATTTTATCCCAATTGATACCTCAAATGTATAATCTTTTTTTTTTGGAGGCTTATGTCACATTTGCAATTAACAATTATAATTTAATTTATTTTAGTAATTTTTAAAATTTCAATATAAAAAATTTTCTTTTTCTCTACTCAATTTAATTTCCCAAGCACAATTTTATCATCTTACTTGACTTGGTATTGCTTACCTACAGGTTATTATCTTTAAAGGAAATGTGAGAGGGGCGCCTGGGTGGCTCAGTGGATTAAAGCCTCTGCCTTCAGTTCAGGTCATGATCTTAGGGTCTTGGGATCGAGCCCCCGCGTCGGGCTCTCTGCTCAGCGGGGAGCCTGCTTCCCTTCCTCTCTCTCTCTCTCTGCCTGCCTCTCTGCCTACTTGTGATCTCTGTCAAATAAATAAAATCTAAAAAAAAAAAAAAGGAAATGGGAGATTTTATATGCATACCATCATTGAAAATATGAAGTGAAATATATCTAACAACTGACATTTATTTTACTCTTAGAAATTTGACCATATTTATTTCATTCCTCTCTCCATTTATTAATGACCCCATTATGATTTTGCTATTCTTGGAGGAGGAACAAAGCTAGGTTCATTCTTTCACACTTTCGTTGTGGTTTGGGGGACATGATCACATGTGTTTGGATCCTTTAAAGAATCTCTGTAATAGAATTCTACTTTGAATGACTTGACCCCCCTTATCTGCCTCTTCGTTGGCCTGATCGGCCTTTTTGTTGGCCTAAATTAGAAGGTAAAAAATATCTTTAAGTGGCGCTTGGGTGGTTCAGTGGCTCAGCTCAGGTCATGATCTCAGGGACCTGGGATTGAGCCCTGCGTTGTACTCCCTGCTCAGTGAGGGTCTGTTTTTCCCTCCCTCTCTGCCCTTACCCCCCTCTTGTGCTCTCTGTCTTACAAATAAATAAATAAAATAAAATCTTAAAAAAAAGATATCTTTGTTGCCTTCAAAAATATTTATTTTAATGCCATGTTTAATATAATTTGTTAAGCTTTTGTTTAAATTCCAGTTAGTTAATAGTGTGATATTAGTTTACAATGTGTAATACAGTGATTCAACATTCCCATACAACACCCAGTGCTTATCGTAAGGGTACTCCTTAATCCCCATCACCTAATTCGCCACCTCCCCCTTTCTCCGTTCTGGTAACCATCCATTTGTGCTCTGCAGTTAAGAGCCTGTTTCTTGTTTTCCCTTCTCTCTTTTTGCCCCTTTGCTTGTTCGTTTTGCTTCTTAAATTCCACAAATGAGTGAAATCGTGTGGTATTTGTCTTTCTCTGCCTTATTTTGCTCAGCATAGTACTCTCTAGCTCCACCCATGTCATTGCAAAAGCAAGATTATATTCTTTTTTATGGCTGAGTAATAGTCCATTATATATATATATATACACACATATACATATATATGTATGTATATGTATATATATACATGTATATATGCATATGTATGTATGTATGTATACATATGTATGTATATATGTATGTATGTATATACATGTATATGTATATTATATATCTATATATTCTTTATCCATCCATCAGATAGATGCTGGGCTGTTTCCATAACTTCACTATTATAGATAATGCTGCTTTAAATTCGGTGTGCATGTATCTCTTTGAATTAGTATTTTTGTATTCTTAGGGTAAATACATAGTTGTGCTTGTGCTGGATCATAGGGTAGTTCTATTTTTAACTTTTTGAGGAATCTCCATCCTGTTTTCCAGAGGGTCTACAGCAGTATGCATGACCACCAACAGTGCACGAGGGATTCTTTTTTCTCCAAATCCTTGCCAATGCTTGTTTCTTGCATTTTTTATGTAAGCCATTCTGATGGGTGTGAAGCAATATCTCATTGTGGCGTTGATTTGCATTTCCCTGATGATGGGTGATATTGAGCATCTTTTCATGTGTCTGTTGGCCATCTGTGTGTCTTCTTTGGAGAAATATCTATTCATGTATTCTGTCCATTTTTAAGTTGAATTATTTGGTTTTGGGGTATTGAGTTTTATAAGTTCTTTATATATCTTGGATACTAACCCTTTGTCCTAAACAAGCTCTCAGAGGAGTTTTAGAAATGCTGAAAGGAAACCTAAAGAAATGAAAAGTAAATAAGTAATCAGTGTGAACAATAGCAAATACCACAAAAATTGATTTTGGGAGGATTTATATTGTTTCGGTTTACATTTTTATTAATTCCATACCTTAGGTCCAGCATTTTGGTAATCATCATTATCATTTCTTTTCTATACAATCTTTGTGAGATGGTTAGAGTTCTTTATATAGGAAAAAGTCGATAGCCTAAACACAATTTCATGAGCAAAAAATCTAACTAATAGAAAATCCAAAATTTCACCACGTGTTTGGAATCCTACCATGACTATTTTTAAAAAAGAATTTAAAAGTATTGATATTAAGGCTAAATACAAGTTGGAATGCAGAGATCTCAATTTTTAATGTAATGTGGGCAAATTTAGATAAGTTTTTAATTATAGCACAAGGAATATACTGAGTTTCCAGTATTCATAAGAAAAAATATATGGTTTTTTTCCTAGAATAGGCCTCATTACAGTTTGTGTATGGTAGACATTTTTATCTTTTTATGATTTAAGTTAGCATTCTCAGCATACTTAAATTGCTATTTCTAAATTACCATAATGTAAAGTTACATTTATATTTCTTCACGATGCTCCTATCAAACCTTCCATGCAATCTGTGATTTGTAAAATAGTGGATGTAGTTGAAATACATACAGCTCATGGCTATGTTCATTAGCCCCAGGTGTGGGACACAGTGGTCTTTCATAGTATGCCACACACAACCATAATAGGATGGGACAAGTCATATACACAGGGTGATGATATGTACCACTCCGTGGATCATCTCTTCTTCCAGGTAGATTTTGTCCATCAGGAAAAAGGTGGGAGATTCCAAAGTGCTTAACACATTTGGGGAATAGTGTATTAACTCAATGATTCTGACTCGTGTTTCCATCTTTTATCAGTAGTTATTGTACTTTCTCATAAAAGCATTTTTAATAAATAACCATTGTTTCCTTGTCTGAGGGACTTTTACTTGAAAATTAATTATCCTGTAAGATAAATTTTTTTTTTCAAAGAGACAGGAATTGTGACTAACAAGTTAAAAATAACTAAGTTATTAGAAAGTTACTAATATTTTCTTTCAAACACCTCACTGTATACAGGGTGGGGAAAAACATATGCAGTAGAACAATTACACTTGAGCTAATCTAAAAGATCTCCCTAGTATCCTATATTATATCATTCTTACGATTCTTTTTGCTGGGCAAATTCTCTGATTTAGTGAACTTTTCAATATAGTTTTTGTCTATCTCTGTGCCACTCCCAAGCTCACTCTTAAGATCTCTCTCTCTCTCTCTTTCCTCCCTTCTCCTTTTCCTTGTCTTTCTCCTTCCCTCTCTTCATCTCATTTCTGTACACACACACACACACACATACACACACACAGGGTAAAGTAAATTTTAATGAATGTAATACCAGGGCAAAGAGAGTAGGGATTTCTAAACCACTTTACACTATTTATATTAATGAAATAGATAGAATAATATAAAAGAACAAACACTTAAACATTATTTGGCCTCAAAAATAACCAGTCAGTTAATAGTCCCAAACTATTAATTTTACAAATGGTGCATTTTATGGCCAGAAAGGTAAATGAGGTGCATATAGTTTTAAGGCTTGTAAAATTAAGACTTCAACCCAAGTCTTGTCTCATCTTTTAAACCAGTGCTGTTTTTAAGATTTTGTTCACTCCTTTGTATCAGAAATAGCCCCATTACCCTAAATCTGGACAGTTGCAAAGTCACATCTACTCTGTAATGGTTATCTGCACTATACTCTCCATACACAAAGTCCAGATTTTCCCCTATAGGCTAAATGTATCCTGATTGTAAGTGTTGAAGGCTAAAATGGTACTAAAATCCAAGTCTTCTGAATAATAAAATCTCAGTAATTCTGTTTACTGAACTTAGATGTCAAAAACAGGTATACTCTGTTTCCTTAAATCATTAGGTCACTCCTAATAACATCTTAAAGTAGTTTAAATATCAGTTTCTTTTGACTATAGGGAGAGGAGTCTGAGCAGTTTACTATAACATCTCCTTTGAAGGATTATTTAATGAATGTGGCAGAGAGTTAGCAGAGAAATAGTAGATAGATATACACAGCAACAGGTAACCTAAATATCTACAATAGGTTGTCAAGGCTTAGAACATAATTTACAAGCCTATGGGCTTCAAGGTAGTATAGTAGTTTTGTAAGTTTCTTTGTGTTTCAGTAAATTTCCATGTTTTTTCACTTAGGCACATGTGGAATTCAGTCTCCCTGCATTCCTAGAACCAAAGGAAAGATCATTTTATAAGCAAACACATTATAAACCAAGTCATATTATATTTTCTTTCATTCCCAGTGTTAGCTCCTAGTAACCAGAATAGAAACATCCTCAAAATTGATTGATTTTGAAATAAGCACTCCTTGAAATGTGTATATCTTAGTTACACAGTTAAGATTAAGAGTATAGGGAAAAGAAGAGAAGCCAACCAAGAAATAGACTTAACTATAAGAACAAAATGATGATGACCAGAGGGGGGTGGGCAGGGTGGTGGAGGAAATAGGTGATGGGGATTAAGGAGTGCACTTGTGATGAGCACTGGATGTTGTAAGGAAGCATTGAGTCACTATATTGTGCACCTAAAACTGATATTAAACTGTAAGTTAGCTATACTGGAATTTAAATTAAAAACTTAAAGAAAAAGATTACATTTGTTTACACTTTAAAAGAAAATGCTCCCATTTGTCCCAGTACTGAAGGGAAAATAATCTGATATATAATTTATTATTTTTATCTCAATATTTATCTCTATATTTTTTAAATTTAACTTGTTCCTCTATTTGTTAGTCTCTGCACTATATGCATTTAGGCAAATAATTTAGCTAACAAAAGTGTACTTCTTATGAGCTTCTAGTACATAATAAAATTTTGGTATAAAAAGATCAAAATTTATTAAGTGATTATGAAGTGATTAGGAAGAAGTGATGAGGAAGTGATGAGGAAGAAATAATTTTAAAGTAACTTTGAAAAATTTTGCTGCATAGTTTCTTAAGTCCCACATTTGAAAAATTTATCATAAGGAAAATTTTAAAACATTCCAGGTCACTTTTTGTTTTAATATTCATAAAAATTGAAAAGATCTGCACTTTATTATGTTTGGAAATATTTCTCATTATACAGCATTTTCAATAAACACACCCAAATACTTTTATTTAACAAATAAATATATATCCCTAAGATAAATTAAGCAATGGAAAAAAAAATCTATATCCCTTAGATAAATTAAGAAATGAATGGTTATATACTTGCATTTTAAAAATCATTTAACATTTATTTCCAAAGCACCATTACCGACTCATGGCAGAAGTACAGGTTTTCAAACAGAATGATTTGTCTTTTTTTTTTTTCCACAAAAACATTATGTTTTGTGTTCTTAAAGTAATATTTTTCTTCTATATAATGCCTTTCTGGGCATTTTATAAGCTATTTATTAACCCACATAAGAAGATAATAGCACTTAATTTCAATAACCAGCAATAACATTCTGGTATATAAATCTTAATTTTTTCCTCCCTTTGTCTTTTGTATAGGTAATATGTATACAGAATTTTATGAATACATATAGTTTTTTAAATTATCAATTATAAACTATAGTACTATATCATTTAATCTGTTATAATTACAAATTGCAATGTCTTTATTTTACATTTATGTATGTGAATATACATGCACATCATATGGTTTCTTTTTCATGGATACATCATAGTATTCTGTAGATATGCCACAGGTGCGGTTACTAACGCTTATTGTTGGACATTTAGAGTTTATTTTCCTAGGCCTTTACAGTTTTCAAACAATGTAACAATAAATCTACTTGCATGTACATCTTGCACATTGATTTCTTTAGGAACAATTCTAGGAAGTGAAATTTCAGGTTCAAAGGTATGACCATTGTAAACCCTTTTGATACACAGTACCAAATATGTTATATTTTTAAACAATTTACTTTTTATCATTGTACATCAGGTACTTTGGAAAACATTCATATAAATGACCATCAATTTTTCTGTCAAAAAAGCTGTCAATGACTCAGTCTGAAAAACAAATTTTTTTCACAGTTAACAGATATTGAAAGACAGTTAACATATTCAATGAAAGTCAAGGACAGTATTTTCTTTTTGAATTGCTTGGCCTTTGAAAATAACCTAACAAAATACCATGTTTCTCTTTTATCTCAATTACATTTTTATTTATTCTTATTTCTCTCATTACATTTTATGTAGTCATTTTAACAATTTCTATTCCTAGTCCTCTGACCAGTGAAAGACATTGATAGGTTATCTTTATAGTCTTTCTTACTGAAACTAGAAAATAGACATAAATAACAATGCTTTCTCCTGTGTAATCATCACCTTGAAGTAGGCAAGTAGAGATTGTATACACTGGTTTACCTTTTTCTTTATTGCACTTTATTTGGTACATACCTACATACACTTAAAGATTATGTGAATTTGGCCCTTTTAGCTTTGATCATTTGGAATATGTTAATTTTTTCACTGTCATCATTACTGTCTGTAGTCTTCTTTTGTTTGTTCCTTTTCCACTTTGTTCATATTTTCTTGGAAGAAATGTTTGTAAGCTAGGATTCAGTAAGACAGTTACTAAAAGTAATTTTTTCCTTTCCTCAATGGTTTGGCAAAATATACTTAAATTTTAAAGATACGTTTCTATGGTATATACAGTAATATTCTTCTTTAACCTCCATCAGAAAAATGTCTCAGATTTGTTTTGTTCTATGCTCAGATTCCAATTATTATATCTCTGTGTATTTTATGAAAGTCAATTAGATTTGTTAAAGCTATACTTTATCCATATTGTTATCAAATGTTTGGGGAGTTTCAACAGGTGACAGTTTTATATTTCCTATGATGAGTCTCTTTATCAGTAGGATACTTTTCTCTCTAAGGATATCATTGTGAAGTGTTTTCTTTATGAGAATATGTTGATAAAAATGTAGAAGAGAAATGGAAGACTTCATAAGAGCCAAACAGTTTGGAGAGAGGAATGTCTGGTTACTGTTTGTCCTAAGGATTAGCCACCTAGGAGAATTTAAAGTTGTAAGTTAAATGCATATTTACCCAAGTTTGTTGACTGTAGACCCAGTAAGGTGGTCACTCGAGATTTCATTAGTTAAGGCTCTTAACAAAGAATCTTCTAATCTAAGGTCTGTCTGTAGATGGTAATTGAGTCTGGAGATGAGAGATGTGTTTGAGATTGGAATTTAGTTGATAACATATTTAAATAATTTTATCACTCTATTTACATCTTTGTTTACTTACAGCAAATACAAATTAATATTCTTCTTAGTCCCCCTGTGATCTGTGAAATATAAATGATGTTCCATAAACCGGATTCTATAAAATCTTTAAACCATTACTAAGGAGAAAGGCTTCTTTGTGAAGCAATATTAAATCAATGTGTTGTGTTTTTTTTTTAAACACAAACAAAAAAACCATTATGCTTTAAAGCAGGGATTATCAAACCATGGACCACAGACCACATCAGGCCTGCTGCCTGTTTTGTAAATAAGGTTTTAATAGAACAGTGACATTCATTTGTACATGTATTGTCTATACCTGCTTTCGTTTTATAGTGGCAGAGTTGTGATAGAAAACATACAGTCCGCAAAGCCTAAGATACTTACTATGGGCCCTTTACAAAACAAGTTTGTCAGCTTCTGCCAGTATATATCACAATGGTGATTAAAAAGAATTTGATGTAGCTTCATAGGAGGCTGATGTCCAGCAAATAGTCTAATTATTAGAAAATGCATATATATGTATGTATGTGTATATATCTATGTGTATGTATATATATTTAAATATGAATATATAAAATGTGTTCAAGCTTCTTTGTCTGTTGGTGCTATTTATGTTAATATACTATCTTGCTACCATGATATCAAAATGAAATTTTTTCAGAGAACTTCCCAAACACTCAATTTAGGTAATATTCTTTAAGTTCACATAATTTTTTGGACATGGGGATGGCTTTTTGTTTCCCTGCCCTTGGAGAAAATAAACATATTTACCTGAGAATAGCTCTTAAGGTACAAATAATTTCAAAATTGTATTTAAATAGGCTGACAGACATTTATACTTTACTGTATTCTATATTCATATCACTCACTCAATTATATGTATCAACCAATTTATATCAATATGACATATCCCTATTCTATAATTTGGCACATATTTAATAAAATCACTGTTAAAACGAGACTCTTAAAAGAAACAAATTGCCTCACTTTATTGAATAATTGACTTAAATTTACTGTTATACTTAGAGGTCATGTAATATAGACTACACATTCTTTTATTTAGGATTTTCTTACTCCTTTTTGAATTTTTTCTTTTTTTTAATCTTATTTTAAATTAATCAGTTTTTACTTAAAATTTGTTACCAACAAGAATTATCTGATATACAATGAGATTTTTTTCAGGATAAGTATTAAAATACTTATTTTTGAATAGGCATACTTTTGTCTAAAGATCTTTACTTCAGTTTTCAGCTAAGCAAGAGCTATATATGTATATGTTTACATTCCTCCCCACACTCAGTGGTTATGAATTTACATGATGACTTATTGTTGTTGATACCCACTGAGCCCAATAAGCTATGATTATTTTTCCCAGTTTATAGATTTGTAGTATACAATTGGGATTTTGTGAACATAATCTCATTATGCATACTTATGAGAAATGCAATTTTCCTGTAAAATCTCCTTAATAAAAGTTATAAATATAACCTTAAAAACACTTTTCACGTTTGCCAAGATTTGCTAACTGAATTTAGTTCTTATTCTAACCAAAGTTTTTAAAGGTCCTCTTAACATCTATAATTGATGTTTTGGAAGTAGGACCTGTTATAGAGAATTATTAGTCTCATTTTGTAATGGTTTTACCATATCACTTTCTCACCTCCTTGCATATTTTTTTTCCTAAAATGATCTCAGTTATACTCTGCGCCTTTACTGGCATGGTATATTCTCAGCAGTATTATTCCCAGTGCCTCTTTCTTGATGCTATTTCTAGAAAATTCAAGTTCAAAAGATCCAATTGTAAGCTTGGGAAACCTGCTCTAACACATGGGCTAATTTTATGAGAATAGTTTCTAAACACAATTGTAAAATTGTAGTTGAAACCAATTAGACTCACAGCTATTTTTCAGTAAATAATCAAATCCTGATGAATCACAAGCCAAAGTTTTTATTTATAGTATTACTATTGTCAAGTTTATGTGCTGTCAACTATATTCTCCTGGGCATACATGTACCAGAAAGTGTTTTCTATCTGGTTAAGATTTGTTGTTCTGTTAAAATTCATTTACATTTTATTCAGATTAAATTTTTGTACATATTTAGTAATCATGCTTTTATTCACCAAATTGCATACTTTAAATAAATCTAAGAAACAATATGACATTTTAATTTGTATATACTACCTTGAATGAAAATACCATATCAGCCTAGCATTTCTTCTATTATTCTATTATACATCCTGTAAGTAGGGCTCAGAAATAAGAACTGAACATTAATTTTATGGGTTTTTTTCTACTCGATAGGTGCTATGGATATAGAGGAGAGAAATCGCCAAATGAAAATTAACAAATACAAACAGGTAGCCGGATCAGATCCCAGACTGGAGCAAGATTACCATTCAAAGGCAAGACATTTTTCTTTTTAAAAGTTGTAATATAAACAATTAATCATATGAAACCGTTAGATTCTCTTCAACTTCTGAACGCAGATTAGTTAGACACAAACATATAATGTAATGGCCCCATGATACCAAATGCTAAAATTTATAATGTGTTTTATATTCCAACTTTAAGTTGTCTTACTAAAAACGTCATTATATAATATAGGAAATTAAATATATGAAACTCATAAATGATCTGAAGAACAAATCTTTTAGAATTTTTTATTTTGTAGAACCTACAAGGGTCTAACACCCTCAAAAATGTTTAGGAAGAATGGCTGTGGTTTTTCTGTACATAGTTTTTTTTTCAATTTTATAGTATTTCAATTGATTCTGGTTTAATAATGAGTTACTAGAACAAAATATATATTCATATGAGATGTAAGTTCAAGAGGTATTTTTTAGTGAGCATCTTTTGGAGCTACTTTTTGGGAACAAGTTGAGGTTTGAGGTCTACCAGGGAAGATTCTTGCACTTCGTTTTGTTTTTATATTTTCAGAACGTTTTTAGGTTCATGATATTATTCACGGGCAAAGTCATGAAAAGACTTTGCTCTAATGTACCTATTTAAGATTTAATAAGAGAATGAAAATAGCAAAATTTACTCATAACATTTAGTTACTATGTGTTCTGTGACTTAGTAATGTGATCATTGCAATCGTGTAATATTTGTGGTCTATAGATTTCTGTATATTAGAGAAAAGTAGTGTCAGTTTTTTACACTTAGGTCTATTTTAACTTTACCCACTTAACCTTTAGTTTTTGTCCATTATACTCCATTATTTGGTGAAGTCAAACTTACTAAGTAAAGCATAACTGACTACATTAGGTAAGCATATGTGGTCAGTATCAGACGTTTTCATTTCCCCACTGGACCACCTAAAGGAGATACAGATTCTCACATCAACGTCACCTTCGAAATCACCAATCTCTTCCCAAAATTACGCAAATACTGACATGGTCAATGTAGGATTGTTCATCAGAGTTCTGATGTCCTGGAAATGACACAGGCCTAAAGCCAGAGAAAGGTAAATTCAAGACAAATAAAGCCCTGCCTTTACTTAGCAGGCCTTAAACTATATTTGTTTTCTAAAATAAAAATATGAATAATTTCAAATAGGCTCAGTGAATTTCATAGAAAATAGTTTTATAATGATACAGTATTTCAGATACCTACCAATCTTTTGAGCTTCATGTCTGAAATGATACCTATGTCTTTTCCCAGGTACTTTGTTGGTATTTCTTCTTAGGGCTAAATACACCTGACCTTTTGTGACATCACTTATACTCGAATCGCTCATTCCTTCACTATGTATAATGCAAAGGCCAAAGCATGTCGTCCTAACAAAAGAGGATCTTAAAACTTCTAGAAACATGTCTTCAACTAACGACATCAATTTTTTTTAATCTCCTGCTATATTTTAGGAAAGAATGTAGATGATTTTTTAAGGTACATATAATACTCTCAATAGTAGTCAATGAAGAGATGAGTATGAAGGGAAAATGCAGTCAAGGCAAAACAACATAACAGTACAAGTAAAGGGTGGGAACAAAATGCATAATATGAGACCCTGTATACTTGCGGCTTGTGAAGCGAGTGTTTTAACTGTGAGCTTCCTAAAAAGCAGCAAAGGCAGAAGGGGAAACTGTATCGGTTGTTTAATTCCCATTGTTTATACGATAAAAACGAATCCCTTAGATGCAATACCAATGATTCTTGTTATAGATACCTGACAGAAATTTGCTCTAGGAGAATGGACCAACGGAATACAAGAGGCATGGCTCCAGATTATTTAAAAAAAAAAACAACAAACAAGTTTTGATTCCATTCCAATTCATAAATAAATTAATTCTTGAATCTTCAAAGTTTTATAACTTTGATGCCAATTATTTTGGGCTGGAGAAGATTTAAATCTTGGCAAAGGACCAATTATACTAAGCAATATAATTTCATTGGTATTCTGTAAGGAAGTGGTTTTCTAGGTATAGTCCCAGACCAGTGACATCATCACCTGAGAAATTCTGGAAGTGCAATTCTCTGGTCCACATACTTAATAAAAACTCTGGGGGTAGAGTCCCTCTATTTTAGCAAACCTACCAGGGGATTCTGATGTACACCAAAGTTTGAGAACTACAGCTCTAAGGTGAGCTGCTTGCAAAATTGACTTCTTTTATTAGGGTCTTAGCTGGAAGCCATAATGAATGACATCATTAAAAAATGGAGACTTTGAGGTCAGATGATCTGACACCTTCACAAGGTGCTCATAGTTTATTAACATCCTATCACTTGAGTATCAAACACCATTATGTTTTCTGTTACTGAGGTTATGCATTCAGCTTAACTAAAAATGTACTTAAGCCATTAAGGTACAACTTCTTTAAAGGGTCCAAAATACAACTCTATTTCATTACCCCACAAATTATTTACTGATGTGGAACTATCTCTGCTGGGTCTATGTCCCCATCATCCCTAACTTGATCTTCTCTGTCCTGGATCAAAAAGAAAATTACAGAAGATACTTTTTCAGTCAAGAGTATATATAGATTTAGTTATTATTCATTTTCATACTAATAATTTCTTAGATTAAAATTTTTGACATCTTTCCTTTTAATTATCCATAAATAATTCAATATAAATATAGCTTATATTCTCATTCTTCTATATTTTAATAACAAGTATTAATTTAAGGCTTGCTCTTGAGTCATGTGCTTTAATACATTAGGTCTAATTCTTAACCAAAATCATTTACAGATGGGAGAACTAAGATATAAAAAAGTTAAGTAATCTGCCCAAGTTCACATGGCCACTGAGTCCTGGAAATTATCATTCATAGATGATCTGATTCTCAGATTTAAAATAACTAAGTCCAAATCCCAAACCTCAAACATACGGAGCCTCTACTCTACTTCCAAGCTATCTCCCTGAAATTTCAGAAAGGCTATTAAGAAGCTTTGGTGGAATCTAATTTAGTGTTAGGGAAGTGGTTTTTTTTTAATTACACAAGCCACATTTTAAATGGCATTATATCCCTGAATTTTTCAAGCTTTCGGTACCGATAGTTGTAAACAATTCTTACTAAGTTTTTAAAACTCTCCTTAGTAACTGACTTTGAAAGCATCTGTAGAAACAGTAACTACCAGGTTACTCTCTAAGAATATTTAAAGTATACTAGGAAATTTGAAGACAGAAAATTTGTATCAAAGAAGAGCCATAAAAAACATGTACAGACATGATTCCTATTTAACCAATGGATGATTTCTTAAGGGGTTTTCCCTCAAAGAAGTATTTAACTCTGTAGCTGGTATACCCCCATGCCTCTCTTTATCCCAGCTTAACTCATCTATTCTATTCTCAACAGAAATTTAAGGAGCAACATTGACTTTTCCTATAAAATCAATATTTTCTGCTCTTCATTGGTTCAGAGGAAAAGTGATTTGTCTATTAAATTTAACAGTGCAAAATATAATTCGGCAAAGAACAACTACCCTGCTTTGCTAATTAAAAGAATTAGCAGTAATTGAATGTTGATGTGTAACTATACCTGAAAATTAATATGGAGAATTTGATAATGTTTATTTAAATAAATAATTTTTTTTTACTTAGCCATGTTTATTATTTTATAATGATCCTGGAAGATATATTTTTAAAAGGGTAGTCCATAATATTTCCATAAAGAATGCTATACAGTTCATTGGTACAGCATTTACTTGGAAATCAAAGCTTTTATCTCTGTAGAAATAATGCTGTTTTTTAAATTAAGTAATTTTGTTTTCCCACAAAAATATCTTACTCTTATTATAACTGTTATATATAAATATCATAATTTTGTTTTCTTATTTATCTCCCTAGAATTAAGTAGGAAAGCCTGTAAGTGCCCAGAACTTTTCGAATGTGAACCAAAAGACTATATTAATGCATTTAACCCTTAATCCAGTAGACTGACTTAGTGTTCAGGGAGCAGAGGACAGTGTAGTAAAAATGAGTAAAAGGGTCTTTCTCCATTCATTGTGCACAGTTGATCCCACTTCTTGTCACTTTGTTCCCAGGCTTTTTATCCTCTAGGGATCCATTCACCAATTTCAAAGAGGAAAACAACCTAACTCAAGTAATTTAAATTATAATATGAATAACATAACCACACAGAAATAAATACAACTAAAACTCACACTGATGGAATTGCAAACAATATCAATGAAAACAATTTCACACTTAAAGTATTTTTGACAACTAGGTCCCCACTGTTAACTAAGCTGTTCCCTTTATTAAAGCTTATTCTCTTCTCCACACTGAGGATACACTGTCAAGGCCAGCCTATGGTGTTTTAAATTGATTTCCAAGACATAGGCCAAAAGGGGAACCAGGAGAGGGAGACAGGCTGGGGCAGATTCGGAGTTGCTGCCTATTGGCTGTTTATAAGTTTGCTGTTTGTGAACAGGAGCGCTTGAAGACTCCAGTGGCCTCACAGTGTGACTAGTCCATCAATGTCGGGTAGTGTAGTAAATGGACACCCAGCCGGGAGTCAGGCAACACCCCCCTGGGTGACTTTGGGTAGGTTGACCCTTTATTTTCAGTTTCTTTATCTATTACACTGGGCTTTGAGACCTGCTCCCTAGGGTGGTGGTAGGGTAAAACGAGATGATGTATACGAATGGCTTAGCCGTTAGGGATTAAATGTTGAATACGAGGTGCCCATAAGATTGGTTTTTATTTTTGGAATAATGAGGGCTGATGTAGTCATAGATACCAGAAATTAAAATGACAAGGTTGAAAAGAAATAGTAAAGCGATCAGGGAGCTAATGAGAAGGATTTCAGGGTAACTCAAATATCATGGAATGGTTTCTAGGTTCTCAGAGAATTCAAGCATCAGAGTTTTAAAAGGAAAAATAAGACTTAAGGGGAAAGAATTTATGAATCTTCAAGGGATATGGAGATTAAAAATGAGAGACTGGAACATAGTGGGTGATGGGAAATTACAAACTAAATTCCTGAAATTAAGAAATTATGTTACCAAGGCTGATGTTAAATGGGGCTGGCCTTTGGAAAGTGCATGGGCATTTAACAGGAAATGCTCCTTAATAGCGGTGATGTATAAGGATCTGAACACTGATGAAATTTATAAAGATGAAATTTATAAAAAGTAAAATTTAAACCATGGATAAGTGGCCTTGTACAAATTACTATGAAAATACATGCGTTTAGCAGAAGTAAAGAAATGAAGGATCTGTTTTAATTTTATAGCAGTGATTGAAATAAAATGCTCAAATTTTGTTGGCCTGAGCAGACAGGTTGATTTGCTGGCAGCATATAACACAGTCCAGCAACAGAACAGTTGAGCTCGGCTTTGTGCCTACTGGAGGAAATGCGGCTGCAGAATCCCTTCTCAAGCTCCCAGGAGAACCCGGTATTCACATGAAACAGACCCCATCGTGCCAGTGTTAGTCAGATGGAATCATCTGATAAATAGAGCAGGAGAATTGTAATAGGTGTGATCTCAGTAACTCAGTCTCTACCCTGCAAAGCCCTCCAGGAATAAGTTAAAATGTCCCAACAGGCGTAATGAAGCGTCCTTTCTTGGAAGAAGCAGTTTATTGTTTCTTGAACAGAGGGAGGATTCGGATGTTCAGAAAATTCCTGCAAGGCTTCATCTGACCAAATATGGAACATTTCATTTGTAAAAATCAGAATTAAGATTACTTACCTGTGGTTTCCATCCCAAGCTTGGTCAGGAAATCTTACCACCTCCTGATGAAGAGGCCATATCAAGAATGCCAGTGGCTGCACTTAGATTTCTTCATTGAAGCACACTATTTCTCTAACCCTCTCTAACCTTCTGGTTAGACCTAGCTTCAAGGTGTGTAGCGAAATCCCAAGAGAAACTTAAGGAATTGACTGAAAGTGGCTAATATGCAAGCCTAGGAAGAAAAACGGGCAAGTTACTTTACCCAGAAGCATTCTTTTTTTTTTTTTAATTTAAATTCGATTAGCCAACATACCTAGAAGCATTCTTAACTGCCAAACTTAGTCACCAAGTCTCTGAGAAAATGTGCTGAGTCCTGGGTGCTGCTCTCCCTCTCCTCCACCTCTTGAGAATACATTTTGTCCAAGTACCCGCACTGTAGTTTGCTTCCTGGCCCCAAACCAGACCACACCCTTCTGGACTGTCTGGCTGCTTGCCCAGTCCAGACTAGCCTCCAAGCCTCCAAGCCTCTTAGTAGTCACCTGCTGTGTACTTTTTTACAATCACTCTCTGGTTTTTCCTTTTCCAAGTATATTTACAGAGAGAAATAAAACAAGATTTAAAAATATAGATTATTAAGCTAGTAAGTAAGAGCAACCATTTAATATGGCGCTACAAATACAAGAGATATTAGTGGTAATCTTACCAAGGCTTGAACAAAAAAACTTTCCACCTCACCTACAAAATTGACAAATTATATATATATATATATATAAATTTATAAACCTAATGAAAAGAAAGTTGGAGATTGAAATGAAAAAGGAACCAGATAAAATCATATTGTAAAAGACTTCATGTCCTATTTTTCCCTCTTCTATTTCTTAGTCATGTCTGTGAGTTTCTTATTCATGTCTGTGGGGATAGATTTCTCACTTATATTATATTAAATGTCCACCAAACTAGAATTTAAAAGTAACTAAACAATTTCTATATATATTTCTTCCTTTACCTTTGAAATAAGTAAAGGGATGATCAATGCATCATCGAGGGAGAAGGGGTTATTGGAAGTATACCTTCATGCTAATGGGGTGCATTGCCTAGAACTATAATAGCAGCCATGATCACAGCACAATGTGTGAAGTCTTGATTGCTGTAATGGAGAGATAAAGCCAGTTTTGTTAGTCACTTTTCAATTATTTTTTATTTTTATTTTTTAAATTTAATTTTAATTTTAATTTTATTTTTATTTTTTAGCGATTATGATTACATATAGGCTGCGGAGTGTATTAAAAGTTTGAACTCCAAAACCAAATTGCCTGGACTCCAATCCTACCTGTCATTATTTGTATTACCTTGGGCAACTTCGTTAACATCCTTGTGCCTAGGTTTCTTGTTCCAGAAGATGTGGTAATAATAGTACCTAACTCATAGGACTGTTTTCAAGATTAATTCTATTTATATACACGTAGAACTCTTAAACAGAGTTTGGAATATAGTAAGAAATACATACATGTTAGCTGTGATATGATATTGGTAATGATGGGGAAGAAGAAAAAGAAGAATCATTTCCAACAGATTACTTGTTCTTAGCAAAGTTCTTGGGCGTTCAGGTCTGTATTTGTTGCCTTTGGTAATATACCAGATAGAGATAAGCATATCTTTAAGGTAATCCTAAAAATATGTGGGTGGAAAAGGAGGAAAAATATAAAAATTAATGATAATGTTAAAAGTCTAAAAATTGATTAAGGTTGTATTATTTTTACTAGTTTAGTCAAATCTTTATCTACCCAAAATTTTTTTTCTTACAATTTCTACTCCCTAGTAAGTTGGTTGTAATTCAGTTTTAGTTTAAAGAGAGAGAGAGAGATAAATAATTTTGCACATAAAATTATCTGTACACATGTACACACACATGCACACACCCTAGAACTCTGAGCCAAAATAGAATTTCTCTTTTCCAAATTTTAGCTGATAGAAACAACAACTATTCATTTCTTGCTTAACCCATAGATACAAATATAACTCACTTTATGTAAAAGATCTACAGTTAAAACTTAATGGTAAATAATTTTAGAAATGTGATATTTTTATGTGTGGTTAATCTTTGAATTCAAAAGTTTCTAACTTGAGGTTCCTTTTTTCCTTAACATCTTGTATTAGTTGTGTAGGATTGTCATAACAAATGCCACAGACTAGGTAACTTAAAAAAAATAAAAAAGAAATTAACTTTCTCAAAGTTCTGGAGGCCTGAGGTCCAAAATGAAATTATTTTGAGACCCCTTTCCTTGGCTGCAGATGGCTACTTTCTTGCTATGTGTTTACATGGTCATCCCCCTATATATTGGATTAGAGCCTGGCCATATGAGCTCATTTTACCTTATTTCTTTAAAAGCCCACAAATACAGTCGTATTCTGAGTTACTAGGAATTAGGACTACAATATATGAATTTGGGGGATATACAGTTGAACCATTAAATAGTATTTAACGGTTCAAATAATCAAATGGTTCAATAATCAAAATAATCAGCGGCCTTTTAAAATAACTTTGCTGCCTACCATAAGTGACTCTTAATCTCACAAAACAAACTGAGGGTTGCTGGGGGGAGGGGGTTTGGGAGAAGGGGGTGGTATTATGGACATTGGGGAGGGTATGTGCTTTGGTGAGTGCTGTGAAGTGTGTAAACCTGGTGATTCACAGACCTGTACCACTGGGGATAAAAATACATGTTTATAAAAAATAAAAAATTATATTTAAAAAAATCATACTTGATTATAATACAAATAGAAATTTTAAGACAAGTAACTAAATATAGCTATTTTGTTTCAAGCTTTATGATTTTTTAAAATTTTCATCATTTTTTTCTATTTCATCAACTACAGTATCACATCCTCGGAGATGAGATATTTTGTTTTTGTGACAACAAGTTCATTTTTTAAATTATTTTTCTTAGTGATAAAACCACATTTAAAATTCAATATGGTTTTCTTAGTCATAATTTTATTCTGACATTCAATCTATGGGTCTGTTTTCTTTACATATATTTGTGAATTGCTACCTAATACTATCTAACCACATGTCAGGCCAAGAAATATGAAGAGAATATTTTTTAATTATGAAGAAATCATTTGAGATTACTGAGAGCAATTTATATATTATAGAACATGATAAAATTACAGAAGAAACTGTAATTTCTCCCTTTTTAGTAATTCTAATGTTGCTAAAAACTGACAAAAGAATTTTAAGTAATTTGTATTCAACAACTTGCTGCTAAACAGGTCAGTCTATGAATGACAGGTGCCATTGCCAAGATCATAATTTCTTTTAGTATACTGCCTAAGAATACAAAGGAAAAACATTTCTCTTTTACCTCCCCCCCATTCATTCACCTTTGCTTTCATCAGGCCTCCAGAGTTGCTGGCTTGCTGACAACTAGTATACCTTATAAGGAGGACAGGAGATGAATGATATGGGTCAGAAGCCTTTGCTTTCGCTATAATAAGCACTCAATGGGATATTTTTCTAGATTATGGGCATCCATATGAGAAGAAGCTAGAGTGTCAGGGATGGTATATGTTTGGAAAAGGCTTTAGAGGAGGTGAATGTCAAGTATTTTGAACCAAGGTATGGACAGGATATTAACCCCAGGATGGGGTATGGCTAAATTATTGCGTGAGAGTCACAAGCAAATTTTGTAACAGGCATGTGATTATTGGTTTTTGTCTAAAAGTTACTCACAGTAGAAAGGATAATGAGAAAAAATTAGAAGATTTGGGCTTTAACTTTTATTCTACCATTTATGTGATAAGACTTTGGAAAAACTGCCCAGTTGTTAGTTCTTCACAACCCAGCTTTGAGGGAACCTGGTAATCTATTAAGTATTATACAAATACATGGTACTTCGAAGGCTGCACTGGGAAAAGAAAAACCCACTATGCATTAACAGTTGGGTTTTGGGCAACCTCATCATTAATCATTTAATGGGCAACCAAATCATTTAATCTCATGGCCTACTATTTAAATGAAGTTTGAAGTAGATTTTCAATATTTCCTTTTCTTCATCTAAGTGATTCAGCAATCTCTGATCAGGGCCAGGCTCTCTATTAGATATATTCTTAAAAAGGATTGAATCTATGTACGTTAAAATTAATTGATGGCATATTAATTATGATTTAATGAATAAATTTATAGGTATAATATTTTAGCCTATTACTTCACATGAAATAATTGATAACTAGGTTAGAATTGACACATAATTCAAAACCTTTAGTCCATTAGGCAGTCAGTCAAGTAAAGCAGCATGGAGCTGTCTGTACCTGTACTTTCAATCTAATTTGGCCAATTAGAATTTGAACATGTCTACAATTTTATTAGGTAACAGCTTGTTCATGAGCATAAAAATTGTTGTTGTCATTTTTCCTCAATTGGAAGAATTACAGATATTATTAGCAAAATAAATTTTCTGTTTTCCTAAATATGGAACTTTGAATATTTCTATTTCATCGGTTTTGAAGATTGCCAAGTAATACTCTAGTCTGGAAATAATATAACCTATAAGAAGAGGAACTTTTGGCTGTTGATAACTTCGAGAGGTAGAAATGTTGTTTTAGAGGGTCTAGAACTTGACTTGGCTCATGGATATGCCCAATAATAACATTTATTTTTATTATCTATTATGTATGTGACACGGAGTAATAAAAGAAAAACCTTACATTTGAACTTCATTGTCATGGATGAACCAAAATACACTAGTTCAATATAACTTCCTAACTAACAAAGAAAATGGCTGTGATTTTTCTGATTGGCCCTTTTCATGACCAGGCATATTTATAGCAAAGCTTAGTCTTCAAGGTAGAATCATGTAAGAATATGTTACTTCTTAAACCCATTACCATTTTCTGTCTACCCCCAAACCCCCTCCAAAAAAACTGACCAGAATTTTAAATGGAATGTAAAAGAGTTATTTCAATGGGACATAAAACATCTTTATATTTTTATTCAAGTTAGTTTGCAAGATACTGTTTTTTTTAATTACTTTCAAGCTTTATTTGTTTAAGATACATCCAGTTGTAGTTTTTGTATTCTGATTATGCAGGTTGTTTTAGGTAGAGTTTTAAAATTCAGAAAAGGAAGAAAATCTTTATTCTGAAGTATATTTAAAAATATGAATTTTTAAAAAGAAATGACTTAGGTTTTACATATGCTTGCCTAATCTCCCATTAAACATGAAATTATTTTTTAATGAAACACTTTTTTAATGAAAAGAAATTGAAAGACTTCAATATTAATGAATCATACAAGCTTAGTCAATTCACTTCTCTGTTTCTTAAGTTTCTCATCTATAAAATTAAGAAGCTAGACTCTATTCTCTCTGAGATCACTTTCAGCTTTAAAATACTGTGATTTCTTTTTAATGACTCAGTGATGAGTGAATAACAATAAGTAAGTTTCAGCACCAAATAACTTTCCTGGACTTTTCTTTTTTTATTAATTATTTTTATTAATATATAAAGTATTATTTGCTCCAAGGGTACAGGTCTGTGAATCGTGAGGCTTACACATTTCACGGCACTCACCATATCACATCCTGGACTTTTTTCTTAAACCAAGGATGGTTATAAATGAGTCCTCTTCTGTGTGTCTGAACATAATCTCAGGGGACAATTAGTAGCTTTTTCTTTTCTGCAACTCAGAACTGCATGCCTGGTGTGTCTCTGAAGTTGATCAGCTGTAATTCTGGTTTCTGGTTGCAACATTAAAAGACCAAAAAATTTCCAGGGGAGCAATCAAATGAGGAGCAATAAAATGAAAGACTAAGTGAATGCAGGAAGGAAGGGAGAAAAAGAGGGGATAAGGAAAGAGAGTTTGAAAGCAGAAGAAGGAAGGAGGGATGGAAGAAGGGAGACAGGCAGGCAGGCAAAATTCCTTCCAGTCTAGGAGTTCATAAGTTAATCAGGGACACAACAGGTACATCAGTGCTACTCTTACAAAATAGGCTGTGTTAACTGATGTAATAAAACTGAACCATGCAAAGGAAACCTAAGAGAAATATTCATTTGGCTTGGAGAAATCTGGAACCATGTCATAGAATAATACATGAGGGGAAGGACATATCATGCAGAGGAGGAGCTTAAGCAGAGTTGCAGAAGCATGAGAGCAAAAGCCGTATATTTAAGGAACAGCAAGTCGTTCTTGAGAATGGAAATACACAACAGATCAGGTTACATATTAGGATATAGGAATAGAAAAGTTGGCTTGGGCCAGATAACACAGGGCTTTGAATCACTTGGTTTAAAATCCAGAATGTTCTTCATTATAACCATGGGCTTTGAAGATCTTTGAAGAAGTCGCCACTATGAACACACATTAATTCTAGTGGTAAACTTTGAAAGGGAGATTAAAGACAAGACGTCCTATTCAGAGGCTACTGCTATAGTCTAAACAAGAAGTAAATGTAATGCCTTGCCGTGTTTTGACGGTTGCCTACATCCAAAATGGTCTTAATGCACACCCAACTGATGCTGCTCTGTCTTGTCACATGACGAATGAGAGCAGTGGGCCACTTCCAGATTTTCAACAGAACGTAGTTACCTCTGCCCTATTCCTGAATTTAATGGATTGTGGCAATTCTCAGACCCTTTCAAGTTTATAATACTTCGTGGTTATTTGGACTGTGATTTAGCCCCAATTCTCTTAAATCCAAGTACTTTGAGTTACTCTAGTGCTTCCTAAGGTACTAAGATTTGAAAAGGAGCCCTCTCCATATCCCGAGTCCATTAAATGCTGTTGTGTTTCTGCCAGCTTCACATTCCTAGGACCTCAGTCCTGATGCTGTGTTCTCATATTTTATTTCTGCTGCAGCTTTTAAAATGCTAGCTTGCCTCTTAGTATCTGTATTGTCCCTACCCCATGTCCTAATACAAGTTATAAATATCCCCTCAAAAATACAAAAGTCATGTAATAAACCATGGAATATTTAAAGATGTTCACAAGGGGTCAAGTATAAGGGGTTCCTGTGGCCAAGGAGAGCTTCTTTGTGATATTACTGAATTCTAGCTAGATCTTTCAGGTTTCCTCTCTGAGGGTTTGGAGAAGCATTTGGTCACAATAATGGTACCTGTGCTTTAACACTGACTCTCCTGTCTTTTGGAGAAGTTTTGGTGTGTTGCTTTGCACTGGCAGCAGGCATTCTGTTCTCTCCTCTGTCAGCTTGGCTATAAATGAAATGTGTGTATCACAATGAGATATTGCCATTAATATATTTAATGGTCTGGGAAGAACAGACTTTGAGAACACTTCTTCATTGAGGCAGAAATTTCAAATGACATTTGTTTGAGATATTACTGAATAATAACACCATAAAAATAAATGTAAGACTCATTAAGGCTTTTGGAAAAGAAAAAGAAATTACCTTATGTGAATACATCTAATCAAGAGATAGCTAAGTGTTAACACATATTATCTATAAATTTAGAAAATAATAGCTGTCTTAGGCATTGTGAAAAGAAAACAATATATAAAATATTTGGATGTTTGTTGGAACATCCACATTTTAATAATTATTAATGTTACAGTCATGAATTGGTTTAACTTTCTTTGATGCCAAGTATAAGCATAGTTATGAAAAGTAAAACCCAGATTAATAGGTTTGAGAATAAAAAACATGGATTTCCAAGTCAGGTTTGGTGTTATCCTACTCCTAAGTAAATAGGTGTCCAAGAACAATGCCTTTTTATTTTAGTGAGATATGGAATTAGGAACTTACTTATAAAGTTTTCATAGCTCTTTCCAAGTTTTTTTTTAGCCAAGAGAAAATGTTTGAGATGATAGCTGAATGCTGATGAAATCTGAGTAACCCAGTCTGGAGCTTCTTTCATTTAATCACAGACTATGCCTAATTGTTATTATAAATACTTACTATGTGTCAAGACCTGCGACCTCATTTAAAGCTCACCTCAGGCTCAGAGAAGTTAAGAGGCTTGCGCCAGTTTGCACTGCTCCAGTAGGAGGGAAAGCAGTACACATCCATGTATTTTAACTCTGTAGCCCAGGGTCACTATGATACATGGCCCCTCACCATCAAAATTAGATGACCGCATTATAGAGGTTATCAATATTGTTAGTTAAAGAATGTGCCTTTATACCATGAAGTCAGAAAAAAATTTTTCTGACCCAGATTAGGATAAGTGGTATATCATTCAGGTTTGTATTCACATGTTCATGGTATTAAAAGAAAAAAAAAAAAACCTAGCAAAATTATCTGAATAAAAACATTTTTTTTCCCCACAAATAAGAAATCCAAAGAGCAGCTCAGGGCTGCTCCTGCTGTTTAAGGAACCAAGCTTCCTATTCTTAGAGCTTCTCTTCCTGCTCCCTGTTCTTAGAGTAGGACACTCATGCTTATTGTCACAGAATGATGACTGCACCGGTAGGCCCATGTTTAAATGCCAGTTAGAAAGAAAAACAAAGAGGGGAGGCAAATGGCCATCCCAGCTGAGTCAGCTGGGAGTAATTGCTCTCACCAACCCCCACCTCCCCGGTTCCTGCTTACATCACAGAGATCACACTCAGGTCAGTTGATCACCCTGGCTAAATGGAAAATGGAAAATGAAAAATGGAAAATGAAGTCATTTTGTTTTGTTCTTGTTTGTTGTCATTGTTAGACTCCTAAAATAACTCCGGATTCTAAAGTCTTTGAGTAAAGAACAAAAAAGGAGAAAGAATATGGGTAGGCATTCAGCCGCACCTGTGACCAAGGAATAGGAGTCGTAGGCTTGAATTACCAACAGGAAAGACCAAAGACCTATTCCTACACCCCTTGTAGCCAAATACCTAGATATTTGTTACCATTAAATGAGTAAGTAATATTTCTTGACTAATTAGAGTGGAGAATATTGAAGAAGGAGAAAGTCAAAGGTAACACAAATTTTCTATGTTTTAGTTCAATACTGAGCCTATTAAATAATTCAGGGAATATACGAGTCATAAGAATAGCTGGTTTGGGGTGAAAGAGAATAAATTTGGTTTTGGCCATGTTGAATGTGATATACCTGAAAAACCACATGTGGTACATGCCCTGTGAACACCTGGTAATCCAAGTCTGATGTTGGGGGTTGGTGAGAGCAGATGATAAGGATTTATTTGTCATTACATAGCAGTGGAAATGGACAAATGAAGGATCAGATCATCCCGGGGTGGGGGGGAGGGATATGCGTAGTGAAAAGAAAAGTGGACTATTGATTGAAATTTGGGGAAAATATAATTTAAAATCAGGTCAGAGAAGGTGAAACTGGCAGAAGAGTTTAAGAAGGGACAGTGAGAGAGCCAGAGGAGAAACCACGGGTGACATTATCTGAGAAGCTATTCATGGAAACGTTTCAGAAGGAGAGAGGACTTCAATATTAGATGGAACATCAACATCAAGAAAGAACTGAAGACACTACCGGCTGGTAAATTAGGATATTCTTGGTGTTTTCTGTTTGTTTTTGAGAACAGTTTCAGTAAACAATAGACTAGAATGGGTGAAGAGTTCTGGATTCTGAGGAGAAAGTGGTTAAGAGCATTTGCTAAGAGCAAAAGAATGAGTTCTGTCGCGACCTGAGATCAGCAGATCTGGAATTTCATCACAGAACTGGCATTTCCCTTTCTAAAAATTGTGAGACTTTGGTGAAAATAAGTAACAGATGATGAGAGCTGCTGATTGCTCATAGACATGGAGGTTCCACAGAGCCAAGCCTTTGTGAGAGTCAGAATTGATTACTAGCAATGATTTCTCCCTTACAAATTCTCCAGGAAAAATTTTTAATCTTACAAGTTTCCCTCAAACCAAAAGACAGTTGGCTCTTTAGTAAGTCTTGGCCAATAGGGTAATGGCTACCATTTCTATTATTCACAGTTTTTTGTTGTTGTTGTTGTTGTTGTTTTTTGCCCTTACGCTGTTCTTGATATTCTATCTTTCACAAGGTTTCCCTGGTTGAATAACTTAAAGATCTGGCATCTTATTGTCCTTCACTCATTGTCTCCTGATGAATCTCAGTGAATCCTACAAGCAGTGCACATATTTCTAAACCCTGTGCTTGGTAGTATATATCATGTCTGCATTGGGTGACCATCTGGTAACTTGAAATCAGCCATGAGGGGAGTATTTATTCCTCAGAAATTAGCAAACTCTGTAAATCAGAACTTTTTCCCCTTGGGCACTATTTGTTAAACATATCATCACACTACTGCCTATACCCACCATGGGGAATAAAAGAATTACATGACTAAACTATTCGGCTATCTGCACAGTATTTTATCCTCTGACTTAATGCTTCATCCTAGAGATAATACTACCATATAAAGTCCAGATAAAACAACCATTCCCTGCGTTTCAACTCATTAAACATTTACTGAGTTCCTATTACCTACCAGGCAAGGGTCTAGATAATGGGAATACATACTAAAATAAATAAGACAGACATTATTCTCAGGGAATTTATAATCTAGGCAGGATAGATAGATAGATAGATAGATAGATAGATAGATAGATGGATGTGAGAAAGAGATACATGGTAAAATTGTAAGAAAGGCATGAATAAAGTAGTTTAGGAAGACTCTGGGCAGTGACTAACTCTTCTTGAGGTAATTAAGAAAGAGTTTTCTAGTAGGGATTTCATTTGCAGAATATTGTTTTTAAGACTAAATCCTAAATTAGCCCTCAGTTTTCTGTAGCTTTTCTCACTCTCTTCTCCCTCTCAGGTAGAGACCTTATCACACAATAACCTCTTTAGGATCCTACCTAAACAAAATGATCTCTAACAGATTTTCACACAGTGCAACATTCCTATCAAGCCCTGATAAGAACCTTGGCTAGGACAGAGGGGAAGTCATCGGAAAGTAGCTCCTCAAAGGGAGAGTCTGCACTTGTGGTACTATCAAAAGACAACAGGACTCTTCAAATTATGATCTGAAATACTGTAAAAATAGGTTAGCAAAAATGAGAGCGATCTTCATTGACCACAGTGACAAGAGTCCCCCTTCTCTGCCCTATGTCCTCCACACCCCTCGACTGATGTCCAGAGCCCTGTCCAGAACTTCAGCTTCTCCTTTACCATCATTATGTTTGCCCTATGTTTTTCCCAATCTTATGATCTATTCATTGTGTTTTCTCTCTGAATGTGACATGAATATTCCTGCAAGTATTTCTCAGTCACATAAAACTTATTTTTCTTCAAACTTGGACTTTTCCCCTGCCTGGTACTTTGCAATAACCAAGTTTTGACCTAGATTGCCAAATTGCAGTTTTCTGGTGAAATTTAATGTCAAAGATAGCAATGTTCAAGGGAACTCATAATCCCATTCCCATGTCTTGTTTTAGAAGTTCATGTACAAAACTCAAACAACCTGAGTTGCTGAAATGCTGGTAGAGAAATCAAGCAGGGAAATTGCCTAATCTGAGAGCTTCAAATGAGTATGCTAGAGAAATGAAAATCTTATTTTAGAAATTTGAATTTACTTTTTTCTCAGGAATATTGTTCCAAAATTTTAATAATAACTCTCCTTTTAATAGAGCCTTGATGATATGCTGTTACTTTCCACTATTGTCAGATGAACAGAGACAACATTAACTTTTCTAGGCCACTTAAGAACTCTTTAGAGTCTGGAACATCCTGAAGAATAATAATTTCCTGTAAATTTTTCTAGTTCATGATCTACTTAATAGTAATGTACAAAACATCAAAATGCTGTCGGGAAAGGCTTCCTTACTCTCTTCCAAGATTTTAATGATCTCCAATCAGGGCCCAATTTTCAGCTGAGATCATATAATCCTATGCAATAAATCTTCTTTGTTTTTGTTCCATTAAAGAGAATGGTGAGGATATCATCCATTGTTGATCTGTCAGCTGTAAACTAATACATGCTAATTGTTGAAAATGTTTTTTACTTATGGTGCCAAGACAGCATCAACCATTTTTAAGTAAATGAGCTTATTTGCATTCATAACTACCTTCGTACCATAATAATTTAGTGGCTGCTATCTCACTGTTAAACTAGAAACTTTTGTTTACCATAATTTAGGAAAAGAAAAAAATACATTTAAGAAATTCTTTAAAAATGAATTGTTTTAAAAGTAAACTCTAATATTAGGTCATTCATTACTTTGATTTTGGGGTTTTTTTTGCAGTTGTGTATATGAAGATGTTATATTCTAAGTATATTCAAAATATGTTCTTTTGAAGTTCCATTTATAAAAAGATGTTTTTCTATTATTTCTCACTTTCTATATTTCTCATTCTGTGTATCATGTGTAAAGTTGTAATGGAAACCCAAGCTATACCCTAAAGGTAAACATACTTAGTTACTTAGGAGGAGACAGAGAAATGTTCTTAATACAAACCTTGAGAAGGCACTAGAATCATCATCAAACTTGAGCTGTTAGCTTATTTGTAGTCTTTCTTTATATAAACTTTTCCACTCAGTGTCTTTTTATTTAATGACTTTCTGCTTTAGGCACTAGAAATGAGCAGTTGCTGTGAACTAAGCACACTACTGGGTATTTTAAATGTACATGTCTCTTACTCCTTGCAAGAATCCTTACAATGTGATTTATCCTTATCTTACTGGTACAAAAATACTAAGCCTCAGAGTTTAAGTGAAATCAAATTAAATCTTTGACTCTTAGGTGCTAAGAGAGTTACAAAATTAAGGAAGATATTGTCCTGGCCTTTAGGAGCTTATATGCTAGTAGAGGGTTTGACAAATAAACATGAACAAACTTACACACACACACACACACACACACACACACACACACACACACATCCTTTAACAAGAGATAGTATGTCTTGAATTCTATAAAACTATATATGTGGAATCTTATCTTTCCCTAAATTTTGCAAAACCAAAATTTTAGCTCCGCAAACTCAATTATCTAAGAAGTCTTAGCCAAAGATATGTGCAATGTACATTTTGTGTGTTTAAAAAAAAATCTTAAGCCTTAAATTGGCCTGTATATACTATGAGTCACAGCAATAGGATTAAAAGTCACAACAATGCAAAAAGACAAAGACAAAGTCAGAATCCTAACTAGTGAAATATAAAAGTCAAGTAAGATTTAGGACCCAGAAATGAAGGCATAGCAATCAAACAAGAACCAATCAGGGTAACACGGGATATACAGATAACCAGCTGGCTTTGGATATTGAAATAAAGTACCAGAGACAGATATTAAAAATGTGGCATATTCTGTGTCAGCTAAGAAGGATCCTATATTTCCTGATGAGATAAAGCTACTTCTCACTCTGTGGCTGGGAGTCAGTAGTTCTCCATAAAATAAATAGTAAAATAGTAAAAATAGTAAAATAAATAGTCAGTAGTTCTCCATAAAATAACAGGATGTGGAGGAACCTGGTCAAATGGGGAGAGTGAGACCTGAGGACAGAGAAGGAGTCAGTGGAAAAGTTTGGTTTAATATTATTAAGTTTGCTTTATAAACACATTTTCTGAAATGAATCTCTTGGAGATATGTAAAAATTGCTTTCTTTTTCTTGTAGCTTAGAACAGTCTTAAAATAATGTATTTATTTTGGGGTATTTCTACCTAGTATTTTTTTTTTTGGTAAAGATCTACCTGGAATTGATACTAAACCAGTGTTCAACTACTATGGGATCATCATCATCGTCATTGTCATTGTCATTTGTCATTTATTAAACACTTGTTATATGTCGATGTTGTGCTAAGTGCTTTGTTGCGTACATTATCTTATTTAATCCTTGCAGCAAACCTAGGAGATGGGTACGGTTGTTATCCATGTTTTAACAGATAGAAAACTGGGACGTAAGGAAACAATTGGCCTGAGATTACAAACCTAATAATTTTATGTAGCAAGGATTCTGACCAACAATTCATCTCTCCCCAAAGCATGTACTCTGGTTACATTATTATTTCTTACTACCTCTTACAGTTAAAACTTAGGGTTTTTCATTTGCTTTAAGGACATTTTTCATATCCTGGCTGAGTTAGATAATGTTGGATCCACCCATTGAAATGTTGTTCTACACAATGGCTGAAGACATAAGTCACTTTAAGTTGTTTTTAATATTTCAAAGTGACTTCAGTTTGAAAAAGAATATCACGAACTAAATGCTGTCAATAAATTCACGGTAAATAAATAATTTACCTTTAAAATCAACATGAAGGGTCTATTAATTTAGGTATTTCCTTTAAAAAAGGCAGCAGTTTTTGTAGAACTTAAATGTATTCTTTTTGATGATTGGATTTATCCAACAAAGTGGAAAGTTAAAATGAAGTAAGAAAGACCAATTCCTCACCTAATTTGAATGTATATTTCTAGATTAAGGATTTGATTATCAACATTTATGAAGCCTTAAAAAAAAAACCCTTTATTTTATATTTGAAGAAAAGAATCAGTCATTAACTCAAAAATATATAACTAGACACTGAAAGATACTGGGGAGGAGGGGACAGATATTTTAATCTGATTTAATGTTTACACTGTACTCTAATGCTATTCAAATTATCTTAGCCAGAATGTTTATATCTACCTAATATTTGCAGTGAATTGTTATTCTTACAGGATGGTTTATTAGGTAAAGATTCTTCAAGTCACAGTAAGTTGTTTGTATAAGATAATCATCTTTCTAGGGCTTTGTGAAATTTGGTAGTATGTGTGATTAGAAAAATCATCATTGCAAAATCGACCAAATAAGAATGCTTCAACATTATGTTAAAAATGCATATAAATAAAGAAATATCTATTAGCAGATATTCTCTTAGCCCACAAGTAGCCATCAGGTAGTAATGATACAATCATAATTATTTATGTATAGTATTAGATAGCAGATACGTATTATTTCTAATTTTCAAAACAACCCTGCAAGGAAGATATTATTATCCCTATTATTTTATAAACAGGTCAAATAATTTGCTAAAGTTTACCCAGCTAGGAGGAGTTTTTCTTACTCCAGGTTTTCCAGACTCCAAAATCTCTTCATTTTTACATCCCACGTGTCATGAGCTTAAAACATTCATGATGGTTTGCAACTTATCAGAATATTTGACCACCCAGAACATCCTGCAGGCTGGCTGTGCCAGATAACTATTTGATTACTTCAATTCCAGGAAATTTGAACTATTTTAAATAATAATGACTTTTTCTAGTATTTCTAGGATTCATCAAAATTCCAGGAACCATGCAAAAATTAAACTCTCTTTTTTCTTGACTTTTCTTTAAAAGAGTTAGTGTTTTAATAATTAGATTTTATATTATCTCTAGGTTTTCAGTGAAGCATAATGGATTACAGGAGAGCATTGATGGCTACTAAAATGGTCTTTATAAGTTAAAATGGCAACCTTATCGTACTTTTTTTTTCTCAAATCCTATACAGAAATCAAACAATTCTACTGCCTTATATTATGTTCATTTCCCAGATTTTACCTGAATGTTCTTCCCTGGGGCCATTGCTATTGTGAGACTGTTGTAATGGCCTTCACTGGGGTGTGGTGAAAATGCTCTAATTGCCTTTGCTAAAAACAAGGGTTTCATATAAATTGAATTTTTCTTTTAGGATAATTGCCATTCACTTTTGTTTTATATGCCACTGAGTGGGGTTTTGCAGTATCCTCTGTGGACAATTAAAGTGCTGAAATAGGAGAAGCTAATGATTGTTTTGTGTGGTAATACTGACAACCTCTGCATGTTTGTCAATCTGTGTTAACAGTATCGATCAGGATGGGATCCTCATAGAGGGGCAGATAATATTTCCACTAAATCTTCGGACAGTGATGTAAGTGATATATCTGCGGTTTCAAGGACTAGTAGTGCTTCTCGTTTCAGCAGCACGAGCTACATGTCTGTCCAATCAGAACGGCCAAGAGGAAACAAGAAAATCAGGTGAGTAAAGGGACTTTCGCAGGAAATTCTTCTAAACATATTTTAGGAGGTCTTTGATTTTTCTTTGGATAAACCTAAAATCCTGGATTTTGAAATAGTTAATACGTGTTGTTAAGGCAATAAGAAGTTCTGAACATATCATTTTTTATTATACTTTCATCTGTATTCAAACTACTTGCACAGAAAAGTTCCATAGAACAAAATTTTCTTACTAGACTACTTGAAATCCTATCATGGGTTATTTTTTCATGTTTGCTACTTTAAAAAGTAATTCTGTTATTATTCTGTCTTATCTGAAATTAAAGTGATGGGTAAGTGAAGACTTGAATTTGTTAATGTTCCGAGAAATATGAAAAATAATAGTTTGAAGGGGTTTTCTTTTCCCTAGCGTAATACACTTCAGTGATTGAGAATACATAAAAATATTAATGCTCGTCCATTCTCCCAAAACTTTTAGAAATGCATGAAAAAAGTCCTCAGCTTTTCAAAAAAAATGTATAAATGTAATATATGTTAGTATAATTTTCACTCATCATCTGACTTGTAGATTTTATGGGCACCTAAACTTTTTTTTTTTTTTTACTTCCCATTACATCAGAAAACATATGTAATGGAGACTATAAGTTTTTTCCATGCAACTTTGTGACAGGAAAATGTGATCTGAAAACAATGCCAATTATTGCTTATATGGTGCTTCTTCTGCTATACACTGGGGAAAAAAGTAGTCAGCATTTAAGAGATAGAATTTTTGTTTTAGGAGTTTTCATTACATTTCTGTTTAATTTCATGTGCATTTTTTTTCTTGACTTTTTCTTTCTTGTTTGTGTTTATTTGCATGCCTTCGATCTGGGTTGCTTTCAAAAGGCCAAAGGGAATAGAAGAGGGAGGGCAAGAAGGGGATAAGCACGAAGAGATAGTTCATGAGAAGGAAGAGGTAAAGGAAGAAAAACTTAATGAGAATGAGAAAGGGACAGAGATCACAAAAACATGTGATCAGGAGAAAAACAGAGAATCAGGAGACGAGGAAAAAGCACAAGATATACCTGAGCAAGGGAAAGAAAAAGAACAGTGGAATAAAGAGAATTTGCAAGGACGATTTTCACAAGATGATGACAGGTAAAATTTGCTCGTTTGTGTAGACATTTCCCATTAGTCATGTAGTCCTTTTTCTTAATCCTAAAAACTATTTTGCCATTTACATTTGGTTTATTTTCTTGTATTTTTTTTTCTATTTAGCTTCTAATACAACTAGTTCATATATTGGCAAAGTACCGTCAACCTGATTGACTTATGAAACAGTCTTTAATTTATGTCCACTAGCTCTGAGGGCCTGATTTGTTTGATTTTCATTATGACTCACTGAATCCAATGTAAATTTCCCTCAGTCCCCTTAGTGTTAATTGCTGCCTAACTTCTCCATTTGTAGAGTCAAAATTTTTAAAATGAGCTTCTGAAGAGCCTGAGAAAATTTAACCTACTTCATAAAAAATATTATACACTGGAGATTTACTCTTAAAATGAGTGGCAAAATAGCTAGCAAAAAGTAAGCTTTATTCAGTCTGTGGCTCCCGTGTCTCTTAGTTTTTGGTGGGTTCTCGCCCAGTTTTGAGTACTGAGGAAGATTGCGAATCAGGGGCAGTAGTACTCTGTTACTCAGAAAAGGAGAGATGCCCTAGGGTTCGTTAGAATGCAAACCCGTCAGGTTAGTTCCCTTGAAAAATTCAGTCACCTAGAGAAACTGCCAGAGAAGGAACTTAGAATGGGAAAGAAAGGGTAAAAACATAAACAGCAAAGTATAAAAATAACTATGTTTTCATTTTCATAACACAGGCACCAAGTAAGCATGAAGCTTCTTTCTTTATAGCTCTATACTGAAAGGCACATCGGCCCAAGTGTGCAGTAGACTTCATCTTTCCGCCTGAGGAGATGAGGTTTCTTTATATTTCTCAGAGGCAGAATTACCCATCATGTCCATTTGGGAGGAATTTGGATTTCTAGTCAATCCAGAATTTGATTTTGTGTTAGTACATAGCTGGCTTGATAAGCATACCCTAGTATAAGCCAGACTTTGCTTTATTATATCTAACCCCAATCTCAGTGTGTACTTATTCATAACTAATGAGAAAGATAATTGGGGCAGATGTTTACCCCGTCAGTATACAATTCAGTGGTTTAGACTATGACATATCACTTTTAGTCTCAGATTGGTATATTACTATATCTGTGATCTGTGAAAGTTTCTGTATAACAGATAGTAAACCTAAAAGGCATCTCAGGTTTTGGCATGTTAAGTGATTTGAGTCTAAACAAGTAATTGCAAATCTATCTTCATCACTTATCTAACTTTCAGTAATTACAGTGATTCTGCAATAAAGACCATTTTTCTGATTTGTTGGCATAGAGTAATTTCATCATTAATTCACAGAAAAAAGCTTTTTGGGGTTTCCTTGGAAGAGCTTCCTTTCTTTCAAAAGCAGAGCAAATTCCAGGTCTCTACTGTTGTCTTTATGTATACTGTATAGAGAACACCCGAGCCCATTGGTGTTTGCATGGAGCCAAAAGTCTAACAGACCTGGCTTGGTGGGCAAAGGTTTGGAGAAGATTATAACTTTAAGTTCTCAGTTTTTAATTTATTACTTTCTTCATCATTTCCTTTAGGGAAAGAGTATATTATTTTGCAAGGGAAAAAGAAATATGGTATATTCCTAGCAATCTGAGTAATCAAGGCACTGTAGTCTGCTTAAGTAACTATATAATCCTTCTGAAACTCTAAAGGGGGCCAGGTAGAGGTCTCTAGGGAATATAGATTCTATCAGATGACGGGAGGTATCAACTGCAATTACTTGGTAGGAAACTTTTGGTGTCACTAATTACTGCAACATAAGATCTTGAAATTGCTTCCATTAGAATGAAATGAACAGTCTTTATTAGAGGAAATGTGTCTGAGTATGCCCAGTAATATTTTGTTTTGGTAGTTAATGAACACAATCATAGATTGTTTAAATACTGAAAACAGCTTATGCGCTTATACAAAATTATTGGAAATAATCTTATTTTATAATACACCATTGACAGTGTATTCCTTTTACTAGTAATCCAAGTTTTATAAAGGAAAAAATTTTTTTACTTCTAGCAATGCTGGAACGTAAAACTAATACAGTGACTCCAATGTATCAAATCCATTATAGTTGCTGTTTTCATTACAGTAATTGAATTTCATTGCATGATACAGAATTATGCTGTTTTGGGGTAGTAGTCACATTAGAGTAAGTCTTCTGAACATACAAGTAAAAAATGAGTAGGAAAATGTAAATTCAAAAAATGGTTCATTAAATTTTTGAATATAATATTTTTTCAAAGTTAATAAGTAATATATTCATATTTAGATATTTACATTTACATACATGAATATGTCAGGTTAATGTCCCTATATCATTAATGGTTTTTTTTGTAACCTAGAAAATCCAAAATTATATTAATCATTTAAAATATTTTTTTTAGTCTGCATATATGTGTGCATGTTCTAAATTTTATATCTATTTACATTTGCCAATTATATACTGTGTACATATGGTAAGCTGGCTCAGAAAAAAAAATGTTCAGAGTTCAAAGGTAAGGAGAAATCATTTATTCAGCCAATACTTATTTAGAAAATTTCTCAAGCACTGTAATAAAAACTGGGGGTAGAAATGAAATTAAGCATTTCTAATTATCTAAGCCTGAGAGTGAAGCAGTGTCTTAGCCTCGTGTGAGTGGACATTTAAGGATAGCTTCATACCCAAAAAATGTTATCAATATACCTAAACAAATTCACAAGCACATTTGAGGAAGGAATTGGACACAGAGAGGAGGGGATCTTAAATAAATCTGCAATGAAAGAAGATAGAAAAAACAAATACTGAAAAATGTAATATTATCAAAACTAACAATATTGGTAGACTCCTCTTTTCCTCTAGGTTTTGTTCTAGGACTATAAGACAAAAGAAAAAATTCAAGAAATTTGTTCTCTATAAATTTTTAGTTCTCAGGCATGTCTCTAAATGCTAGAGAATTAGAATATCTTTTTCAAGAGAGTATTCTTGAGGTAGGGACATTTTTTAAGAGGAGAAGTTTGGCATCTATTTAAAAATTCATGAAAAACATCTTAAGAAACTTCCACCATCTAAATTGTATAGATAAAAGTTCTTATAATCTTTAGAATGGCAAGCAGAATAATTGTTAATGAAATATTTATTGCTACTAACATGTAGATCAGAGTTATAGACCGGAGTGGAACACTTCATGATTATATAATGTAATTTGATGTATACAGCATATTTATGCCCATATCGCAGACTTCTAAAGGAGAAATAGCATGTCTCATAAAAGTAATTGTGGATGAGACATATGAAATATCTGGCCTCTCACCCTGGTTCTGTCACATCTACCTGCTGACTTTGTCTGGGCTTTTTTGCTAGCCAGTTGGAGGAAGGGGTAATTCATACTCCTTCCCATAGTATGTAGCCAACAGGAAAATAAGCATCTTCTAGTACACTGATGATTTGTCTTTATTATCGTGAGCTCAAGAAATCACTGGTTCTGCAATTAACCACTAGCAGAACAAACAGCTCAACATAAATTTCTATCATTTTGCAGATGTTTCCAAACTTGAGGTGACTAATATCAGTACTCCGTAGATCAAACTGAGTCTTTCAGTCTTCTGGAAGTCTGTTTCAGGGCAAACTCATCCCATCGGGCATACTGATTGACTATGCTTTACCACTCTTGTATTGCTGTGTTCTCTTCTGCTTTTTCTTTCTCATTAGGCTATCTTCTAGTTAGTACTACTGAAATCGTACAAGAATGAGTAATTTCTCCTGTTTTATGATTGTGCATGAAAAGGGAACTTTAGAAAAAATATGTAAACAACACTCTTAGAACTTTGATTTGGCAATTTTGGGGTGAGCCCAGGAATTTGTGTTTTTACAACAAATAGCCCAGCTGGTTATGATGCAATCTATCCTTTCTTTGGGGTTGCTTATATTTCCTAATGGATTTTATGGTCAGCTTGTCAGTTTTTTTTTGGGGGGGGGGGAGGCTGGGAACAGCCAGGATTTTGACAGGGATTTGTTTAATTAGATCAATTTCAGAACTGTTATCATTTTTAAAATATTGTATTCTAATCTATGAACATGAGCTGTTCCATTTATTTTCTTAACTTTCTTTCAATGATATTTTATTGTTTTCAGTGTACACATCTTACCCCTCTTTTGTTACATTTATTCTAAGTGTTTTTGGGTGCTATTATAAATGGAACTATTTTATTAATTTCCTTTCAGTGCTGTTCTTTGCTACTATATAGAAATACGATTTATATGAATATGTTGATCTTGTATCCTATAGCCTTATTGTGTTTCATTTATTAGTTTAAAAGGTCTTTTTGTTAATTCCTTAGGATATCCTATATAAGAGATCATCGGTGAATAACATTCCTTCCAATCTGAATGCCTTTTATTTCCTTTTCTTGTCTAATTGACCTGGCTAAAACCATCACCACAATGTTAAAGAGAAGGGACTCATAGAAAGTTCTTAAAAGAAACAGCTACATAGAATTACTCTGCATTAGCTGTTAAAGCATTTTTGAGGATGTTTTTTTCATATGCCTTCATTTTCAGATGCATTCATTTTAGAATGAGCAGAGCTGAAGGCAGATGCTTAATCAACTGAACCACCAAAGGGCCCCTTAATTTTATGTATTGAGCTTAGTGTGTCTCCAGGATGGACAAGAAGTTGGACAGAACAGGAATGGCTAGATCCGGCAGATGATTAAGAAAAAGATCTGGACTGGAAATACAGATTTGGAAGTCATTAATATACTGATGCTTCTTGAAGCCATGAAATTAAAATGCACCAACAAAACAGTGTTAAAAAAAAAAAAAAAGGCCAGGGGTGGGGTTGGTTAGGATGGGATCCTGGAAAATACCAACATAAAAGAGGCATACAGAAAGCTCACAGAAAAAAACGGAGGTGACCAGAGAGATGCATAGAAAATTAAAGGAGTATACAATCACAAAAGCTCAGAGGAAAAGGCATTTCAAGAAGAGGAGAGCAATGGGGTCAAATTCTAAAAGTCTGCACAATAAAATATGAAAACTATGTTAAGACTTAGCAGCATATATAATTTGGAGGAATTTTAACAAAAAGTTACAGAACTCAAAATTATAGTAAAATAGACGTAGAAAAAGAAATTCTTAAAAAAGAAGCAAAACTGAAAATGTCAATCATTATATGTATCATAATTTTCATATCCTGTAGTTCAAGAAATTGAATGGAATGAATAGGTTTTGACTATGAACTTTTCTTTATAAGGTAGGTAAAGAGAACATACAATAAGCGACAACGTTTTGTTTCCTGTGAAGCAGATACATCAATTGTTTAGGAGAAATACTCATAGAATTTTAAAAGAAAGTTTTGCATAGATTCTCCTAAAATGGATGAGACTGGGAGTTGGGAAGTTGTCACTACCTAATGGCCTTAATTTTCTCAAACACATAAGAGACAGAATATAAGAGTTTGGAAATTGAATTAGAGACTTGATTCGAAGATTTGGAATAATTGCTGAAGAGAATCAGAAAAGTAGCTGACCAAGAACAAATTAAAGGGCTGATGAATAGTTCAGGAGATCCAATGGAGGGACAATTCCAAGAGACACCTGCATGGGAGAGTAGTGTGATCTTTTCTAGCAGCACTGAGCCAATCCATGCATAGTTACAGAAGTCAGATTGTAGCATTTGTGGAGGATGGGAATTTCCATGGGAGAGGCTGTTAGGAAAATAACAGTAGAAAGAAATTAAGGATGCTTATGTAAATATCAATGCTAGAGAAGAAGGAAGAGACATCCAGACAGGAACTGATAGACTAGGAGAATGTAGAAAAAATTCAAAAATTGGAAAACTATATCACGTTGTCCAAAAGCATATTTAGGGAGTTGGAAGGGTGAGAGGTTTCAATGTCACAGTATGACATTGAAACTCAAGATTGTGAGGTGGGGCTATTTCACTATCAGCAAATTTGAAGACCTAACCATTGGAGCAAGTACAATAGAATGGATGAAAAGAATAAATATGAGGGTAGTTGGAGATATGTACATTTTGGAGTTATGAAGCAGTTGGTTAGGTCTTCTTAATGAATATGTAAGTCTCATCAGATTACAGTAAAATCAAGAATTGAAAATAAGACAAAGCCAGCTCCTAAAGACTTCAGTGAATGAGTCAATGGCCATGAAGTCACCAGATGATAAGAGGAAAGGGAAAAAAAAAAAAAGGAGAAGTATATGTTGGCATAGCCAGAAGTCGGAAGCTGCAAAAATAATAATAATAGTTATAATAAATAATTTAAACTTTTAAGTAAAAACAGAAGAGAACTAGTCCAAAAAAAAGGCGCCAGTAGTTAGAAATATTGCAGCCTATGAAGAAGGATAAGTACTTGTCACTGGGGAGGACTTCAGGAGAAGCAATGTGTTCAAAGAAGCACCAGGTTTTAGTTAAGACCAGATATACATCATTTTGTTGATCATAATGAGAAAGGTTTGGAATAAGTGACAATATAGGTTTGTAATAGTGCCACCTGGCCTTTCCTCTGCTGTTAGTGTCACTACATTTTCAGGGTATTCTTTTCAGCTGAGTCTTGGTATTTATACTTCAATACCACATCTGTATTTTTTATATGAAATTGGAGATCAGTGTTAATTAAAATTTATTCCCACATCCTACATAAATTTTAAGAGACTTATAAAATTTAATGGACTTTGTAATATAATCATTATTAGCAATTCTGCTAATTTGTATTTCTCTGGTGACTGGTTATTCTATCTTGTTACCACTTGAAAATCCTATCCAGAGATGGCTATACAGATTCATTTTTACTGATGGATCAATTTCACTATAGTTAGAATAGCAATTGAGGGTTATATACATTTAAAATGTCCATTAGCCTTCATCTATATACTGAACTTTTGTTTTCTGGTATTACTACCATTGTTAAGCTGTAAGTAAATAGTGTTTCTATAGACTTGTTTCCTATAAAGATAAAATTAATTGCTCTTTTTTTACATTTATTTCTAACATTTTCCCCACTAGCTGCATGTTAGAGAGTAAGATAAATTTAGTATGAAAGTAGAGAAACAGTTAAATTGGATTGACTTTCAAAATATATACAAATATATATACAAACATATATATATACAAATATATATATACAAAATAATAGCATAAAAAACTACTATAGTAGTTTCCATCATATTTCATATTTGTTTTTACAAGCCAATAAGGACAATTAATCTACAGCTATAGTTTAAACTAAATGCAATATTTGGAGCTAGTGACTCCTCACAGAACTACAGGTATCCCTCAGGATGAACAAACTTCATGTAAAAAGTTTGATTTTTATAGAAATAATAAAATAAGATCAAATTCAGAGTCAAAGAATTTTCATGCATGAATATTGGGATTATATGGGAGTACATCAGTGTAATGTGGTACTATATAGTATGGCTTCATTTTCAACTTCTGATTCTCCATGTAGAAAAATGGGATCTAATATTAAGGAAGCAAAAGCCATCGGAAAAAAATCCACAAATACCTGTCCTGAGACTTTAGAACCTTAATGACACAATTTAGTCTTTATATTTTAGCTTTATTCTACTTCAGTCTTTCACACTTACTGATCTCTCTCCTTGCAGGCTCTTGCTTTTATACTCTTGTATATATGCTCACATCGATTCTTCTGACCATTTGTGGTTTCTTCATTTCTGTTTATGAGTAAAGTACCTACCCATCCTTTAATACCCAACTCAAATATAAATTCATCTAAGAAATACCATCTCTTCTCTTTCTTCACAATGTATCTAATATTCTTTTACAATAACAGTTTCTCTTGTGGCCCTCATTTTTCTCCTCTGAATATAGTTAAATTATATATCCATTTCATCAGCCATGGTTGACCATTAGTTAACCCTCTGAAGGTAAATTATCTATCATTTTTATTTTTTATTCTCTTATCTCCCAGGATCTCCAGTATATCATACAAAGTAGGCACTGGTAAAAGTTGGTATGTAAATATATGAATAAGTAAGATCGCAAAAAAGCAGTGAAAATTTAGAGGTGTGAAAAGCTTTGAACATAGTGCTTCTGGCTTCCGACATCGTGCAATATTCAATACACTCATCTCAGGCTTCTTAGATGAAAGTTTTTAAATAGGCCAAGAGGTCATTTGTATTGCATTTAGGAAAGTTTCAGTTGGTTGATCTGTTGGTTTACTGATTTAATTTATGAGACTAGTTCTCTCTCTCATCTTATACTTTTTTATTTTATTTTATTAACATATAATGTATTATTTGCTTCAGGGTACGGTCTGTGAATCATCAGTCTTACACAAGTCCCAGCTTTCACCATAGCACATACCCACCCTCCCCAATGTCCATCACCCAGCCACCCTATCTTCCCCAACCCCCTAGCAGCCCTCAGTTTGTTTCCAGAGATTGAGTCTCTTATGGTTTGTTTCCCTCCTATCCCATCTTGTTTCATTTTTTTCCTCCTTACCCACTATGACCCTCTGCCCTGCCTCTCAAATTCCTCTTAACAGAGAGGTCATAAGATAATTGTCTGTCTCTGATTGATTTATTTTGCTTAGCACAATACCCTCTAGTTCCATCCATTTCGTTGCAAATGGCAAGATTTCATTTCTTTTGATGGTTGCATAGTATTCCCTTGTGTATGTATGTATGTATGTATGTATGTATGTATGTATGTGTGTATGTGTGTGTGTATATATATACACACACACACCATATATTCTTTATCCATTTATCTGTTGATAGACATCTATGCTCTTTACATAGTTTAACTATTGTGGACACTGCTGCTATAAATATTGGGTGCATGTGCCCCTTCAGATCACTACATTTATATCTTTAGGGTAAATACCCAGTAGTACTATTGCTGGGTCATAGGATAGCTTTATTTCAACTTTTTGAGGGGTTTCCATACTGTTTTCCAGAGTGGCTGCACCAGCTTCTAATTCCATCATTTTTATACTTTTTGATAAGATTTTAGAATTCATTTTACACTGTTCTTTTGGCGCATTAGACTGGCATTCATTTGTCTAATCTTTAAAAACTATCTTAGGGAACACTTTTGTGATTTTTTTCTTATATGTCAGACTTGACATATAAGAATATATATGTCATAGAAGAATATATATGTTGGAGCACCTGGGTGGCTCAGTGGGTTAAAGCCTCTGCCTTTGGCTTGGGTTGTGATCCTGGGGTCCTGGGATCAAGCCCCACATTGGGCTCTCTGCTCAGCGGGGAGCCTGCCTCCCATCCCCCCATCTGCCTCTCTGCCTACTCATGATCTCTGTGTCAAATAAATAAATAAAATCTTTAAAAAAAAAAAAAGAATATAAGAATCCCTACAAGGATTGTCAGACTTGTCAGACCTCATGTAGGATAAAAATCACATAAAATAGTGATTATCGGGGATCCTTGGTGGCTCAGTGGGTTAAAGCCTCTGCCTTTGGCTCAGGTCATGATCTCAGGGTCCTGGGATCAAGCCCCGAATCGGGCTCACTGCTCAGCAGGGAGCCTGCTTCCCCCTCTCTCTCTGCCTGCTTCTCTGCCTACTTGTAATCTCTGTCTGTCAAATAAATAAATAAATCTTTAAAAAAAATAGTGATTATCATTAAGACTGCAAAAATAAGGAAACTTATAAATTAGTCTTCTGAGACTTTCTAACAAGGTATTTTGAATAAGTGATAGGACTTCATGTTGAACTTGTCTGAAGAAGAACTGCATATTCTCAGAACAATCTGTGAATTAACCAACTTACTTTACTATTTCTGTTTATCATAGATTATAAATTACTTCTTTGCATGGTTTACCTGTCATCTGTAGAGATTCACAGAGGACTTAGCTGGCTTGCTTTGCAAAGTTGTGAATGAGAACTCGATGCCATGTTACACTAACTCATAATAAGGATAATATCACTTACCGTCATCCCAAAATTTATTTTAGTATTATAATAAATAACACGTAAGTCCTCCAAAAATATACATGAGAGATAATGTATCATGATAATTAAAACTTGACAGAACTGGATTGAATCCTGGTTCTGTCAATACCTAACAATATAAGTGTAAGCAAATAAAAACCACTTTTTTCATCTATGTAACAGGGACAATAATAATAACTTTTTCACAGAGTTGTCATGAAAATTCAATATAATTATATCCTTAAAGCCTTTAACACCATTCCTGGCATTCCTGGCACATGATGAACATTTGATAAATAGTAGAGATGACTAAAGAAAAAAAAGGAAGTGCCTGTGTGGTTCAGTCGATTAAACCTCTGCCTTTCACAGGTCATCATATCAGGGTCCTGGAATTGAGCCCTGTATTGGGCTCCCTGCTCAGTGGGGAGTCTGCTTCTCCCTCTCCCTCTACTTCTCCCCACCCCTATTCAGGGTCTCATTCTCTCTCACTCTCTCTCTCAAATAACAAGTAAAATCTTTAATTTAAAAAAAAGGAAAAGAAAGGAGAAGAAAAATAAATATAAAATTCTCTGTTTTTTGGCCTTTTTGACTGTGTATTTCATAGAAACTTTCCTGTAACGCTTTGACAGATAATTCAGAATAAGACAAGTCAATCTTACATTTTGTACAAGAGAAAGCAATTTCCAAAGTACCAAAGGGATTTCATGATAAGATAATTTCACAAAGTAATATGGTAGAGTTTCTAAAAAATGTCTTATTAGGTTTGTTTCATAGTTTGATATGGTTGACCTTTAACAGTCTTGGAGTTGAAGTGGTTTTATTCCATAAATCGCCTTCATTTATTCAGCAAACATTTTTGAGCATCTTCCACATGGAAGGGACATATGGGGGACATACCGGTTGACATGACCTAGTCCCTTCCCTCAAAGAGTATAAAGTGTAGAGGGGAGATAGAGTAATTAGAAGTAACTAAATGATTACAAGAAGTAATTACAATAAGTAAAAGTATAAAAAGTAATTCTAACATGTGAATTGATAATACTTCCCCTTTGTATGTCATTTTAACAACCCACTTATCTCATTTCAAGCTTCCTACTAACTTTGAAATAAAAGTGTATGGAAAATGGAGGTTATAAAAGCGTTATCTAAATTGCCCAATATTAAATTGTTTAAACTGAAGCAGAGACGGCTGACTCTTTCAACATTATATAAGCTAGGATCATCAGAAGAAAATCCATTATTTCTTATAAGCGTCTCATCATTTAAAAAGTCTGAATTAATAGCTTAAGAACATATTTGAAAACCTTTATTAAACAACTGTTCTTAGCTCTGATGCAAACCAAACACAAGGCTTTTAAAATCTAAAAAAATACTATAATTAAAACATTACACACTGTTTGGTACTTGGGACTTCTGGGTTCTCCTATGTATTTTTGTTTGTTTGTTTGTTGTTTTTAATCTTCCCACCATGTAAATCTGAAAGGATCTGTAGCTAAAACTCAGTCAGTAAGGAAAGATTTTAAAAAGTATAAACATTTAGAAATATATGGGATGCCTGGGTGGCTCAGTTGGTTAAGCAGCTGCCTTTGGCTCAGGTCATGATCCCAGTGTCCTGGGATCGAGTCCCACGTCGGGCTCCTTGCTCGGCAGGGAGCCTGCTTCTCCCTCTGCCTCTGCCTGCCATTCTGTCTGCCTGTGCTCGCTCTCTCCCCCTCTCTCTCTGATAAATAAATAAAATCTTTAAAAAAAAAAACATTTAGAAATATAAAATCAAATCTTTTAAATTGGTGCTTTCCAAGTATATTTCTGGAAAATTAACCCCATGAACTAACTAATGCTTTAAAATAAATGGTTTTAAGGTCAACACATATGGGAAACCAGTATACCTACAGTCCTTTTTAAGATTCATAGTCTACATTAGCATTTGGAGAGTTCTGTAATAAAGTTATGTTTAAACAAGTATTTCCTAAACTTTATGATAGATTATTTTAGTGTAATACATTCACATTTTATTCTGAGAAATATGCTTTAAACTCAACAACATACATTTATTTTTCATCCCTAACTTTGCCTCGCATTCTCTCAGTTAAATACACATTTTTATTCTTGCTGAGCTTGAGCACAGAATTATGGTGCAAAATTTGGGGTTTCCCAGAAGAGCTTCTTGGAGCTGAGAGAACCTATTTATAGGGATTGATTTTGTCCCTAAAGAGGCAGACAGGTGGGGCTAGGAGAAGAATTGTAAAATCAACTACAAATTCACAAATCTGACAAACAGGTAAAGTGGTATCCAAAGAATATGAGATAAGATTTATCTTCCAAATAATGACACTGACAAAAGGATGCATAAAAATAGCTTACATATTTCAACAAATATCATGAACATTTATAATATTTGCTGACCATTCACATATATTTTCAATTTTAATTCACCCTGTCTCCTGCTTACGAAATCACTTCAAACAAAGCCGTTGAGTCTCCTTGTAGAGATGGGGTTGATGGGTAGCCCATTTCTACCTTTTCTATTTGCTTGGACTTTTAGTTACTGAGATCAAAGGAGATGATAGTTCTGGATCTTCACTGATGTCACAGATGCACGTGTGTACATATGTATGTGCGTGCATGTGGGCGCCACACTCTAGTACATGCCTAAGGGAACTCTGGCTTTCCCAATTTCCCTCTTTAAGAAGTCCTCTATCCTGTTCTGAACTTGAAGCCTTCTTATGTCTGATTTTCTAGACTTCCAGAGTTGGTTTTCTATTGTTATTTAATGTAGTCCATGACTCCCACAGCTAGTATTTTAACACATCATTAAACTTTACTATTTCTACTATCATTAGAATACACCCTCTTCATTAAAAGAATTAATTATACATATTATATAGGACAACATGAAAATTCTCTTATGTTGAAGGATATATAAAATATTCATCAAGGCCTATCAACATAAAAATGAGTGAATATTATAAGAGATATTTATAAACTCATTTTTGAATTCAACATTAGCTACTTCATTGTCTAATTATATTTTCAAAGGCTTCACCACTTTATTGTTATCATTCTTTTAGTAAATAATAATGGTAAGGGGAGCCTAGATGGTTCACTCAGTCAAGCATCTGACTCTTGATTTCAGCTCAGGTCATGATCTCAGGGTCATGGGATCGAGCCCTGCGTGCTGAACACAGAGTGTGCTTGTCCCTCTCCCTTTGCTCCTCCCTCCTGATATCTCTCTCTCTCTTTTTCTCTCAAATAAGTAAATAAATAAGATATTTTAACAATAAATAAATAATGTTAATATATTTACAGAAGACTTTACCGGTTAAAAACTAGTTTTATATATAACACATACAAATATATGTACATCTTAATATATAATATGGTATATCCATACATCATATGTATGTTACATTTAGCTCTGTGTGCATATGTATATGTGTCTATCATGAGATATTAACAGGAGGCTTGAGAGATTGAGAGCAGGTTTTATTATTTCCATTTTGAGGTGAGAATTCTGGTTTAGGATTCTAATGCTGCTCTAATGAAATAAGCTTAGAATTTAGGTTCAATTCGTATAAGTGGTTACCACTATAAAAAATAGAATCTGTGATTTAGGCATACTTCTCTCAGAATAATGATGTTTAGGGAATACTAAAATTTTGACTTCACGGGAACAGAGTCTTCATCTGTCTTGACACTGCCTAGAACACTTCCTAGCTTAGTGCAGGTCCTCAACACATATTTGTTGAATAATAAATGGATAAATTGAATGCCTATTTCAGTAATTTTTAAAAATGTGGTTGTTCACGAAAACAATTGAACTTAGATCATGAATGAGAGCGATAATTTTAAAAATTAAAGGTTTTTAAATACCAAGTAATTAGATTAAATTGAGTGCCTCTTCCCATGAATTCTTGAACTGTTATGAAATATTTAATCACCATATTACCTCTTCTTGATTACAATTTTCCTTGTTAATGATTCATTCTTAAAATCTTAATGTAGTGCTTCTCTCTTTTTTTTCTTCCGAGATTTTATTTAAATTCCAGTTAGTTAACATAGAATATAATATTAGTTTCAGGTATAGGATTTAGTGATTCATCACTTACATACAACCCCCGTTGCTCATCACAACAAATGCGTTCCTTAATCCCCATCACCTATTTCACCCATCCCCCCACCCACCCACCCTCCCTCCTGTAACCATCAGTTTGTTCTCTAGAGTTAAGAAGCAGCTTTATGGTTTGCCTCTCTCTTTTTAATTTCCACCCCGCCATGTTCATCTAATTTGTTTCTTTTTTTTTTTTTTTTTTTTTTTTTAAAGATTTTTTTTATTTTTTTGTAAGAGAGAGAGAGAGTGAGAGCAAGCACAGGCAGACAGAGTGGAAGGCAGAGTCAGAGGGAGAAGCAGGCTCCCTGCGGAGTAAGGAGCCCGATGTGGGACTCGATCCCACGACCCTGGGATCATGACCTGAGCCGAAGGCAGCTGCTTAACCAACTGAGCCACCCAGGCGTCCCATCTAATTTGTTTCTTAAATTTCACATATGAGTGAAATCATATGGTATTTGTCTTTCTCTGACTGACTTATTTCACTTAGCAAAATACTCTCCGGCTCCATCCATGTCGTTGCAAATGTCAAGATATCATTCTTTTTTTATGGCTGAGTAATATTCCCTTATACACATCAGGGTACATGTATTCCTTTGAATCAGTATTTTTGTATTCTTTGGGTAAATACCAGTAGATGTAGTGCTTCTCTCTTATAGTTTAACTATTATATACAGAAAGCCACAGATCGTTATTCAAATGAGCTTTAGAAGTTCTCCAGTGATCTGAACTAAAGTTAGACTCCTATTATCAGTGGTTCCCAAACCAAGCTCATAAACAAATTTTTAGGGGAGTGTTTTAAAAATATCAATTCTCTGACCTTAACATGAGAATTCTGTTCCAGTATATCTAGATGTGTTAATCAGTAACCCTATACAATATCACTGATAGTTGATTGTTAAATCTTAAAAAAGAATTCAGACCTCGCTACCTTATGAGGCAGTCCACTATATTTTTGGACATTTGTAACTATTTCACTTTTTTTAATGGAGCCAAACCCTACCTGCCTATAACTTAAAAAAAAAAAAAAATTCACTGTCTTAACTTGAAGAGTGTTTATAAAGTTATTCACTTTCTAATTATCCTGTAATTGAACATATGTCTTACATAGTCCTTTGTGATATATTTCACAAAACATGAAAATCAAATTGGAAGGGAGAGTTTTATCAGGGACTATCATCTCAGAATTAAACCAAGTTATGTTGGACCCACTGTGTGGGGGGCCCCACCCAGGTGGGAAGGGGTGTAAAATGTATTTTTAAATTTTTTTATTTTAATTAACTTAATTAATGTTTATTAATTTTATAATTATTATGTGCCTTTAAGATAAAACAGGACGTATCTAAGAAGAACTTTATCTTTAAATAATATTGATCCAAATTAAAGGTTTGTCGTGTTTCACCGATCTCTACTACATTAATATTTGCATTTCACTTGTTGTGTACGAACTGTTTTACCCATTTGAAGTTATTCTGCAATTTGATAGTAAATCAATATAGCATGCATCTTGTGTTGAAAGGATGCAAATAACTTCAAAAGAGCAAAATTTTACCTCTTTAGCACAATTTAAAAACATTATGTATATAACAATGAGATAGCAGAATAAAAGAAAGAGAAGATGAAAGTTGAAGAACAGTATTGAAAAGTATTGAAAGGATTAATATATTTTCCTTAAGAAATAGATAAGTGGTGCTATAAGCATTTTTCTTAATCTGTTGTATAAAATCAACTGTAGTCACTAGTAGTATTTAAGCCCCTTAGAAATTTGCTCATAAGTGTTAATAGCTAATATTTCTGTGAGCCAAAGTTAAGACTCTAAGACCACATCATTTATTTTGAAAAATCTTAGCTTTCCATTTTTCTGAATTGATGGATTAGCTATCCACGCCCTAATCATCAACAGAGTTGCTGTGGAGAATGATAGACTAAAAACTCAATATTCTTACTGTGCTTTTATTGTTCAAACTTTCCTCTTTTTTATCATTTAAAATTCTCATTTACATAAATTGTAAGAAAAATATTTAAGCTCCAATAGCTTTTTAAGTTTCTATTGAAGGCTTACAAATTTCAAACTCTAATAACTTTGAGAACACCTGTGAGTCAGTATTTCTTTTTGAATTGAAAATAACTAGATGCGTGGTCTCAGAATATTGCTACATAATAGTTTATAATAATTATTCTGCATGACAAAAGGTAATAGCAGTGCTCTGAAGCTAAGACTATAAATATATTTAAATTTGCATTCAATTTATTATAAATCTTAAAATTTAATGTTAATAATGGTGTTTTAATTCTTAAGCTTTTAGCAAACTAAATTGCATAGGAATAACAGCTGCCCTCATTTCTTTTTACTTAAAAAAAAAGTTGTCTGCTCAAGAAGGTATTCTGTTCATTAAGTCAAGAACTAAGTTTCTTCAGTGCTAGATTGACAGTATCACCCTTGATGTCTCTACTGAGCCATTAAATAGTTCTGGTTTCAATATTTGCATAGTTATAATGAAAATCACATGCAAAAAAATGCCTTAATGATCTTTTATATGGTTCAGTAAGGAGGCTAGGATTTTTAATTTTATTAGAACAAACATTTTTATCGTTCCTCCTGATAATAGAGACACAATTGCTCAGTATATCTGGTGTTGACCAATTAGAAATTAACTGGATTTGTTTTTAACTATATTTTACTCCCATGCTTTATGAGAAATAGGAAAGTGATCATAGAAATGGCCTACACCAAGATCCCTGAGATTCTTTTAAAGGCAACTTTGACAGAATTTTCTCCAGATTCATTTAGTTTAATGTGTATAACTCCCACAGTAATGGTGTTCTAATACTAGTCTGGGGATCTCAAATTCAAAGTCTTACAGAGACTAAGCAGGTAATATAAATGATTAAAATCAGGTTTGAGGACCAAGTAGTATGTGAGCTGTGGCCCACTGGAGAGCCCGTGTTCCTTTTCAATGGGGCAAGTGCTGCTCGGCGCCAGCTAGTCCGTGCCAGACTGGACGGCAGGCAATATTGCCAGATGGGGTGTTTCTGGAGACCCAAGTCCCTAATCCTTGTGTTAACTTTGTAAGCAATTCTTCTGGCTAAAGAAAGTATATCAGTGGACCAGATTCACTTGGGGGCAGGGGTGGTACTGGTTTGCATCTGAAATAGGTATTATTCTTCAGAATAATGACCCTGAGTTACTAAAAGTTCCAAAGGATTAAAAAAATGAATGTCATATTCTTCATATCATTATAAGCCAGAAAACTATTCATATGTTTTAGAACATTCTTTAGTAAGTACAAACAGATTAATCAGAATATTGCATTTCTAAAGTATTCTTAATGATTAACTAGATAGGCAGGGAGATAGACGTAAATAAATTGATCGGTGGATAGATGGCAGAAACATTCATAAGAATAGGATGTTATATGGATTGTTGTAAAGAATACTATAAAGCCTTTAACAGGAAAAAAAAAAAAAGTGCTGTGATGGATTTAAGGATCCAGGAGAGGATATAGAATTTCTAGAGATTGTATTTATGAGCAAAATAATTTTACATTTTGTGCTGATTAGCTTATGTGGAATATTGTCTTCTGCTTTAATCAACAAAACTGCAAAACCCAATATCTCAAGATAAGTATTTGGGAGATCTTCTTTCTTGGGCTAAGTTTCTGAGGTATCTGCAGAGGCTTATCAAATTTCTGATTTTCCTTGGGCTGCTGAATATCTGTATACATTTATATATTTAAATGTGTAATTTAAGGAAATTCTTAAGCTGCTAACTTGATTCCTTACCAGAGCATTTATGATATGGTTATAAATATTGTTTAGAATCATATTAAGGACACAATAAATACAAATGGACAGTATGCTCTGAACTTCCATTGGCACTGGCTACTCAAAATTTCAGCAGAGGAAATAAATTACTAGAAAGAAGTAAAAAGGGGCACCTGGGTGGCTCAGGCATTGAGCGGCCTTGACCGTCTGCCTTCAGCTCAGGTCATGATTGCGGGGTCCTGGGATGGGGCCCCCTATAGGGCTCCCTGCTCAGCCGGAAGCCTGCTTCTCCTTCTCCCACTCCCCCTGCTTGTGTTCTCTCTCTTGCTGTGTCTCTCTCTGCCCAATAAATAAATAAAATCTTTTTTTAAAAAAAGAAAGAAGTAAAAATACTTATAGTAACTAAGAAAGTCATCTCAATGATAGAGGCGTGTCCTTTTTAAACCCCATTTTACCTGTTTATTACAATAATAAGAAATACAAAAATTCTGGAATTTCTTATGTAGCGTGAGATAAAGGAAGAACTTAAAAGACATTTATGAGAATTCATAGGGAAGAAAATGTAATAAAGAGATTCAGTCTTTCAAGTTGATTATTATAAATTTTTAGGTTGAGGTTTCACGGTGTTCATAATACATATTCTTTTTAATTATTGTATAGAGCAGAACTTCATATGCGATTATAGTACTTTAGTAATGCCCATATATACATACGGCAGTTAAAGGAAAATGATTGGCAAAATACACTTTGCTCATAACTTTGAAGAATAAACTTTTCAAATAAGTTTAAGATGTCCCAATATTAACTCCTTCATCAGAGAAAATAAATTTGTCTACATATTAATACAAAAAATTATTTTTAAGTTAAAAAGATTATGATGTGTTACTCACTTTTGTTTAATTCTAAATTTGACTTCTCAATATTCTCTCTGAAACAAAATTTGCAATAAAGATAAAGCATGCTGTTCTTTTTTTTTTTTTTAAGATTTTATTTATTTGATAGAGGGAGAGAGAGCATGAGATGTATGGGGAGGGTCAGAGGGAGAAGCAGACTCCCTGCTGAGCAAGGGGCCTGATGTGAAACTGGGTTCTGGGACTTGATCTTGGGACTTGATCCCTGGACTGCAGATAATGACCTGAGCTGAAGGCAGTTGCTTAAGCAGCTGAGCCATCCAGGCACCCCAGGATGCTGTTCTGTCAGTCATTTTCCATCTGATTGGTGCCTAAGGATCAACGTTCGCAGGTTGGAGCTGAAAGAGACCATTTAACTATTATTCTTGCCTGTCCTATTGCTGCAGTCTTCCTCAAAATAAAGCCAGTGGAGACTGAACAATCAGCGTCCTGGAGCCTGCCCAAGTCATACTCTTATTTGTTGCTTGAACAGCAAAAGCAAATGCATATAGGGACGGAAATTTTGATTAAGATTTAGTCTTTATGTATAAGAAAAGATTATTTCAGAACTCTATTTTTACTTAAAGCATAATAAAGCTCTTGTATTTTTAGAGAAAAGTAGAACACAATATGACAAGCGGAGTTAATGTCCAAAGATTTTGCTAGCATATTTCCATATGTTATGGTAGAACTAGCACTTGGTTGGATATATTTTAATTCCATTTGGCTATTAATACTCTGAGACCTGGGGCGAGTATTATCATTCTTCAGTTTTATCATTCATAAAGAGAGTGAGAGGGTCTTCAAGTCTCTTGTCTCTATGCAATTCAGGTTTAAATTCTCATTTTAACATTTAAGTAATGTAAACTCTTAACATTTAATCTAAACTCCAAAGAACATGAACTAGATCATAATTTATAACTTTGAAAAATGAATGCTTAATATTTCTTGTTTTTTACCCAACCATATAAAGCACATTTATATTGTTATTTGAATGAGCTACTTAATTCCTTAATCAGTTATTGACAATTTCTTGAAAGAGCATCTAGTAATCTTTTCATCTGTGTTTTCTTCCTCCTTGGGATAACCTTGAGGTATTTCTGGACTGCAGTCTTCATGAGTAACACATGTAAAGACAATGTGTTAGCCATTTTCTATCCATTACCCAAAAGCAGTAATTCTTCTCACTGAGAACTATGTGTTGCCTTAGATTAAATAAATAATTCATTAGCTTAAAAAGTTCTAGGCGATTCATATTCACTGTTTGGCTCATTTTATAGCATACAGCATATAATCAAGCAGTGATTAGTAAGACTTTTTAAACAAGTTTTCTAGGAAAAATGTTGGGATATCAGTCCTCCAACAGACAGCAACAGTAATATAAAACTAAAATATAAAAGCTGGGAAAAAAGGAAAAGAACTGCAAAAGTCTCATTTTTCAATGTCAAGACATAATTAATTCAATTGCACTGTGGTGGAAATAGCACCATATATGGGTATGTAAAAGATTCAGACTTCTTCCCTAGTCACCACTGAAATATAGAAAGAAATGAACCTGTAGATTAACTAAGTGGCCTTTCCTTAGCAGTGTTTGATAGGCGATGAGCTAATTAGCTTCCTACTTTCCTTCTTTCTTCCCACTTCCTGTCCTCTCCCTCCTCTCTACCTCTGTTCTTGCCTCTAAGCATTTTTCCAGTCGCAATTATCCATTGTGGTAATTTCTAGAAAGATACTGAGTGAGAGGTCTGAAAATAGTTCTTATCTTGAGGAAGTCAAAGATGGAGGAGGACATGGACGTTTAAATAATTACAATACAATATAATAACTGCTACCATAATGATATATTCCATCATTGAGTATTTCAAAGTTACATATATTGAATAGAGAGTTACACATATTAAATAACCAATGATTCTGTATTTGCCTCAGGTAAGGAAGTAAGTGTGTTGGGAACAGTTTTGGGTGATACCAGTCAAGTTCTGAGGCTCTAATTCACATTCCCAGTTCGACCATATTCCAGCATTTGACATATTTCCTCAGAGTGTTACTAACTATTCCAATTAATCTGAAAAATGAAGTTATTTTTGTTTGGTTTTAATGATGTGCTACACTAAAGAAGTAGCAAAAAAGGACAAGTAAGGGAAAAGTTCAAAACTATTATAAAGGATGAATCAAATAATGTTTGATGATTGAATTACTTCATTCATATATGAGTGCTTATTAATTGCCAGGCCCTGGCAATAAATACATGAAAATTATTTTCTTTTAATTTTTTTAAAAAGATTTTATTTATTTGACAGTCAGAGATCGCAAGTAGACAGAGGACTCTGAGATCATGACCTGAGCCGAAGGTAGAGGCTTTCACCCACTGAGTCACCCAGGCACCCCCAAAATTATTTTTTAAAGATAAATATCCTTCAATAATGCTGCTTTGGTCTTTGATTTTCTCAATAAGTTTCAAGATATGAAAACCTAATCTACATTTGTCTCCAGAAATATTGGATCAAAGAGGAAGTGTAAGTTTTCAAGCCAGTTTTCATTATGGCCACTCTCAAGCTAGTGTCCATTCAGCCCTGAGATACAAATTATCTAAAACTCAGAATAGCAAGGGATATTTACAGTTCTTATCTTGGTCATCAAGAAAAAAAAAAGTATTTTAGTGGCTGTCAAAAAGTAGAAAAATTTATAATACCACATGTATTTAATTTTGTTAAATGTTAGCTCTCTAGAACATTCCCTTATTTCAAGTTAATTTTTTCTATAAATGTGTCTACTTTTGGCTATCCTAAAATATTGCCTTTTAGGTTGTGCTTATTTTAATATAGAGTTACTTCAGAAATAACCTAAGGCGGGGAGTGCCTAGGTGGCTCAGTTGGTTAAGCATCAAACTCTTGATTTCAGCTCAGTTCATGATCTCAGGGTTTATGAGATTGAGCCTCATGCAGGCCTGCAGGAGCAGGGAGTCTGCTTAAGATCCTTTCCCTCTGCCCCTCCCTGCCCTCTAAAATAAATAAATTAATTAAAAAAAAAAAAAAAAGAAGTAACCTAAGTATTCATTAAAGTAGAATAAAGTTGAAGTAAAGCCATTAATTCAACAAACATTTTCTGAGTCTCTTACTTGTCTCTGCCTAATGCCAGTGTTCAGCCCAGAGCTGGTATATACAGTAAATGCTTACTAGGTGTTAGAAAGAATGGATGGATAATAAATAAATGAAAGAATAATGTGTGTCGCATATAGTATTATGCTGAAGAGTACAGACTCTGAAACCAGAGTTCCAGGGTTTGAATCCTGGCTCTCCCACTTACTAGCTTATGTGTGTGTTTGCTTTTGGGAAAGTTACTTTGCCTCTCTGTGCCCAGTGTTCTCATCTACAGAATTGCAATGATAATAATAGTTTCCTCATTGGATTGTTTGAGGATTAAATAAAATTAAAACTAGCCAAGTATGTGTAACAGTGACATGTACTGGTAAATATTTGCTAAAATAAACACAATGAAAAAGAAATACTAACTACAGCTTTAAAGGCAAAATGTATATGTGAAACACCAACACTTACAAAGTCATGCACCACTAACTTAAAATTGCCAGGAATGAAGGGGGTGTTGGTAAGTCAACCGCAGTCAACTGATACTGACCAGGTCCATGTTTCTCATTTGCAGGACTTTCTCTCATTGGTTGGTGTCTTGGGAAACGGGGAAGGGAATTTGAATCTAGTCTGGAGTAACCCTCAGGCATTTTGCTACAGGAGATCATGTCTTAACCCATCTAGCCCAAGATTCCATAAGTGACAAATAAATATTTTTCTCTAACAAATGTAAGAGCTATTGAGTCACCTTATTTCCAACAGGTGAAAAAGGGAGGTTCTTTTAAGTTTAATGAAAGGATTCTTACTGGTCATACCTGGGGAGATCCCCAGATGTGCCAGTTTATGGAGTAGGAATGATCTAGCCCTAAATTTGTGTTCTCTCCCAGTTACTATCTGATCAGCAGGGTCGTACTAATATGGTCAAGAATACGTTAGTCCAATTTCGTGGAGGGTATTTAAAAGTTCCTCTAGGCTGTTTGGTTGGATATTTGAGTATCAAACAATTTCCAAGGGTGTCTCCAAGACCAATGATTTTTCAAAATGTTATTAAAAGACTACAATTTAAGGGCACCTGGGTGGTTCAGTCAGTTGAGCGTCTAACCCTTAGCTTCAGCTCAGGTCATGATACTGGGATTGTAGAATGGAGACCCCTGTTAGGCTCTGTGTTCAGTGGAGAGTCTGCTTGAGAGTCTCTCTCCCTCCCTCTCCTTCTGCCCCTCCCCATGCTTTCTCACTCCCTCTCTATCTCACTCTCTCTCTCTCTCTCTAAAATAAATAAATCTTTTAAAAAGTACGTTTTAGATACTCAAATAATCAGTCATTTTATCTTCTAATCTTTGAAAAATTAAGATATAAAAATAGGGGTGCCTGGGTGGCTCCGTGGGTTAAAGCCTCTGCCTTCAGCTCAGGTCATGGTCTCAGGGTCCTGGAATTGGGCCCCACATCGGGCTCTCTGCTCAGCGGGGAGCGTGCTTCCCCTTCTCTCTCTGCCTGACTCTCTGCCTACTTGTGATCTCTCTCTGTCAAAATAAAGAAATAAATAAAATTTTAAAAATATATAAAAATAATCTCTTACGTAACAGAATAAGAAATACCGTTAGTCAGCTGTGCTCTATTTCATTAAAATTTTTATTTCTTTGATATGCTAGACTAAATTTTAAAAATATAGTTTCACCTTTCTTGGAGTGGCTAAATGTCTTCAATTTACAAGAGAAAAAAATATTTATTGTCTACAGAATCTTGGGTTACATGAGAAAAAATGGAAACTGATTTAGCAATTCCCAAACGTTTCCCACCTCGGAATTCCCAACTCCATGCTGGAATAAAATCTAAGTTCTTTCTTAAATTGTGCCTTACATCCCTACTTTAAAAGCAACCGAACAGCAAAGTGATATATTCTGGACTAGATGTTTTTTTATATAGGGACAGAACTGAGACATAATGAGATTTTTATAACAAATCAATTAAGATATTAGTTGAGGGCGCCGGGTTAAAGCCTCCGCCCTCAGCTCAGGTCATGATCCCAGCATTGGGCTCTGTGCTCAGCAGGGAGCCTGCTTCCTCCTCTCTTTGTCTCTGCCTGTGTCTCTGCCTACTTGTGATCTCTCTCTGTCAAGTAAATAAATAAAATCTTAAAAAGAAAAAAGTTATGAGTTGACATCTCCCTATAGGCTTTAACTATCTGTGCATGATTAAAGATAGAACCTAAATATCCCATGTGGGCACTGGAAGGTGCAAGGGTTAGCTTAAGTGGAAGGAAGAAGGAAGCTGCTGCAAATCCATGCGATGCTTTCTGTGCGAGCACAGAAGCAGATATGAGTGCCACAATAGGCCGCCTTGTAGCCACAAGGGATGGAGACCTGTTGCAATGTGTACCAATGGATGGAGGAGACTAGTGGCTTTCCTGAATTTATTTTCTGAAATTCTTGACTAGTTGATGTCTTCATTGTTTACTTGACACTTAAGCAGCTGTTGCCTCAGGTTCTGTTTTGTCTCTATGTTTCATTTAGCAGAACTGAGTTACAAGTGGTTTTAGAACAAATACCTTGTCTTCTGTTTCTTTAGAGTTGGCGTAGCATTGACTCCAATGTCTTGTACACAGTAGGTATACAAATAAATATTTGTGACTTGATTGGCATCTATAGAGTTCCAAAACAGGTATTAGGAACTGCTTTTTTTTTTTAAGATTTTATTTATTTATTTGACAGAGAGAAAGAGATCACAAGTAGGCAGAGAGGCAAGCAGAGGGAGAGGGGGAAGCAGGCTCCCTGCAGAGCAGAGAGCCCAATGCAGGGCTCGATCCCAGGACCCTGAGACCATGACCTGAGCTGAAGGCAGAGGCTTTAACCCACTGAGCCACCCAGGCGCCCCAGGGAACTGCTGTTTTATCATCAGCAAATATTTATTCAGTATCAAAATGACTTATGAAACTTACTAGATGCAGCTTACACGTTACTATTGGATTATCCCTGTGTTACTGGAAGCATTCATCCATATAATGAATTTACTGAATTCACTTATTCAGTAAACTATTTCTATAGAGCTATTTAGTGCCAAATCTGAGGCGCTAGGCTGCTGAAGGACCCTGACAAAACGACAAAATGAGCTCTCCAAGTTCCTTGAGAAGAGAGCACGTGATTGTAATAGAATTTCTGTAATGGAGATCTAATAAAGCCCTGAGCAAACACTATAGATTCTATCCAAAAATTTGTGGTGTCTAGTGGAATGTTGCCATGTCGTTAGGCTCACTGGACGACCTGGGTAAACCTGGGACAGCCAGCAGTCGTGCCACCTGAGCCCAAATGCCCAGATTCCAGTTACATTTTGGCGCCCCCTGGCCATAGTTGTTTAGTGAAAACACCAAAAATGAAGGATTCTGAATTCTGTGGCTGACAGAGACTTTTCGAATAGTGGCAGAGTCCAAGTATGTCTGTGGTGGTTTTTCCAGCCCATGGCAGAGGATCGGGAGAACTACCCTGTTTCTCCACATGGGCTCCTGAGCCTGGCCGTCCACGAGTGTACCACCACCAACCCCCACAGGAGAGAATTTGAGCCCATCCATTTGCTAGCAGGTGCTAGGCGGAAGATGGGACAAACTAACAATCATGTTCTATCTAATTTCACGTTAGTGTGGAATATGTTATTGCAGAGTCTTACCGTGTATACAGTTGACCTAGGGAGAGCACGTCGAAGTTACCCAAGCTGGTGGGTAAGAGATTGGGGAAGTTTTCACGGAAGAGTTCTTGTTCTGGCAGTGACTTAAAAGAAATGTGGTGGCTTGCCAAGTGGCCATGTGAAGAAGGATGTTGATGAGAGGAAAAAGCAAATGTCAAGGTGCAGAAAGCTGAAAGGATGTAGGTATTTCAGAAAATGACATTATTTCTAGAGCGTAAAATTTGAAAGCTAAGGGAGAAAGAAACAGATGAAATGTTAGGCATGGGTCAGACCATGACTCCTATGTAAGCCATGCAACGATTTTTGTCTTGTTCAATAAACAGAGGCATCAGTAAGGAAATTTTTTTCAGGGGTGCCTGGGTGGCTCAGCGGGTTAAGCCTCTGTCTTTGGCTCAGGTCATGATCTCAGGGTCCTGGGATCGAGCCCCACATTGGGCTCTCTGCTCAGCGGGGAGCCTGTTTCCCCCTCTTCCTCTACCTGCCTCTCTATCTACTTGTGATCTCTCTGTCAAATAAATAAATAAATTTTTTTAAGAAAAAGAAATTTTTTCAGAAATTTTTTTTTTGTAAAACATAACTATAAGACCCAGTTTTCTCATCTGTGAAACAAGAGATAATTACACTCATTTCATAGGGTTGTACGGATTTAGAGAGAAAACATGTGAAGTCTTTTGCATAAAGTCCAGTGTGAAGTAAGTATTAGATAAACAGTAGCTATTAGTATTAGTATTAGTATTAGTATTAGTATTAGTATTAATGTTACTATCATGAATGATTGGAGGGGAAAGGCTCCAGGCTCATAGCTAATAGTTTTCTAAATTCTTAAACATTTTCTATTTGGGTGACCAATTCATAAATACATTCAAATAGTTTTGAAAATTATTCATTTTCCTTTTCTGTTTCTTTTTTTTTTTTAAGAGTTTATTTATTTATTTGATAGACAGAGAGAGATCACAAGTAGGCAGAGAGGCAGGCAGAGAGAGAGAGAGGGGGAAGCAGGCTCCCCGCTGAGCAGAGAGCCCGATGTGGGGCTCGATCCCAGGACCCTGAGATCATGACCCAAGCCGAAGGCAGAGGCTTAAACCACTGAGCCACCCAGGCGCCCCTCCTTTTCTGTTTCTTAAATTAATATAATTAGAATAAAGCTAAATGCATTTTAATATATTTATTATTTTCTTAGATAGAATAATCGCATTCTACATTACTCTAAGCTTATTGGCCTTAATAAAAACCTCTGCTCTGCAACTTTCTCTTTGGGTCATTTTAGAATTTCTGTCTTCCATAATTGAATTTTATTACCTTCTATAATATTCATCCCCTTAAGTTTATAGTCGAAGAACTGAGACCAGAAAGATCAAGTTATTTGTCTCAAGACAGATGCTATATGGTCCTGAAGTCAGAACTCCGGTTTCAGAAGCCTATGTCCTTACTTATTAACCTAATTTTGCTAATAATTTTAAAACATAGAACTATCTTTTTATGAGTGGAATACTTGAATTTCTACCCTAACTTTTCTCTGACCTACTACTATAGGAGAACATTAAAGCAAAAATGTTGCTTGGGTAAGTAGAAATAAAGTCAACCTCTGATTGGGGCTACTTCTAAGTGTATAGTAAATGTAAGTCTTTTAACTGAGCAAAACAAAAGGAGTGACCTGAGTGGTGTTTACAGAACAGCAAATGAAGGCTTGCTGACTTTTCACATAAGATAGAGTTGTGCTGTATAAATCCTAGCCAGTGAGTCTCAAAATATGGTTGCTGGTTCGGTAGCATCAGCATCTCCTGGGAACTTGTTAGAGATGCAAATTTTCAGGCACTGCTCCAGTTTGAGTGGAAAAGAGAGTAATCTGTTTTTTGTTTTTTGTTTTTAAGATTTTATTTATCTGACAGAGAGAGATCACAAGTAGGCAGAGAGGCAGGCAGGGGGGTGGGAAACAGGCTCCATGCTGAGCAGAGAGCCCAATGCGGGGCTCGATCCCAGGACTCCAAGATCATGACCTGACATGAAGGCAGAAGCTTAACCCACTGAGCCATCCAGGCACCCCTGAGAGTAATCTGTTTTAATAAGCCCTCCAGATTACTCTGATGCAGGCTGAAGTTTGGCCACCTATTCTCTAAGCTTAGTGGAATTTGCTTTCACCTTCTTGAAGTATTGGCCAAGTATGATGGTTAAGAACATGGGTTGGAGAATCCGACTGCTGAGGTCAAATTCCAGCCTTATGGCTTCCTAGCAATGAGAACCTGGGCAAACCTCATAACCTTTCTGCGCTTCATATTCTTTTTGTGTACTTATACTATTTCTATGTCATAAATTATTTGGAGGAATCTTTCAAGTGGAGTATAATATATGAGAAAGTCCAGAGGTGGAGAGGTTCTTGGCATTTGTCAGAAATTTAAAACAGGCTTCTGTGGCTGTAAAGTATAAAGAAAAAGGAGATGAGGGGAAAGAGAAGGTCAATCACACACAGTCTTGTAGGACCTCGGAGAAGAAGTGGGGGGGGGTTTCCACTGCTACTTGGAGGAATTGGTGTTTTTGAGGAGAAAACTTGTTGTTGTTGTGAGGGCAGAAATAGTAGTGTAGAAAAGCAATTAGGTTTATAGACTCTCTGCTGGAAGATAAGAGAATTTCTTCTGACAGCTTCTATTTTATGGGTTTTGGATTTTTCCCCAAAATGATGAGAAAACAATGAAGAATTTTAGCATACGAGTGACTAACCTAATATATGTTTTTAGAAAAAAAAATCGCTCTGACTGCTTGTGTAGAAAATGGAGTGTGAACAGCTAGAATGCTATTGTGGGAAAGTGCACGAGAGTGGCATGGACTTGAGCAGTAGAAGTCAGGACAGCAAGAAACGGAAGGTCTGAGTATATCTTAGAGGTAAGATCTATAAGACTTAGTGACAGATTAGGTGTGGAGCTGAAGGAAAGGGAGAGAGATCAAGGGAGTCTCTTGGGTCTCCAACGTAGGCAACTTGCTAAGTAGTTACACTCTTTACTGAAACAGGAAAGGCTGAGAGAGGAATATATTTGAGGAAAAAAAGGTTAATTTCAGTTTGTGAATTTGTAACATCCTGTGTGACATCTGATTGCTTATTACAAGTAGGCAATAGGATAAACCATTATGGAGTTTGGAAAAGAAGCTACTCAGCTAACTTAAATTTAGAGATGATTGGGATATTTATGTATGTGTATATACCTATGGGTATAAATATTAGCACATATATACTACTTTTAAGGTAAGAGAATTAACTGCTTCTGATATCTTCCATTTTTTCTATGAAATATAGGGAAAATAGCAAAAGGTAGAAGGTTTGAGTACCAGGAAGAAGGGATCCGGTGGTTAATGTGGGGAGAGAGGGGAGCACATGCGTAGCCTAACTGTTGAGGCTCACGACGGTGAATTATAGTGGACCCAATGTGTCCTATTGAATTTCTGTTTTCAACAATCCTCAAATGTTGAGATATAGGCACAGAAGAAGCTCATGGTAGGGATTCATCAAAAGGTTCTGCCAGGGAGCACCTAGGTGGCTCAGTTGGTTAAGTGTCCAACTTAGTGTCAGCTAAGGTCATGATTTCATGGGTCTTGAGATGGGGTCCTGTGTCGGGATCCAAGCTCAGCGGGGAATCTGCTTGAAGATTCTCTCCCTCTGCCCTGCCCCACTCATGTGTTCTCTTCCTTTTCTCTCTTTCTTTCAAATAAATAAGTAAATCTTTAAAAGGGGGGGTGCTGTGATTCTGCTAGCTGGATGCTGTATGAGGAGGGATACTAAAAAAAGGTGAAGGTACTTGCAAAAGAGTGATTGAAATGTTGGGCTATGGAGCGAGCCTTAGATATGAAAAGATAGTTGGAGAAAAATTGAGAAAATCAGAGTTCTCATAATACTGAAAAGTAAGAATGCCTGATTAAATGAGCTAGAAAGAAGCGAGACAGAAAGGCTTGCAGCAACGTTCTGAATAAGACTGAGATGTTATTATCCTCCTTTTATATAAGAGGGCAACTGAGGCACAAGCTCTGTTGTTTACTCAGTTATAGCATGAGTAGTACAGCTACATCCTGAATATGAGGCTCTTGATTAAAGTCACCTGGCTTCCCACGAGATAATTATTTTTCTTACTAGATATGCAACTTATAGATATTCTAAGATTAGGAATCATTGCCTTTAACAGAAATGAAGTACAAATGTCCAAATAAGTATTAAAATGGAAAAATGGAGTATTTGTTTTAGAGCCTATGTCTGCCTTGTCTTTATAATTTTTTTTTTTTGCTAAATATTCTTCTGCTTTCTGTTTTTCCTTTCAATGTACTTTCTTTATGTTTTATTTTGAATATTAATTGCAGTATAGTCTTAATATTTTGCATTAAGCTTAATGTTTTGTCAGTGATATCATTTGGTTGCCTTTATAAAATTTTTTGTTTTAGTCCATTTTATTCTCATGACACTAATTCCATAATTAATGTCAAAGGGAAAGCATCACTTACATAGGAGAATACATTTTATATCAAATATTCCTGCTGGAATTTATGCCATTTTAAACCATTTATCAACAGCATTATCTAATAAATGTAATATGAGCCACATAGCTAAGTTTAATAATTTTAGTAGGTACATTAAAATAAAGGAAACAGGTAAAATTAATTTAATAATATCTTTTATTTAATCAAATATAGTCAGATTGTCTCATTTCAAATTTTAATCTGTATAAAAAATGAATGGTATATTTTATTTTGGGGAGGGGTATGTATACTAAGACTTCTAAACCAGTGTGTGTATTACACTTGCAACACGTCTCAGTTTGGATGAAGCTCATTCCATGTGTTCATTAGCCACATGTTGCTAGTGTCTGTAGCACTGGACAGTGCAGATGTGAAACCTTCATGAAGTATAATTCAACAAAATAAAATACTCAAAGTTTTGCTCTGTGATTTCTCGAGAGAGAGGCATAGTTTAAGAAATCTTGGTTAGAAAAGATATGTATTTGCTGGAAAGAAGAACGGAAAGATAGTAGTAGTAGTTAGTTGTTGTTGTTTTTAAAGGAAATAGACTAGCAGTCAAATTAGTACACAGCCTGGTCTTTGTATAGAACAACAGTTTGATTAGTAATCCTTCTTTTAGAGCCATAGTTTTTTTGTATTGAACTTTTATAAGTGACTACTTGAAAAAATGTTATAATTGTGTTTATTTATATAAATCTGACTTTAAATGACTCATGGTAAATCTTGGGCAGTTTGATGGCTCCATTGTGTAATAATCTAAAACGTACTCATTAAGAAATTTCTGAGGATTTATAATTTCCATTTTTGGAACATAAGAACTTCTGAATGTAAGAATTTAATCATGTAGAATTTAATAAACATTTAATAAATACAAATTTAATAAGCAATTTACATATTTAAATTAAAAATTTAGGGTCTCCATTTAATGTTAATTAACATTCTTGGTTTCAGTATTTTAAATCAGAATTCTACTATAAAACAGGTATTCAGTACAATATAAGATATAATAACAATATATGCTTATTTTATGCTTGTAATTGAATTCTGTAAGAAATGTCAAGGTGAGGAATACCTTGTATTTATCTTTTTGTACATGCAGTTCATTATTTACTCATTCAAACATGAGTTTAAGTGGCAGGTTATATTCATTAACAAAAACAACTTTGAGAAATATCCATGAAAGCAAAAGTAGCTTATAAATGTAAAAGAGTGAAATGTTTGAGACATTGCTTAAATTCTCTTTATCTTCCTTATTCCATTATGATGAATAGATATTTATTTTCATTATTATTCATTATTTTCTAGCCTTTGACGTCACAAAATTCATTTGAAAATACCACTATATTAGTTTCTATAACAGAAAGAATAATATCCTTGACTTAAGTTTTGGCTGTTAGTTTTCAAAACAAAGTTGAGAAAATAATGTTTCTTGGGAACTCTTCTGCCACAAGTTAAGTGGTGACCCCTTTTTGATGACCTCTTCCTTGTCTTTCACTATGTTTCACTGACATGTTTCACTGAGCATTTTTATCCAATCTTAATAACAGTTAGCTAAAAACAATAAAATAGCACTTAAATTGGCATTCTTTCCAGGCAAAAAAGGTAAAGTCTGAGTTTTGGAGTTTCAGAGTGTTTTCAGGAGGATAATCTGTAAGTAGAATAAAGAGAATTTCCCATTGTAATCATTATTTACGAGCCAAATAGAAGAGTACATTTATTCACATAGATTGTGTGTACCATTTCATTGAGTGCCCAAGGTGTATCATTTTTCATTCACTACCAACCACAGTATATGACACATGATAGTTACTCAGTAAATGACTGTTAAATTGAATTTACTTGTAAATGCATTATTAATTTAATATCTGTATATCAAGGTCATCTTATAAATATTTTCATTGAAACACAGTCTTTTAAATTGGAAATGACTGAAGGTATGGGCATTGTTTACCTTCATGAAGTCTGAGGGACCGTTTCTATGAGACCACAGAACTTAGCTGCTTCTTCAAATAAATCTAGCAAGTTTAAGTTTCTGTGCTTATTAAAGCCTCGATGTCCCTATTTAATTGTAAACATATAAAATTTAGAGCTAACGTATCTTAACCATATTCTAGACGTTGTGCTAAATGCTGTATTTTATTTCATTAACCTCATCACAAACTTGTGAGAATATTATTATTTTTATTAGATGAATTAATTCATTTATTCAATAAATATTTACTGAATATTTACCAGGCAACAGGCATTATTTTAAAACCTGGGATAGAGCAGTGAACAGAAGAGGTAGTGTGCCCCATGCAGTTAGCTTCCATTCAAGTAGAAAGGTATATAATAAAATCATGAGAAACCTAAAAGCTCAGAACAGGTTAAAAAAATATGCTTAAGCTCATGAACTATTAATTGATAGAAACAGGAGAGGAAACCATGTGTGACTGCCTCAGAAGCTAAGTTTAGGTCTCACTTCTTAACAAATTGCCAGATTTTGTTGACTTGACTAAATCACTTTGGCTCCAGAAAAATCTGGTCGTGTTCTGATTTTTGTTTGTTTGTTTGTTTTGTATACCAAATAGTTTTATCATGTTATTCTTTATATCTTTCAGATTTATAATAATAGTAGGAAAACTTCAAACACTGTATACTAGACTAAAAAATAGCTTACTAACTTCCTTTCCTATGTTAACTCCAATTCCAGTGAATTTCCTAACCTTCAAAGACTAGCGCTGTGCCTGCTCAGAGACATGATTCCAGAGCAGAAACTCCCAATCCTTGAGGGACCGATTGACTCAGAATTCAGGAAGGAAAAAAATAAGTGTAGATTTCTAATCAGCTGAAAGCCTTTCTTTAAAAAGTTCCAAAGAAGATTCAGTATGTATGACCAAGCACATCTAGTCAAAATATTTCTGTCATTTTAATCATTAAAGTAGATGACAATCTTTCTGTTCATGGTGATTTCTGAGCGACATATAAAACAAACTTATACTTGAGTAACATTGTCTACAGGCACAAATACAAGCTAAGCAATATTCTAAGTTAAATCAGATATCCATATGCCTTTACATGAAAAAGTAACAAAATGCTCTTTAGTGGTGAATAAAGGAATTTTAATATAGTGTGTCTTATTAACACTGGATTTAGTCAAAGAGAAATTACCAGTATTCATCTAATTAGGCAAGAAAAGTATAGTTTAACAAAAAGTAGTAAGGGGTCACCTGTCACATAAGTATGTTTTCCACATGAAATGTCTAAAGTGAACTTAAAATATGCAAGTTTAAGTCTTAACCTAGATACAGTGCTTTACTGCACAAAATAATTTACACATTAAAGCTACCTGGGAATTTTGTTTCCTAACTCTTCTAATTTATTACCTTGTTTTTCTAAACTTATTGACTAAGGCAAAAGACCATGGTCTTTGACAGGAAGTATGGTCATTTTATCCGTATATACATTCATAGTCTCCAGTGTTCCGTGCCAAGGTCAGTCAGGAGTGGCCCCAAGAGGAGACACCGGAGGAGCTCAGGAACATGAAGTCAACGGTAACAGGTCCTAGGAACCAAGGAGGCGTGCCACGCCTTGCAGGACCACATGGGAAAGCAGCATTGTAGGTTCAGAAGGCAGAAGGGGCTGGAATAAGGGAGGAGTTAAGGCCAGATCCTTTTGGGGGAGTTAGAAAGCCAGGATCAGGCAGAGTAAACAGTTTAAGACAAGCAGATTTAAGTCATTCCTTTCAGCTGGACTGCCTGGTACCAGGTCCTGGAATGATGTAGGACAGGGAAAGTAGGCCTTTGGTGTGAATAAGTCAAACAGAGAGGTGTGGCTCCGAATTTTCTAATTTGCATATCAAAGACATGCCCTGGGCTGATCCCTTCCCTGTCTCTAACAATTGGCTAGCTCCAGAAAGGGCAATTTCTTCCCATCCAGGAAGATTTTTAAAGGTTAAAACATCATAATACACTGAAAATAAAAAAAGTAAACAGTACACATACATATGTATATATGCACATATATCACACATATAATCTTTAGATGATTTTTAATCCCCACTAAAATTAAATTAAGAACTATAAAAAAATTCTCACTTGGAGCTTTGTTGTTTAGATATTTTTAAATATCCGTAACTGTGGCCTGTTAGTGGGTACTTTTGAAGGAAAGACTCCTTCTTGGTCTTTTTTTCCTAAGCCTAGAGCCCTAATTTTCTCCTATGGGAGCAAGGGACCAGATAACTGTTAACAAAACTGTCTCAGAGAGCATAATGTGCCAAAGTTCTTCTCTTCCCTGACATTTCCAAATCCTGTGGCCCAGGCTCCTGAGCCCTGCTGTAAAGAAGATAGATGATAAAAAATGGCTAATAATGATAAAAAAGCAATAATTCAGAGCTCATTAAGAAAAATAATGTGACAGAAAGCTGCCAGTTCCAGGAACATGGAATAGTGGTGCCCTACAAATCATTTTATCTGACTCTAACTGTTACTAAGAAAGGTAAAAGGGCAAGAAACTACTTGTCTTTTCAAGGTCATTGTCGACCAAATATAAGGAAAACATACACAACTTGAATAAGAGCATCACTGTTCCCAAATATGAAAGAATAATGTATGGGCATATGTATTTGGCGTCTTGGAAAAATATTCTAGAATGGGTTTGGGGTTTTTTTAATCCCATAGGACTCCAGAAATTCTGGTAGAATCTTCTGTGAATTTGAAAGATTGATTTGATTAGCTATGGAAGTTATATAGATAATGAGTAATTAGATTTCATCAAGATATGTAAGTTTAAAGCATGTTCTCACTCTCTGAAATGATGCATGCAACGTGATTATACAAAGTAGAGAAATAGTTAAAATTTGGATTTGGTTTGTAATCAAGTTTTCAAACAATTAAAGTATCCAATATTTTTCAAAATATGGGACTAATATGTTTTGTACTTTATAGTCTGGGGAATTAATATTCTTAATATATAGCCATTCATACATTTGTATACATTTTGAAGTACAATGTCTAGTCATTTTATATGGGTTAAAACTAATGTCCAGGAATATTTTCATAATGTATGATTTGATGTGGGTAAGTTATAGTCCAAGAATATTTTCATATTATGGCTTAGCTTTCAATATTAATTTTAGAAACATCATGTGAGTTTTTATGTAGTATAATCATTTCACGAGTGTGGAATAGTCATCATTTGTTAAATACTCTTTAAAGTTAGTGCACTTATAGAGCTGGACAATTAGCAAGAATAAATCAAAGCCCTCAGCCCATTTTTTTAATTTTCACAAAACCTTAACTACTATTGTTCCTTTGATACTGATAAGATGGTGAAAAATGTAAATTGATGCTTGGAGTTATAGGCCAGTGAGGATACCTTCTGATATTTGTCATGGACCTTTTTATAGATGGGGAAAAATCTATAAAAATCAAAAGAAGCTGAAATGAAAATGAAATAGGGGGAAGTCTATCCCTGCCTGAAATATTTACATATAGAAGTAATTGTGTTAGCTGAAAAGTAGAGAAGAAACAATAGAACAATTTAAGGGGATGATATACACAATGAATTGCTGGGTTAGAATTGTGGAGTTTATCCCGAACACCTATGAAGAAGAAGATGTTATTGCTTAAAAATCATATACTAAGGATAATTGGGAGGAACAATAGCTGAATTAAAAAGAAAGAGTAAAGGAACCATGAAAATTTGAAAGGAATTAATTTTTAAAACCAGATTAACAGAGGTATTAAAGTCATAAAAATATGGAGTTTAAAGTCTATTAATGATCTCTAGCCTCCTCACGGACTGGGTTAGGAAAAGGAGGCCCCTGAGCAAAAAAACAAAGAAATTCAACGTGCTAAATCAAACTTTTTCACTTGAGTTCTTAAACTCCTATATTTCTCCATTTTGAAGAAATATTTTGTATCAATTTTTGACTTTTTAATCTTTCTCTCTCCTCAAGTTCTTCTGATTTTGCCTTTAAAAAAAAGTAATATACTAGTAATCCTTGTTTTCGGAACTGTGCTATTTGGATACTCCCGTGAGTTTACCATTTCTTTCTTTCTCTTCAATTGCAAATCTGTCCAACTTAGTCTCCTCCTTAACAGCTTCCTCTCCATTCCATCAAGTTCCTTTGTCAACTTCTTGGAAACTGAATTTGATCTCTCTTTCAGTAGCTGCTTTCTTAAAGGCCAGTTGTGTGTCCTCGAAATTCCAAATCTAGAGCTTTCTTAACATTCCTACTAATGAATTCTTTGCATCACTTGACCACCTCAACATTTGTGAACTCATCCTTCTCTTGTCTTCTGTGGGATTTAACCCTATTCTGTTTTTCTTATTTCTGAGAATGTGTCTCTATTTCTCTGTCACTCCTTTTCTTCCAAACCTTTGTAAGTATTCTGCAGAGTATCTTCTCAAACATTGTCATTCCTGTCTTATACATTTGGCTTCCCTATGTGGGCTACCTCCTAACTTCTCTCCTCTCCTGTTCAACTAATATTTATTTACTCCATCTTTTTAGCCCTGACTTTTCCCTTGGGCCCTTGTCCTAAGTGTGTGGCTTCCTCCCATTGAACCTCTCCATCCGAAAATTCCATTGGTTCTGTGGTGATCCCTTCCTAAACCATCACTACCCAGGCAAACATTAAGCTCTTTAAGGGTGTTAGTTTCCTCTTCCAAAAAAGTTGTGAGTGAATTTATATAAAGCACTTAGAGTACCCGTTGGCGTATGGTAAATGCTTACTAATTTGAGTTCTTATTATATCTTATTCCCAGATACAGATACTAAGCTATACAGATGGTTCTTTCCAAATAACTTTGTCATTAGTCTTTGCTTTTTATTAGTTAGAGCAATATAGGAGCCTGGGTTTTTCTATCCTTCCCCCAGATTATTCCTATAAACTCTTAACTGATTTTCCTGTAGCCAGTCTCCTTTATTCCATCCTCTTTGTTAGTCAAAAACTAACAAAGGTGAGATTATGCTGTTGTGATAAACAACCCTGATTCCTAGTGACATTAACCAACACACATTGCTTCTTCCCATTGTAGTCACTCAGGGTCTGATAGAGGGAAAGACAAGTTGGAGTTCATCACCATCAATTAAATGCATCCTCCCAGAAGCAACGTGACTCATTTCCACTAGCATTTCACTTGTCAAAACAAGTCAAAAGATCACTTCTAGCCTCCATGGAGTAAGGCAAGATAACCTCACCTTGCCCCTACCTGTAAGGAGGAGAACAGAATATTGTAAACAGCCTAATGACCCCCCCACTAGGTTACGTAATCTTCCTTATTTATCATTTGTGTGTTACTCTCTAGCACCATCAGCTTCAATGACTCTTTTTACAGGAATCCATATAACAACGTGAGTCTGATCTGCTTTTCGGGACTTAACTTCTGCTACTCTTAGCCTATAACATCTTCTACTTCAGCCAAACTGCACTACTCATCCCCAAAACATGGCATGTTCTTTCTGCATTTAATGCATAATATTCTCTTCTCTTTAGTATTTTTTCTTTCTCTCTACATGTAATCGCTTTTACCCAGTATTCAAGACCCAGGTTCATGAAACTTTCCAGAACTCTGATTTTTTTTTTAATTTTTTTTTTTTTAATTTATTTGACAGATCAGAAGGAGGCAGAGAGGCAGGCAGAGAGAGAGAGAGAGAGAGAGAGAGCAGGAAGCAGGCTCCCTGCCTAGCAGAGAGCCCGATGCAAGACTCGATCCCAGGACCCTGGGATCATAATCTGAGCTGAAGGCAGAGGCTTAACCCACTGAGCCACCCAGGCACCCCAGAACTCTGAATTTTAATGGTCTCTTTCCCTCTAATGAAATCTCATAGTACTGCAAGATTTTCTCTAATACTTATAACATTTTTTAAAACTAATTTGCATAAGCATTTCTCATCTTACTTGCATTTTAAACTATATGCTTCTTAAATAATGACTGTACCTCATTCATTGTTTTTATTCACTGCCATGCCAACTGTACTGTAGGCTAAATGGAGCCTTGGCACTAATTGGAAAAAGGTGTTCCCCTGGTTAGATTGTTTGAAAGACACTTGTTTTCAGCAAGAGAAAATTCTCCTGTTGTGTACAGAGTAAAAAGTTCTCTTCCCATCAGTTCGGGCCCCACGGAGCATGAAGATGGAGCTCAGACACTCTTCCAGCCCCAACTTGCTCCTTTAGGACCTAACACCAAGTGGGTGTAACACAGTAAATATTTGCTAATGAAATCAATTAGTTAATGGCAAGAACGTGCACTGTATGTAAATTAGCTGAATCCAGAAATGTGTGCAGGCCTAAAAATTTAAGAAGAAAATGAAACAAAATATAAATTGGCTCTTGGCACTGAGGACCATTATAAAGAAGAAGCTGAAGTCAGAGAAAAGGAGTAGGTTTTATAAGATACATGTTATAACGAAAACATTTTAAAATCGTAATTCTTGTATAAAGTTTCTTTACAAATTGTTTTCTTAATCAATAGTGAAAGCAAGTGGCATGATGGAAATATATGTACTCTAAGTGTAGTTTTTGTGTTTAATTTTTTAAGGAAGACAGAACACAGCTAACTTAATAAAAGATATTGAAAAATGATCATATAAGGATGGGCAAAATAAATTATTAGAAACCAGGATCACTGTGTGACAGAGAGAAACATAGACTTAGATTTGTAAAGTATTACATTTAAATTTTTTTCTTAAAGTAAGTTTCTTCATTCTCAAAGTGGTGGTGGTGAACTTATATTTGATGGAGAACTTATAAAATTAAGGAACTGTGAAGGATTAATATATAGGTAGACTTTAGAGTTTAAGTAAATTTAGGAATTTTCAGTTAGTAAATGAATATTCCTGATCTGATACCTTTGATGATCTAAGCCTTCATAAATTTGTCACTATTTATAGAAGACAGTCATGTTCTCTTCAAAATGGCCTTTAATGGTATATTTAGAGACAAAATATTGGTCTGGAGCCCAGGTTTCTTGGCGCCACCACCTGTGCAGTGTATGTCCGCACAGACTTAGGGTCACTCTGATCTAATACCTGAACAGACAGTTCAATAAGGGTCGGTAGGACAGGACGTACATTGATCCCAACAATTCCAGGTCCTCTTCTCTCTTGACCTCATCTTCTGTCAGTATCCCCACCTTCACCTCATTCAATTAACACTGGTTTCATAAGTTCCCTCTAACAACCAGCTTGTTTTGGCCTCAGGATATTTGCACTTGCTCCCCTCTTGGTGCCCTTCCTTAGCATGACTGACTTCATCATTCAGGACTCAGCTCAGTTGTCTCCTCTTCAGAGAGGCATTCCTTGACCATGCTAATGTTGCCCTTCCTCCAAACTTTCCAGTCCCCATAATCATTTTATTCTACCTTATTTTCTTCAGATCACATATCACCATCTGAAATTGGCCTTTATTAACTTGTTTATTGCCTTTCCCTATGATGATCTGAATGAAAGCTCCATGAAAACAGGGACATTCTCTCCTTCTCTGCTGTACTTTTGACTCCAAGAACTGCCATGTAGTGGGTATAAAATAAATATCTTTTAAATGAATGATCAAAATCCTAGTGGTAGTGGCATATGAAAAAGGATCAAGCCTCAAACTAAGAAATCTTTTTTTTCCCTTAAAGAATATTTTGTTTTGTTTTGTTTTGTTTTTAAGAAATCTTTAGGGGCGCCTGGGTGGCTCAGTCATTAAGCATCTGCCTTTGGCTCAGGTCATGATCCCAGGGTCCTGGGATCAAGCCCCACATTGGGCTCCCTGCTCAGCGGGAGGCTGCTTCTCCCTCTCCCCCTGCCCCTGCTTGTGTACCTGCAATCACTATCTCTCTCTGTCAAATAAATAAATAAAATCTTTTTTTTTTTTTAATAAAGAAATCTAATCAAGCAGAACTTTGGGCATGAACAAGAAGTTGGCAGGGGAATTGGGGAGCTTACAGGACTTCCTGGGACTCCTTAAACTATTATAACTAAGCGACGATCTGCTCTGTCGACACTGAGGCCTTGAGACCTCTTCCTTCCCTGAGACCCAAGATCTGGACCATAAACACAGCTCTGTGACTAATGGCTCTCATCAAGGCAGATATTTTTGGCTAAAAATACTTCATTAATTAGGTCGTTATCCCTCCCTAACTCTGGATATCAATTTTGTGGAGTAGACAAACACACATATCCCCTCCAATACATTCAGATACTATACTAATAAATTATGGTATATTAGTTGAATGCATTTATAAATCAACTTCAGTAATACTAAAAATACTAAATTTTAAATTTGTGTCATTTCCAGAAATGAAAGAATTAGTATAGGAAACTCAGTTTTTACATGCTCCTCAGAGAGAGATTTTGTTTGAATTGTTAACTTAATTAAGGTTTCTTGATGTTAGAGTTGGTCACTGGAATTTCAGTTATAGAACAAGACCCTGTCATTATGTAGCTATATTTGCATTTCTCATGCTGATATTTGCCAGTAAATTAATGAAAAGAAACTATGGCATATAGTTTATATATATCCTTGTGGTGATCGATGTTAAATAAACATTTGTTGAATACATGATTACTACTTTCCAAGCCTAAAATTGCAGATGGTCACTTGAGTAAGTGAAATAAAACTTATTAAATCATAAATTAAGTTATTAATAATTTTAGGTTCCACATTTTAGGAAAGCCATAGTATTTAATACAGAGAAAAATTTTAATAAAGAGGAATTAAGACAGGAGCAGAGTTTGTTACCCCTCTTTCCCACACCCAAGAACATGCCAGAATTCAAGAAAAGACACTGTAATTCAGGCATCTGCCCAATGACTGGTGCAATCAAGTATGAGTTTTCACTGTGATAGGTACATGGTTAGCCATTGTCACCTGCCTCCAGAAACACAACAATGGGAAGGAAAAGGAATCAAACCCTTCAAGGAGCCATACTGTTTGAGAGCTTGGCCAGTCTCACTGGGTGCCTTTTTCCCATTCTACCATTATTACTACTGTCTCCTTCCTTTTGAGCCCTGCGGGCCCTCTCTAGCACCACTTCCTAGCCCCAGATGTTATAAATACTTCCACCCCTGGAATTCTCTCTGCCTACTTCCTATCCAGAAGTATCTGTTCTGTTTCTGAACTGCACACTCTACTGTAACAGCTGCTGGGCTGAGCTGCAGTTAAGACCACAAGGTTCTGAAATCACCCCAGTCTCTAACACTTTGGCTAAGTCCCTCCTAACCACCTTCCTGGTTCTCAGTATGGTGAAGTATTTGTTTCGGCAAGACTGTATTTTTTATTTACAATGTTACTGTTGTGCCCATATTCTCATACACACAGACTTTGCCTTTGTCCTATGTTTGCTATTTATTACTTTAACCCAAACCACTTAGCTCTATTCATTCAAACTATGAATTAACACTTTTGGCCCCTTGGCCTATAATCTTCATTTAATTTAATCACATACTGCCATAACCCCTGATAGGCTATTTAAGTCTTTGAGGAATATCTACAAATATTTCACTTGCCGTTCATTATCTTTCTCCCAATGATTGACAATACTAAATTTCCCTTTTAAAAAAATCTTTCAAGATACAATTTCAACATTTATAATTATGTCCTAAAATAGATCACTTGCATGGGCAATTTCACATGTATTACTGTGAGAGTACTAAATGTATAAAGTTTTTCATTGTTTTTCTGAAGTCAAAAATTAGAAAAGATGAAAATGATATTCAGATATGTAGAAATGGCTGTATCTCTTTCTAGAACTGAGCATCCTATGTCAATATCCAGTATTATTGTATGGTAATCTCTTGGGATTAGCTTGAAAGCCATGCTATACCTTTAGCCCTCAGAATGAACTATGTGGATTGAATAACTTGAACTATCTAAAAGAAAAAGGTATGTTGGTCCTTGATTGCTCTTTTCATTTGTTTTACATTTTTTTTTCTTAGTGCCGTGTATGCTGGGGGGAAATTGAAAAAAAGAACACTTTTAAAACTATAATTACCAATCAGAGAAAATTAAAGCTATTTTTAGTACACTGTCCTTCTAGATCTTTTGCTGTGTACATTTATACTTTTTCCCCATAAGAACAGAAACATTCTGAACATATACTTTTATTTTTTCATATTCTATTTATATGCCCCTTGTGCAGGGAAATGGTATATCATTTCACAAATCTAGGTTTCTCCAACTACCTAGTTGAGCAAGAATAGGTGATAGATAGCTATGGATAGATAGACAGATGGATTAAAGAACGGATAGCCTCCAGAGTTTGAATTTATGTGTGTCCCCTATCAATATCTGGTATGAGAGCCAGCCAAAATTAGGCTGCAAATATCTGCTTCTGCCCCCCCCCCATGTCAAGGACATTTTTATGTCAATAAATACTTATTTATAATATCATTTTCAAAGGTATAGTCTACTTTATTGATGAACATAACTGATTTAAACACCCTTAACTATTGGACATTTATGAGGTTTTCTCTTGTGTGTATGAGTGTATTGTTATTATAATCAATTCTGCAGTAAATGCTATTGCTAAATTTGTACACGTTGCTAAATTTTCCTTTAGGATATACCTAAAAGTAGAATAGAGAGGTTAAAAGCTCCTTTGGGCTTTTTTAAAGGCTTTTGATACATATTGCCAGATCCTTCAGAAGTCCATCACTGAGACCACCCCCCCCACAGCTGCACTGGAAATTTACCAGACCCTTAGAAACACTCTCTTTTGCAATTGATAGTGTAATGGATCTGTGTTTTCTTAATCACCTTGAGCATTCCAAATGATCACCCATGTTTACAGATTTATTTTACTGCAAAGTATTTCATGAATCCAGAGTCATAAAGCTTTAAAAATTTTGGTTAATAGCTTGTTTGCTTACAGCATTGTTTGCTTATAGTTTTAAGTGATGACGAGCAGGAAAAGTCAAGGAAACCTGTAGCAATACTCTAGCCTCAGTCTCCCTCTTGTCAAAACACAGCACTGGAGGGTAGCTATTCAAAACTCATCCCTAGTGATCTCGACGGTTCTAGAAGATGAAGAGTCGATCCATCTTACAAAACTTTTTTTTTTTTAACTTATTTGACAGACAGACAAGTAGGCAGAGAGGCAGAGAGCGAGGGGGAAGCAGCTCCCCACTGAGCAGAGAACCTGATGAGGGGCTCTATCCCAGGACCCTGGGATCATGACCTGGGCTGAAGGCAGAGGCTTAACCCACTGAGCCACCCAGGTGCCCCAAAACTTTTAATGTAGATAATGCATTATCCAAGTTGTTAGGCTGAAGAGAATATACTTCTGTGAAACCAAAATGTCATTAAATTTATCTACAAACTGATTTATCAGTTATAGTTAGTATTTTATTGTATCCTGCTTAATTTGGGGTGAGTTCTTTATGGCTTTAATAGCCAACCATGAAAATTAAGATGCAAAAATCACAAGGTACATTAAATAATATTTTGTGAGTATGTCTTTCACTTCCTTGGGTGGGAATGACTTAAGAGGTTGTTTTATTTTATTTTTTTTAAGTTTTTATTTATTTATTTGATAGAGATCACATGTAGGCAGAGAGGCAGGCAGAGAGAGAGAAGAAGGGAAGCAGGCTCCCTGCTGAGCAGAGAGCCCATTGCAGGGCTCCATCCCAGCACCTTGGGATCATGACCTGAGCTGAAGGCAGAGGCTTTAGCCCATTGAGCCACCCAGATGCTGCAAGAGGCTGTTTTCGAAAAGTATTTATTTGAGGGAAAGATGCCTCCATGACAGGAGTACTGGGGTTTTCTGACGTGTTATATGGAGCACATTATTCTTTTGAAAAACCTTAGTTTCAGCTAAACTTTAGCTTTTCTAGGCTTTTCTGATGAAAACATACAGTGAAAATTGTATGTTGCATTTCCGTGTTTATTTGCCCAGAATCCATGGGATAAGAAATATCACAGGGCAGCAAAGCATATCATAGTTAGAGGGGACCTTGCAGAAACTCCAGTTTAAGATGTTTAATGACTGCTGAATGGAAATGGCAGCAGTGGTGGTGATGGTGGTGATAATGAGGAGAAGGTAGGGGAGACTAATTCTTGGAGATTTTATGTGGCTAGCATTCTGTTTAGTGCTTTACTTAACATCTTCTCATTTACTGAGAAAATTAATTATCAGAAAAGGCTTAACTCTCCCGAATGAGTTAGCCAAAGATCAAACCCAGATTTCCCGACTCTCCGTGATGTCTGCTATCCATTGTGTTAATGGTGGCTATCCTAAAGAGATTATAGACATTTTAATTTCGAAAGTTTATAAATTTATAACTATAAATATCATTTCTACTGGTGTTGTTAGGTATTTATATGATGAAGGGCTGTAGCCTTATTCTATCTGTTGCCCATATTACTTAATAAAAGTATTGTGATTTCAATTTATTAAATTTTTACTTTAGAGATATTATCCCTATTCTTTAAAAGAAGAAGGGAAAATAGAGTATTCTTATGTTACAAATGAGGAATCTGAGGCTCAGAGTAGAGCAATTAACTCTTTCAAGGAAGTCTGTTAAGTAACAGCAAAACTGGGAGTCCAGCCCGTATCTTTTCGCCTCCCAAACTCTTTCTCTTTTATTCTATTGTTGTTTATTAAAGAATAGCAAAATCAAACAAGCTTGAAAATGATTAATTTGGGGTATTATAGAAACATATACACTGTTCTCTCTTTTGGCCAATTTATGCCTCATTTCTTCTTAAACTAATGTGAGGAGTAAAATAGTACAGTTTACTGTATTTTTTTAAAGATTTCCTTTTTAATTTATTTGACAGAGAAAGAGAGTTTGTGAAAGCACAAGTTGGGGGAGCAGAAGGGGGAGGGCAGAGAAGCTGGCTTCCCATTGAGCAGGGAGCCCAATGCAGGGCTCAATTCCAGGACCCTGAGATAGTGACCTGAGTAGAAGGTTTAACTGACTGAGCCACCCAGGTGCCCCTAGTTTACTATATTTTTAAAACAGTGTTACACTAGGACTTTCCCCTCTGAAATACTTGAAGAAAATAAACATAAAATTAACATGTGGTCCTGGCCTTTTAGGAGGTTTTACTCTAAGATGAAGTAAAAACAATTTTTTTTTTTTTTTTTTAGGGAGACCAAGAAATTAAATTAGAAATAAGAGCTTATCTCAATAGATCCGTTTTCTAATTCCCATTCTTTAAATGACATCTAAAGATATTTCTAGGGCTCCTGTGTGGCTCAGTCAGTTAAGTGTCTGCAGACGCTTTCGTCCTGATCTCAGGGTCCTGAGATGGAGCCTCACATTAGGGCTCCCTGCTGAGCGGGAAGTCTGCTTCTGCCTCTGCCTCACCTCCTTCCTGCCCAGGCTCTCTCTCTCTCTCTCTCTCTCTCTCTCAAATAAATACATAAAATCTTTATGAAAAAAATATATTTCTAATGTTTCTTGATTTTTTCTTTTCTTTTGCGGCTATAATTATGTTATTCACTCATACTATCAAAACCAAATTAAAGCAGAAGTTATTACTCTAATCCTGAGTCAGAATGATATGCGATTAAGGCTTCCCATTCCTGCAACACAGACCACTTCCTTCACATTCTCTCAGGTTTTGGGGGCCAGCTGGATAGCCTGCTTCGAGATTCTTCAACCTCTACTATTTCCCGCCACACTCCAATGATCACAGAAAAATCAAGGGTCCTGTCTTTAGTTACTCCCATTGTCAGTGTTAGTCTACTGACTACCGCCAATGGAGTAATCAGTAATCAGTGCTAACACAGCCAATGGGAGTAATCAGCTAATCAGTAATCATCACCAGTAATCAGTAATCGTTAATCAGCTCACATGCTTCATTGAGACATTGATTGCTTTCTGACCACATTGCCTAGAGATCTGATAATGCGGTTTCCTTCTTTCAAATGAATGCAAGAGGGAAATCTTCCTTTTCTTTATTTTTGGAGAATAGAAAGCAATAAATATGAAATTCTGTTAGGTGAAATAACTTATTTTTAATTCAAAACTAATGAAAACATCAATCTCTGTTAGAAAATTTAACCATTATTAGATAACTCTTAAAGCTTAGGAGACAGAGAAGAACTTATGTTGAAGGGCCACTCTTAGCAGTGGACGCTGTTATTTTTGTTATTTTTTCGAAGAATTTTACCACTCGTGTAATTTCTTTTTGAAGGCCATAGGAAAGCAGACTGGAGAAGAATGCTTTTGGAAACGTCTTCCTTTGCTGTACAGCTTTCTCTGCAGCATACTTGCCCTTGCTGGACAGTATATTATCTTAAATAAGCCCTCTGATTTTTTGTGAACATTTATTTTTCCCTCTGTGGCCACGCAAACCGGTGCCTTCTGTGACAAGCGGAAATGAAATCATGATTATTAGTTTCCATAGTTGGGTGAGCTTGACCCTGAATCGTAAAGCCCATTCAAGACCGTGGTACATGCAAATGGTTAAACTCTAAAAATAGATCCCATAAATGATATCATTTCGTTAGACTCCAGACGTTTCATCTAAAATACATTTTCTGTCTTTTCCTTTTCACTCTTGCCGTCCCTTTTAACGATCCATCGGCCTACAGTGTCTTTACATCCAAAATGCAAAGCAGACAAATGGGCATCTCCGGCAAGAACATGACCAAAAGCACCAGCATCAGTGGAGACATGTGCTCGCTGGAGAAGACGGACGGCAGCCAGTCGGACACAGCGGTGGGGGCGTTGGGCACCGGCGGCAAAAAGCGGCGCTCTAGCATTGGGGCCAAAATGGTAGCTATTGTTGGCCTCTCCCGGAAAAGTCGCAGTGCTTCTCAGCTCAGCCAAACGGGTAGGCATTTTTATGTTACTTTTGACTTCGTATGTGAGTTGTCATTAAAGTACATATTCTTTTCTCCTGCTCGTTATCTTGCAGTCATTAGTGGAAGATCACACGTTCCAGAGAGATAGGGGGCCTTTGAAACCTGTTAACCTTCCTGAAAATAAAGCAATAACTTTGTTTTTCAGTGATGAATGAGCTTTCTTTGAAGCAAACCCTGGCCCCTGTTCTTGAGAGGCACAAAATGTCTTTCCTCCTCAGGGAGGAGTTGAGCTGTGGGAGCTGGATTACCAGTGGCTGGCCCTTTGCAAAGATGATCTGCTCTGTGAAATACTTGCTTTTCTTAGGTTCCTCAAGAGGGAACCAGCCAAATCAATTTTCATTCTCAGCAAGTTACCCTGATGAAGATGACACCTCATCTTTTGTGTGAATCATATAGATCTTTTATTGCTGATGACCTAACTTTTTTTTCAGGTTGTAAGGAGCATTTACCAGTAGTATCTATTTTCTTACTGCAGTACTTATTTCCCTGGGAAAACTTCAAGGCAGCAATATTCTCCAGCAGCAGGGATGGAGGAATTTTCTGCTGATAGTGAAGATATTCAGAGCTTTGCTACTTTAAAATTCAGTTTCTAAATCACATCTGCAAAAATAAATTAGATACAGCGCTCCTACTCCTGCTCAGAAAAGCCACAGCTAGCAATTAAGAAATTTGTGAGTCAAAGCAATGGCTTTTCAAATGGTTGTTGATAATTAAACATTAAATCCCTGGTATCTTGGAAATAATAACATATCTTCTACTTAACAAACAAACAAAAGCATGTAATAGGGTGTTTCTCTTACAGCAAATAAATTATAGGCAAATGGATAAAATCTCATTTGTGTTTGAATTACTAGGGTTCTTATACACAGAAATCAGGACAAAAATCTGCAATCCAAAAGAATTTAAGGATACATTAAGTTCCTGGACCCGGCTACTCTTGATTTTATATAACTATAATAGCATTCTGGAATCTGAGCCTTATATAATAATATCATATTGAAATAGTTATTTGATGGTTTTCCTTATATTGTGGTTGTAAGTCACTATGTTCAATGTGGCTATTGACAGGTATTTTTCACTTGGTGTTTTAAAATGTTATTTTTCATTTTAATGTACAAATAAAAATTTAATTTATGGACATAGAGAATATATTTCAATGATTTTTAAAATTGCTAATATTTATACATAATTAGTTACATTACATGATAGATGGTGGCCTTTTGAAATTGAAGTCTTTTTTATATATCTCTAGCAGTTAGAACTTCATTGCATTTTTTTCCCTTAAAACTTATAGATACCTATAACCTGAAAACTGTTCTAAAAATAAAGCCTATAAGTGAAAAAAAATACAGAACCTAACCTAAAACAGATATTCATAACTTTATATAAGTTAAAGAATACATGGTGTTAAACTAAATAATTGTTTCCACTGGTTCAGGGTTTTGGGATAAATATTGAGCACCTACTATGTGCCGAACACATGGAGAAAGATGGTATTTATCATCGTAAAAATAAATACCACTGTAACCAGAATGGGTTTTCAGACAAGACTGCTTACTTGCCTTCTAAAGAGTAGAATACTCAGCAAAATGGGATCTTTCTAAAAGATAGTGAAATTATTGCATATGATATCATCACAATCATATGTAAACAATAACTGTCAAAAGAGAAACCATTTATTTGAAGGTATGTTGTCCAGTACATATGCTGCTAAGTCATAGCTGTCTTCTGCCATGCTACTTGGTGGGCTGCTTTGCCTGTTAATTGGAAACTCACCTTTAATGTCACCATTTCTAAAGATTAGATGTGACTTGCTAGACATTATTACTCAGCAGAAAACACATGGAAATAACAAGGACACTTGGATTCCATTGCTAACTTTGAGTTATATGAGATAAACTACTATAACCTCTTTAAAAACCTACCTGACGTATCTGAGCCATAGAATGTTCATCTGACAAATCTAACAAGGATTTTTTAAAGATAATATTTTAAAATGCATAATAATATGCTTTGAAAAGTTAAAATCATTTTGTAGGTTTAAGCTATCAATAGTCAATTCAGCCTCACAGGGGCATCAAGAACTCTAGTTTAGACATGTTGACTTTGAGATGCCTGTCTAGACATGTAAGCAAGTTGTTACATGGTCAGTTGGAGTCCAGTTAGTATGAGTCCGGTTAGTATGAGTCCCAGAGCCTAGTAGGTCAAGACTAAGGATGTAATGTGGGAGTGATCACAGGTAGTATTTAAAGCCACAGCACAAGATACGATTACTTAAGGTAACTTTAGTCAAGAAGAAAACTAAAGGGTGAGCTCAGGGATATTCCAACATTGGAAAATCAGAAGACAATTCATCAAAGAAGGCTCAAGGAAGAGCAGCCATTAAAAAGAGAGAGAGAGAATGAGAAGAGAAGGAAAGAATATGGGATCTTGGTCACCAGATGAAGGAAATATTTTAAGAAAGATTATCAGTGTGTCAGGTGCTTCTGACAAGTAAGATGGAAGGTCAAGTAAGATGGAAGACGGAGAACTGACCATGGACTTGGCAAGATGGGGAGTTTGGTAAACCTTGACAAACCTTGCAGTGGTGGACAAGACCTTATTGGTGCAGGAGGGAAATGGGAGGTAAGGTAGAGTCAGTGAGAAGAATATCAAGAATAAAAATAAGAATAATACTTATTGAACACTTTTGTGTGCAGGCAAAGGAATTAGATACAGCGCTTCACATGTAAATCATTTAAACCTCACAATAATGTGCTTGAAGCAGGAAATAATTACTACTATCCTCATTTTACAGATGAGAAAACCAAAGTGAGCAGTGGGGAATTAACTGTCCCAAGTTTACTCAAGTAGTGAAGGTACACGTTGCGATTTGGATCCAGGCGCTATGGATTTGGGAGACTTCACTCTTACTCTAGTGTGGTCTAGACCAGCACTGTCCAGTAGAATTCTTGGCAATGTGGGCAATTTTCTGTACCTGTGCTACCCAATATGGTATGGTAGCAATAGCCTCACATAGCTACTGAGCATTTGAAATGTGCTACTATGATGGAGGAACTGATTTTCCTTTTTTTTTTTTTTGCAATTTTGATTTAATTAGCATCAATGTAAATAGGTGCATGTGACTAGTGACTATGGAGTTGGACAGGATAGATGGAAACAGCTCTTTCCAGGATTTTTTTTTTTAAGGATTTTATTTATTTATTTGACAGAGATCACAAGTAGACAGAGAGGCAGGCAGAGAGAGAGGAGAAAGCAGGCTCCCCGCTGAGCAGAGAGCCCGATGCAGGGCTCGATCCCAGGATGCTGGGATCACGACCTGAGCTGAAGGCAGAGGCTTTAACCCACTGAGCTACCCAGGTGCCCCTCTTTCCAGGGTTTTGATTAAAAAGGAAATATAGAAATAGGACTATAGCAGGGTGTTTGGGTGGCTCAGTTGGTTAAGCATCTGCTTTCAGCTCAGGTCATGGTCTCGGGGTCAGGGGATTGAGTCCTGCATCGAACTCCCTGCTCACAGGGAGCCTGCTTTCTCCCTCTCCCTCTGCGTCTCCCCCCGACTTGTGCTCTCCTGCTCTCTCTGTCTAATAAACACATAAAAATCTTAGGAAAAAAAAAAAGAAATAGGACTGTAGCTTGGGGGAAATGAAGTAAAAAAAGAGTTTTGCTCTTCTAATGACAGACGGGATCCTTGTGGGAATGACTGAGCAGGTTGAAGATGTTGGATTCAGAGCTTAAAGTGGAGATCAGTTGTTATGACCTGTGGTCACTCAGGAACCTATGAGTGATTTTCATCTTCTTTTCATCTTGTGATTTCTAAGCTGACACAGGACTTTATATTGACTCTAATGATAACACTTAGTAACTACCATCATTTATTTATTTCTCTGTTTTCTGGCTAGCCTGTTTTTTCATATGTTATGTGTCTTTCTCCATGTCTGGTATAGTTTCAGATGTAGTACTCTTCAATGAGAAGCTCATGTACTTTTTGGGATGCATGATTAAGTTCCCTGGGAAAAAGAAAAGAAACTGATAGAACTTATTTTTATTTTTTAACCTAAAAGATGTAGAAGAAATTAAGCATTGTTAATATTTAGGACATATTTACCCCCTTGTGTTCTTGGTTGGTCTGGTTGTCAGATGGTCAATGCCGTGTGCTTTTCTGGAGCCATTAGTTTAGTGAACCACTAGAAAGTGGCCAAGTGGCTTGAAAAGATCACTGCAGTAAAACTGTGGATTGAGTGTAATTCTAATATTGCAATGAGGACAAACAAGGTAGACCTGAAACTTCTTTTCCTATTTTAGCTTTTAATCAGCCACTGACAAAGTAGTTAGAGTGCAAATCATTATTAATGCAAATCATTATTCCTAATGATAAAGTAAGACTTTATATTCTCAGTAAGAATGTCTGAAGTGATGTACATTATAATTTTCCAAAGTATTGGTATGCCCACCAAACTCGCTTCTCCTTTCTCCTGAGCACTTCCTAGCCCGTACTCCCCAGCCTCTGTTTTCCAGCATCAGTTTTGTGATGGAGTTGTAGACAACGGCATACAAGCACATAAATAAATTTTAAAGAAATCTCAAATCAACGCTACAGGATATAGCATGTTAAGGATTCTCACAAAGAATATGCATTGAACCCTACGTGCAGGTCTGTTTCTCACTTTCGAAATAATGTTTTAGCAGTTACAATACTATCAGCCACAATTAATTAAAAGTATTGATAGTCATGCCACTATTTGTACTAAGTTCAAGTGGTTTAAATATAACAGATAAGGTAGACAGAATATTTTGCGTAAGTGAAAACTATTATAAACATATTATGGATTTTTAAAATTATGTTATGTTAGTCACCACATATTATGAATTGTAGTAAACCATTTCTATAGCAAACTGGGATCAGCAAGTAGCTAAGAACAATAGCTTTACTGGTAATGGAAATTAATTTAACATTTCTTAGATTTGGATTGAATTTTATAGTTTGTTCTAAAAAGAAGACTCTTATTTTTATTTCTGTAATTGTGATAAAATGTACAAAACATAAAATTTACTATCTTAACCATTTTCTTTCTTTTTTTTTTTTTAAGATTTTATTTATTTATTTGAGAGAGAAAGAGAGAGAGAGAGAGCATGAACGGGGGGAGGGTCAGAGGGAGAAGCAGACTCCCCAACAAGCAGGGAGCCTGATGTGGGACTCGATCCTGGGACTCCAGGATCATGACCTGAGTCAAAGGCAGTTGCTTAACGAACAAAGCCACCCAGGCACCCCTTCCTCAACCATTTCCAATTGGACAGTGCAGTGACAGTAACTACCGTCACATCCAGCTACAGAAAGCTTTTCATCTTGCATAGGGCATTGTATATCTTCTTTGGAGAAATGTCTATTCAAGTCTTTTGAAATCCATTTCCTAACTGGGCTATTTTGTGTTGTTGTTGTTGAGTTGAAAAATACTTTTTATAATAGAAACATATCAGCCTCTTTTTCAGATTTTTAAGGGTTACCTCTGTATGTATTGTTATTATTGCATATTTGTATTTTTCTGAATCCCATTAGGCCTATAAATTCCTTGAGGGGAGGAACTATAGCTCATTCATTTTCATATCTGTGGTACATATAGTTATAGTTGATGTCTGCTAAGTACTCAGGATTTGCTACAATGAATGAATGTACAACTCATCTTTGTTATAGACAAGGTAACTTAAAAATGTGTTCCTCAGGGGTGCCTCGGTGGCTCAGTGGGTTAAGCCACTGCCTTTGGCTCAGGTCATGATCTCAGGATCCTGGGATCAAGCCCCCCATTGGGCTCTCTGCTCAGCAGGGAGCCTGCTAACCACCCCCACCACCTGCTGCTCTGCTTTCTTGCAATCTCTCTCTCTCTCTGTGTCAAATAAATAAATAAAATCTTAAAAAAAAAAAAATGTGTTCCTCAGTATGTTAAACTGGCACAGTGAGATTTTAAATAAATGATCACATAAATATATGTCAGATATTTCTTAACATCTCATATTCTAGTGTTTTGTTTTTATTATTTATAGAAAGAAGAAATAGAACACTTGAAAGCGATTGTTAAGGAACTATCCATTTACATCTACAAAAGCAAGTTATCTTGCAGTATCCTTTACTAAAACTAGAGATTACACTCATAATCAAATTATTAAAAATTTACTAATGAATTCTTATGGTATTTTAATCATCACCCTACATTTATTCATCTCACAAAGTACATATTTTTTTTTTATCAACTACACTGTTTGCAAGGAAGGCATTCTGGTAGGTGCTATCAAAGGCAAAACTTGACAAAACATAGTCCTTACTCTCCTAGGTCTTATACTGGAGGATCTTAATATCTATTAGAAGAGGCACCTGGGTGGCTCAATGGGTTAAGCCTCTGCCTTTGGCTCAGGTCATGATCTCAGGGTCCTGGGATCCAGTCCCGCATCGAGCTCTCTGCTCAGCGGGGAGCCTGCTTCCCCCTCTTCTCTCTCTCTGCCTGCCTCTCTGCCAACTTGTGATCTCTCTCTCTCTGTCAAATAAATAAATAAAATCTGTAAAATACATATATCTATTAGAAGAAAGGAGTTTTAGGCTGGAGGAAATATAAAACAAGGTGGAACATGATAAAAACAAGCAAGAGAAACAAAAAATATCCTATAAGGAAGTGCAGCAGAGTGGAGAAAACAGATATGAGAGTTTTAGAGTTCTAATCCCACCTCTGCTATATGCACAAGATATCTAATGTCTCTAAACCTCCCTTTCCTTGGCTGTGAAAATAATGGACTCTGTCTTCCTATTTCATGAGCACCATGAAAGAACTTAAACAGTGCCCAGTAGATGTAAGTTCTTTATAAATGGCAGCGACTACTGTTAATATCATTACTAACATCAGTTTAGATGTTAATATTATTATATTGCTGTTAGTGTAGCCATGGAAATGACCACTTCCAACCCTGATGCAAAGGGAAGAGTTGATCTAAGCCTTAAATTATGTATAATGTTTAAACTGTGAGGATGATGATGACAGGAATGGACGTTTCAGACATGGGTGATAGTAGACCCAGAGATACGGAAATGTTGTTTACGTAGGAGCAGAGCAAGATCACCTCCGTAGTGGGAGGTGAGACTGGCAATGGAGGTTGGGGCCAGATAAGTAACTTAATGTCAGGCGAGAGAGTCAGAGACATAGAATTGGCAGTAGGACGCTACTGCAGGATTTGGAAATGGTCATGACAATCAGAGCTAGAAAGGTGTTGTCAGTAAGTAAGTCTAGAGATCAATAGTAGGAGACAAATTCAGTAAGACAGTTTAGAACAGAGAGGATGAGGGGCTGATCAGTGATGTATTATGTTCTATTGCTGCCATAACAAGTTACAACAAACTTAACAACTTCGTGCAGCTTTACCATTCTGTCAGAAATTTGGGTGATCTTGGCTAGTTTTTCTTCTCTGTTTCTCACAAGACCAAAACCAAAGTGTCATCAAGGCTGGGCATTTATCTAAAGGCTGAAGGGAAGACTCCATTTCCAAGTTCATTCAGGTTTCAATACTTGACCTTCGTAGGACTGAAGTCCCTTCTTTGACACATGACCCCTGTCATCCTCCAGCAAACAGTAGCATGTGAATATTTCTTGTGTTTCTCATCTCTCCAAGTAAACATTTTGCTGTGTTTCCTCCCCTCTCCAGCTAGAGAAAGGTCTCTGCTTTTAACAGCTCATATCATTATGTTGGGCCCACTCAGATGATCCAGAATAAATATCCCTGTTTTAAGGTCCTTAACTTTACATCTTACATTCACAAGGTACCTTAACCTAACCTTACATCTGCAAATGTACCTTTTGCCATGTAACATAACATATTTTGAGATACCAGAAAATAGTGTATGGACATCTTTGGGGGGGACCATTATGCCTACCACAAATGATAATCGTAGAAGGAGATGGAAAGGATGGGGAGATTCAGGAAATATTGTAGATATGTTTTATAAAAATTATCATGGACATCCATCCTATTATATACTTCCTGGGAGTAAAGTAAAATAGACATAAATGTTAATCTTCACAGTTTACACTATCAGACCAGAATGCATATCAGTTATAAGAATATAAACTTTTTAAAATATAAAATTCAGAAAATAATTTACCATTACTAAAGACATCATTAACATTAGCATGAATTTGTTCATTTTAATTTTCACAACCTTAGATATTTGCATCATCATTCCCATTTTACATATCAGAAAACTGAGACTCAGAAGTTTCATAGTAGATGAATCCACTCCAAAGATGGTACTCTCTATGTGACATCACTATTGCTAAAAGTACGTCTTTATAAATTAGTTCTTTTCATATCATTAGGGGGAAAAAAACTTTCCCTTCAAAATAAAAATTCTCAGGGAACTCCTTTTAATTTACCATAGGTTTTACTTAATTTAATTGGACATAATTTTAAGATATGACTAGCCAAAGGCATTGTACAGTCTAGTAATCAGTAAAGGCTTAGTAAATCTAAATAACGAAACCATTAAGAGTTTAATGGTAAGCTGAGAAGTACATACTAAGGAAAAGAAGTCTTTTAGTTTCATTAAAAGTAAATGTTTTAAGATTTTTGAGCGTGAGAGTAGAAACATACATTCTGCAAATGTATGGGGCTAGTAGGGTTTTTTTTTTTTTTTTCAAGCAAGTCCCATTCCTTTTACCTACTAGGAAAATTTACAGAGGCAGTTGCAGGTATTTGTCGGAAATTTAATAGAGCCCTAGGTAAACAGTGTAAGATTCTACTAGGAGTAACATCAGCTCATTTTTCCAACTTAGAAAAAAAAAAAAAAAACGTAGACGTGTTGGCTCATTGTCCCCTTGGGCTTTGAAAGCTATTTTGTATTGCAGACTTTGTGGAATGAAAAAACAGTGAGGCAGAATCCATCTTTCTTCTCCGATGCTGCTCTAGATGGAAAAATCCTTTTTATTAAAAGATTTTTTTCAAAATTGACACTCTTACCCACTAGTTAGAACATGTTACTATTATATTTTTATTCAGTAAATATTTATTGAATTTCTACTCCATGGCGTGTAGTAAATAGGATCCTCTTTGTAGGATATTTATGCTCCAGTGGTAGAGACAGACCTTAAAAAAAAAACATAAAATAATAATTAGTCAAAATTCCAAAGCTGGCCTTGATGGAAAAGTACCAAGTGGCGTGAAAGTATATCACAGTAGATAACTAAACTAGTCTGCTTCATCTTTCTGCCCATTCCAGCTCTTACCAAATATTTCCCACACCATAGAGTTTCAACAAATGGTGGTCGAATGGCATAAAATGTTGCACGTTATTAGTAGAAAATGTCACACTGCCCTTCTGTCTTTGTGTTCGGTTTGTTCGGCAATCTCTGCATTTTGTGAGTATGGGCCACAAATCTCCCAAAGGGGGTCAGTGTATGTGTGTTTGTGTTTTCTGTTAAAAACAATTGAAAGCCAAATGGCCTTTGGAAAAGAGATTTAAAAACCATGTATATAGGTTCTGAATTTATATACTATAAATGCCACGGGGGACAGAAACAATAGATTCTAGTATAATTTAGAAGTGTGCTTGATGTTGAAATAGTGGAAAAACAGATCTGGTATGCTCTTAGGCAAAAAAGTTTTGCATTCACAGAAAAATGTAATTTCTTTGATTTTGCTTTTTTCCGGATATCTGAGGATTCATTGCTTTTTACTGGAAGCTTCATAATCGCTTAGGAAAATCAGAGTGGGCAAGAGCTGAGAAGTCTGAGATGAGGTGGGGACCTATTCTGAGGAGGAGGTTGATGGTAAGGCAGCATGAAATGCAGAGAAAGGTGGAAAGACAAAGAAATAATCGTAGAAAACCACAGAGAACCCCAGGAGGCTGTTCTCATAACAGACATTTCTGTAACACCTTCCAACGAAAACCTTCTTTCCAAAGGAAAGATTTTGCAAACTGACTTATTCCTCTTTTTAATCCTTTCAATCATATATGGTATTCCTTGGATGTGGCCAGAGGTGGGAAGTCAGTGGCCACCAGCCTCCAACCTCTTCTCACATGCCTTCCAGTCCCATTGATATTTGAAATACCTCAATTGCTTGTCCCCTTTTGTTTTCTTCCTCCTTCTGCCAGCAGTCATTTTATACTGGAATTAGAGATATCTATGTCAAAGGGAAGATGGATGACCAAAGGTTTCTGACTTGCTCTCAGCCAGACTGAGTTTTTCTTCATCTCACCAGTCAGTTGTGAAATTTTCTTAATGGAAATGACAGTTGGGTCGAGTTCTGACTTGGTTGAAATAGATTTCTTAAAAAAAAAAGGGGGGGGGGGCGCCTGGGTGGCTCAGTGGGTTAAGCCGCTGCCTTCGGCTCAGGTCATGATCTCAGGCTCCTGGGATCGAGTCCCGCATCGGGCTCTCTGCTCAGCGGGGAGCCTGCTTCCCTCTCTCTCTCTCTGCCTGCCTCTCCGTCTACTTGTGATTTCTCTCTGTCAAATAAATAAATAAAATCTTTAAAAAAAAAAATACAGACTACTTAAGAATCTATGTTCATTTGGCTTAGTTGGCAAGTTTTCTCCCCCAGATTAGGACAATAAGAATAGTTTTAGGGGCTCCTGGGTGGCTCAGTGGGTTAAGCATTTGACTCCTGCAGCTCAGGTCATGATCTCAGGGTCGTGAGATGGAGCCTTTCAGTAGGTTCCACTCTCTGCGAGAAGTCTGCTGGAGATTCTTTTCCTTTCCCTTTACTCCTCCCTCAGCTTTTGCACGCCCCCCCAAATAAATAAATAAATCTTTAAAAAATAGTTTTACACAAATGAAAATACCTGTGTTTCGCAAACAAAATGGTAGATGAAATTAACAATAAGAAACATGGCATACTGTATAACTAAATACATACTACTCTATGATTGAAAGTCTATTTCTTATTTCTAACCAAAATGGAAGACTAAAATTTTTTGCTTCCTCAAGGAAGTATAATAATTCTGTTTTCCAAATCATACAGCACTATGGACAGTTCTAAAAATATACAGGGTCCTCTTTTGAGTTGTGTTCTAGAATTTAATACTACTTACAGTCAGATCTTTTTTGTTTTATATTTTATAGTGTTGAAGACCAAGTGGTTCACATTCTTTGTATATTCAAATAATCTTTCATATATTTATATATGAATCCTCTTTTCTGAGTTGTACAATCTCAGCTTCAATAAAATTTCCTTACAGATTTTGCATATTGAATTATTCCTCTTTTTAATCCTTTCAATCATATATAGTATTCCTTGGATGTGTATTTATTTTACATTTATCTTAATGTGTAGAAATTTATACTGGAAAAAATATAAGGATGTCATATAAAGATACCTATTTTTTGCTGACCTTTTAAAACATGGAATATTATGTGTATCAGTAAAATCTTATCTGTCTTTCCTTCATTTTGAATAAGAAAACTAGGTAAGGAGAGCCTAGGAGGCTCTGTTAGTTAAATGGCTGACTCTTGATTTCTGATCAGGTCATGAACTCAGGGTCCTGGTGTCGAGTCCTGCTATCAGAGGGGGAGTTGGCTTGAGAATTGTCTCTCTCCCTCTCCTTTTGCCTCTCCCCTGCTTGAGCTCTCACTCTTTAAAATAAATAAATAAATCTTTTTTAAAAAAGAGAGAACTAGGTAAGGCCAGTTAGTTTTAATCTGCCTTATCTTCTTGGTCTTTTGGTTGCTCATTCTTCATGTGTTTTTGGTGCGATTTGCTTTTTGTTCTTAAAATAGTACCCATTGAGTCTCGGTCTATTTCCAATAAAACATTTTAATATAATACGATAATACGATCAGTTAAAATTCCATTGTACTTAAATATTGCTTAAAAATTTAAATAGACTATCAGACTAGCACTGAACAATTTTTAAAAAATTATAAATTTAAGATACTCACTCAGTATGGTTAACTGTGCTTCCAATAAAGAAAATGTGTTGGGCAGGCACTATGGACTTATGGACTATTGAAAAATTATGCAAATCATAGACCCAGTCTCAAAAGCTGATGATCTATTAGAGCAGATATGTTAGATAACATATCAGAAGTACACAGTGCTGCAAGATTTCTGAAAGTTCCTTCTGGTGGGAATGGCATTTTGGAATGGTTTCTTGGGAGATTTGTGATTCAATTTGAATCACAATTTGAAGACTTAGTAGTATTTCAGTGAACTCAAAGAGGCATCCATGTCAAGCATAGGAAACTTTAGTACTATAGGATGAGTTCAAGAAAACAAAGTATGAGTAAAAGAAAGATCAAAGATCCAATTTGAGTAAAGAATTGGTTTCCAAAACTTGTTTCTAAGCAATTTGGGACCCTTTTCATATTTGGAAGAGTCAGACAATACAATCTGTAAGTATATTTGGGGGGAGTATGGCATGTAGAAGAAACTGAGCTATGTCCTTGTGCCTGAAGCATAGAGAAGAACAGATAGACTTGAGATGTAAAGCTAGAGAGTTGGCCTGAGGACAAATCATGGCATCTCAAAAGTTATGTCTAGGAAATTGGATTTTATCCTAAGATTATTGACAGTGGTGCCAAAAGGAGAAAGATTAGAGGCAGGAAGAATCTGCAGAGCTTTGTGGTGATCTTTCAAAAGGGAGAAGTAGTGGTCTGGACCACCAGTTAGTAATGGGGAGGGATAAATGAGGGTGAATCTGATTGGACTAGATGGTTGGTAGGAGGGGAAGGGGAGAGACGAATCAAAGTGAATTTCTGAAAGCCTGGCTTGAGCAACTAAGTGGATAAGTGTTTTGTTATTTACAGAGATAGGGAGAGGAGCAATGAGAAGCACAGGGTTACTTTGATGAACACAAATATGTGTTAGTACTTCCTATGTGCCAGGTACTATGACAAGTGGTTTATATGTGTTATCTTTAGTGCATTATCTACTAATCATTTTCAGTGCATTGCCTAATTTAATTCTTATTAAATACTAGCTTTTAAGATGTGAAGAAGACAAGATCATCAGGGCTTCAGGAGGACATAATTGGTAGAAGTTGGAGGTACCAACCAGGGAAGCAAAGGGAAAAAAAACTCTAGTTTAAGGACTGGAAAACCATAGACCACAGACAAAATGCAGCGGGCTGCTATTTTTTTTTTTTGATAAATATATTTTTTATTTGATAAAATTTTATTGGAACACACCCAAATTCATTTGTTTATGTTTTGTCTGTGGTTACTTTCATGCTATAGTGGCTCAGCTGAGAGGTTGCCAGAGAAAACCTTATGACCCACAAAGCCTAATATATTCACCATCTGGCCCTTTACACACAAACTTTGCCAAGCCCTACTCAAGCTTGATTCAGGTGGGGATCCAAACATGATTTTACCCTCCAAGATAAGAAAAATCTTTTTGTTTGGACGTAAAGGAGAGAAGTGATTGAATATATGAGAGAGGAAATGAGTAAGTGTAAAAATAGGAACCCAAATGTTTTATAGGATAATTTCTAGATATCAAAAGATTAAATGTCACTTAGTCCAGCCCGCCTTTTACCTCATGCTTAATTTTCCGTTCTTTCTAAACTCCAAAAGGAGCTCTCAAATCTAGCTAAGCGGATCCCATCAAGATTAGCTAGTCAGGAAGTTTTGCTCCACTGTTGTGAGAGACTGGGATTTTCTATCAAAATAGCCTTGAAATTTTATCAGTGTCCATCTGTTGGCTACCAAGCACGTTGATTGTGCTCTGTATAAAATGACAGCTGTCCTGTTGACCACCTCTGCTTTGGGTTGCCTGAACAATGCTTGCTGTCACTTTTGGTTTTCTTGTTTTATTTTTGATTAATATGACATAACCATTTAAGTTTGTAAAACAAGTGTAACAAACTTAATATTTATACATTAAAAGAAAAATTATTTGCAGTCAATGTTCATGATCATTTGTCCACTTTATCTACAATGCTGTTGGAAGACCTGTTCCTTACCCTGTAGCCGGGGTTTTGGTTTGTCTTTGAGATTTTAGCAGTCTTTGAGAAAAATGACATGGTCCCACTGGTTAGGCCATGCTTCTTCTAGATATGTACATTTTGGACAGTGCTGTTCTTTGTGGATAATTTTAAGTTAATGTTGAATGCTTCTGTTTATTTTAATGAATAGCAGGTTATATTAGTAAAGTAATATTTGAGTTTTTTTTATTGTGGTTTAGTCACAAGAGTTTCTATAATGTTATGAAACAAAAGAAAAAAGTACAAACTATTGCTTTCTTAAGATCTTTACTACTGTAGCTTTTCTGATTTTTTAAACTGAATCCAATTCTAGGACTTGGAGTCTCATGGTCTAGAAACATCGGGTAACATCAAAAGAATATGTTGTACACCTGAAACTAATATAACACCATTCCTTTTTTCTAAACTTTTTAGCTATGGCTAAAATATTCCTTTTTTTAAAAAATGTTTTTAATTTTAATTGCAGTATAGTTACCATCCAGTGTTATATTAGTTTCAGGTGTGCAACATGTTCTAAGCCCAGGCTCTTGGATTAGTGGATAATAGGTTTCCTTGAAATCCTTTTGTGGGGAGGAAGGTTAAGTGGCAAGTTAAGAGTTTCTGGGCTTAGAAAGTCACACATGGCTAAAATGATATATATTTTCTTGATATCTTTTTATTTACTGTCATAATCATTGAGGAGAAAGTGCTTTTTTTTCCTTCAGCCAAGTGAAATAGACAAGAGTTGCAACAAGAGAGTAATGGACATTTCCCAGAGGGCCAACCATTTTATTAACTGCGCAATCCCCATATTTGCTCTTTGAAGAAGGGATGTGATCCCTACTCTTCATTTATTTCATAGGGAAACTGAAGGAAATAATAGAAAGAAGGGTGATGGGGGAAGAAGAAGGAGAGAAGACAAATGCTTTGAGCAAGTCCTACTCAGAGTTGCGAAGCTGGGGAATCGCCTCCAGTCGCCTCCCCTTTGTGTTCCCTTCCGTTCTATTGCTGATCCTCCGGGAGTATTTTCAGGCTCTTTCTCCCTTTTCTGTTCTTAGGAAATAATTATTTAACTCATTCCTAGTAAGATAAAGAATCGTTGGAAATGCTTAAACCCTCAACAAGTATTTGTATCTTCGGAACTGGAAAGTTTTAGACCTCAGGGGTGAAGCTGTCAAGGTGGGATTTTAGGGATCGGTAAGTACAGAGCAACGTTGGGAGAGGCAGAGGGTCTTCTTCTCTCTCCAGTATCATTCCCATAAGGGAACTCTTTAATCTCCTTTCCATACCCAAGGGCACTTTTCGAGGGCTGCCATTTTTGTTAAGCTAAAAGATGCGTTGTTGGTTAAGATATCATTGTTTTAACATAATGACATAACTTTTTAAGTTATAGAACAAACACAGAGACTTCTGTCTTCACATTATTGGAAATTGATTCCCCCCCCCCAAAAAAAATACAGAGAAACCTGTTTTCCATGAAAGATGGTTTTGAAGAGCAGAAATACTAGGAGAAAGAACCAGAAGAGAAAAGTGCACCATCAGTCGTCATATAAAGCGCTCATAGCAAGGAGAATTCTTACTGGAATGCTTGAAGGAATACCAGCATTGGAAGCATACTGAGCAGTCTCAGTAATCTCTAGAGGTCTGTGGCGTGACTTCTAAAGGTGGCCAGTCACTGGTGGCTGTTCTCTTCTTTCCCCCAAAGAGCAAAGGAACCAAGCCAAGCTGTGCACTCCTCTTTATTCCAGAAGAGGCATAAAATCTGGAGCTATGTTCCAAAACCAGCCCAGCTTCTCAGGACAGCAAATTGGTTCTCTCTCTGTGTCTCTTTGTGTTGCTCTTTGTCTGTTACTGTTCAAGCTACAGTTCCATCTGAGGCAGGAATTATACGAATCTTGAGAGTTCTTGGCCCCATTGGTTCATATCTGCTAGTCTAACTTGCCTACATCTATGCTATCTTGAATTGGCCCCTGGCAACATGTATGCCCTTATTTTTGGCTTCTTGGCTGGTAGTGATTCGTGGCCTTGACTCTTACTTTCAGCTCTCCAACTCTGGCTTCTTTTCCTGGCTTCCGTTCTAAACCATCCAGAAAACTAAAGTTATGGGTAGATTCCCTAAATGTTTCTTCTCCAGGTGTAGTAGCACACTGAATCAAGAACAATGGAGAAAACTTCCCTGATTGTAATATAACCTTGACCACCTATCACCACCAGTACTACCACCAGCACCATCATCGTTCTTGTCAGTTTCTTTCTCTGTCATTAGGCCCAGTCTGGCTTTAGATCATAGTGGGCAGGGTTCTTCTCTTAGGCTTTAATCCTGGTGCTTGAAGCTATTGTTTTACTTATTCTCTCTTCCTTGTCGTGAAATTATAGACCCTGTTTTCATGGAAACAGTATCTCCATAGCTCTAGAGAGACAAGCCTTTCCATAATAAAAAAGAAAACAGACAGACATTATATAATTGTTTTCTTTTTAAAGAAAAAGATTAAATAGAAATAATTGAATGACCATCATATTACTTCCCCCCAAGCTTTCTCAGTATTTCTGTACTATGTGGAGGTTATGTATACCTTTCAATTTATACCTGAAGAGGACAGATAGTACATGGTTATGCATTGCTCTCATTTTATCATTAGCAACCTTTAAAATATTTGCTTACTAAAAGCAGCATGTTTGACATATGTTAGAAATGTGATGAATTCAAAAAGTGAAACTATACTGAACTATGGAAGGCCAATATACACATACGCGTGGAACAGTTCTATTAAGTGACTCAACTATAATGTATTTAAATATAATTTACTATAATTATGATTAATAATATACTATAATTTACATTTGGTTAATAATATACTATCATTGGCATTTAAAGGAGGTAACATTTTTGAAAACTTGAATTACTTGTCTCATTAAAAGAATAAGACAGGTATAAGATCATTTCATGAATGTGAAATCAAAGCAAAAAATATAAGGTGACTTTCTTGAAGTCTCATAGTAATATTAATAATGAACAAAGGTACAGTTTAATTCATTGCTTAATTAATGTGATTGTGCTGCCTTTGTACTAGGAAGTTTCTTTTTATTTATTTATTTTTTCATTTATTTTTTAAAGATTTTATTTTTAAGTAATCTAAACCCAATATGAGGCTTAAATTTATAAACCCTGAGATCAAGAGTTGCATGCTTCACTAACTGACCCAGCCAAGAGCCCCAGAAATTTTCTTTTTGAATTTATAGCTATATTCTATATAGTAGCTGTTTTCATAGAGAATACATGAGGATATAAATGTTATATACCTTATATATAACATTTTTACTTTTTTCAGAACGAAGTGGACTCCTTGCTTAGTAAAATCTCACAAACATATGCTTAATAATTTCTAGCTTTTATATGTCAGTCCAGAGGAAATGCTACTGGAAATTTTCCTAAAACAAGTGATTATAAAAGTAAAATAAATGCATGCGCTTGAAGGCAGTCTCTTCAAATTGACCACACAGGCCAAGAAGGGAGAATCACACATTGTGCGCGTAGATATAAAGTAGTAACAGACCAAGGCAAAGTGGCATTTAGTAATAATGTCTCCATAATGCACTTCTTTTGGGGCCTCACTTTCTTGGTTCTAGGCTTAAAGGAAGATATCGAAGCCATAGGTAGGAGTTCTAATGACAGACATAAGGTAGTAACAGACTGCAGCAAGTGGTACTAGTGTCTCCATGTGCATTTTTTTTTAAAGATTTTATTTATTTATTTGAAGACAGAGATCACAAGTAGGCAGAGAGGCAGCCAGAGAGAGAGAGAGAGGAGGAAGCAGGCTCCCTGCTAAGCAGAGAGCCCAGTGTGAGGCTCGATCCCAGCACCCTGAGATCATGACCTGAGCCGAAGGCAGAGTCTTTAACCCACTGAGCCACCCAGGTGCCCCTCCATAATTCATTTCTACTTGGAACTCATTATTCATCTTCAAGATGTTATCAGCTAAAGTTTCATTTCTTTTTTTGAAGTATGGTTGACACACAATGTTACATGAGTTTCAGGAGTACAACGTAGTGACTCAACATCGCTATGTCACACTATGCTCACCACAAGTCTAACTACCCTCTGTCCTCATTCAGTGCTATTACAATACCATGGACTAAATTCTCTAGGCTGTACCTTTCATCCTGTGGCTTACTTATTCCATAACTGAAAGCCTGTACCTCCCGTTCCCCATTATTCATTGCCCCTCCCCCCAACTGTTATCCTCTCTGGCAACCACCAGTTTGTTCTTTGTATTGATAAGTCTGTTTCTGCTTTTTGTTCATTTTGTTTTTTAGATTCCATATATAATTGAAGTCATATGGTATTTGCCTTTCTTTGTCTGCCTGTTTCACTTAGCATAATACCCTCTAGGCTCATTCATGTTGTTGCAAATGAGAAGATCTCATTCTTTTTTTATGGCTGAATAATATTCTATTGCATATACATACAACATCATTTTTTATCCACTCATCTGTCAATGGACACTGAGCTTTGCTTCCATATCTTGACTATTGTAAATAATATTACAGTAAACACAGGGTAACGTATATCTTTTCAAATTAGTGTTTTTATTTTCTTTGGGCAAATATCCAGTAGTGGAACTACTGGATTATACAGGAGATCTATTTTTAATTTTTTGAGGAAACTCCATACTGGTTTTCATGGTGGCTGTACTCATTCTCAATCCCACCAATAGTGCGTGAGGCTTCCTTTTTTTCTTCCTTCTCCACATCCTCATCCACATTTGTCAATTCTTGTCTTTTCTATAATAGCCATTCGACAGATGTGAGATGATAACTCATTATAGTTTTGATTTTCATTTCCCTGAAGATGGGTGATGTTGAACATCTTTTTGTGTGTCTGTTGGCCATCTGTATGTCTCCTTTGGAAAAGTGTTTATTCAGGTTCTCTACCCATTTTTAATTGGATTATTTGGGTTTTGTTGCTGTTGAGTTGTATAAATTCCTTATGTATTTTGGATATTGACCCCTTATTGGATATATCATTTGCAAACATCTTCTCCCATTTAGTTGGTTGCCTTTTTTGTTTTATTGATGGTTTCCTCTGCTGTGCAGAAGTTTTTTATTTTGATGGAGTACCAGTAGTTTATAACGGATTTTGTTTCCCTTGCCTTAGGAGACATATCTAGGAAAATGTCGCTACAGCTGATGTCAGAGGGATTATTGTCTGTGTTTTCTTCTAGAATTCTTTTTTCTTGGTAAAATCTAAAGTTAAAATTGCATCAAACTGTGGACTAATTTGGGGAGAATTGGCTTCTTTATAATATTGACTCTTCCTATCCAGATTCCTAGTAGGTCCCCCCATTTAGGCCTTCTTTTCTGTGCTTCAGTTATGTTTTGTAATTTTCATCCTATATCTTTTAGACATCATTTGTTAATTTTATTCCTAGGTATTTTGGAACCTATATTACTATAGTAAGTACCATCTTTTTTTGAATTACATTTTCTAAGTGGTTATTTTTGGTACTTATTTACTAAAATTATTAATTTAAATTGTGTTTTAAATATTCTGTCAGTCCACCTTATTAAACTCTGATTGGTACTAATTTTTTTCTCATTAATTACACTAGTTTTCCCTTTAGTTTTTCTAGATACCTCCCTAGATCTTCTGAAAATAGTGCTTTACGCTCTCCTTCTATGTGTACTTTCAAGGCGCATCCGTTGAGATTTATCACAGATTAATTGGAGCAGTGGCTTGAGATATGTTCAGAAATGTTATTACATTTGTTCCTTGCTGTTCTAGAAAATGGCTCACCACAAACTCTGCTTTTTCAAAAACGGAGGGAGAAGAAGCAATATTTTTCTACTTGCTAACTCCAAGTCGTATATAAGTCATGTTGTCAAATAAGAAAGCAAAATTAAGTTTTCATTCGTACTGTTTCCTCTGTAGTTCTTTGAAGCATAAACTTTCATCTATGAGTCAGTGCTTTTTAAGGTCCCTGCACTATTTAATGTATCAATATGACATTGGGGCCGTTGCCAATCGAAGATCTATCTCTAGCTACCAATATTTTCAAAAGCATGCAAAAGTACATTTTAAGAATGAATTAACAGAGTGACAGGAACAAGGGCAAAAATAATCAGAAGCAATATTAGTAAGAGCTTCTAGGACTCTGGCATTCCCACTTTGCTTCTGTACAAGTGTCCCTGGTTAAAAATGGACAATATCAGACACCATGAAGATAGGAAATTGTTTCACCAAAAGGAGCATTTCCCAAAGTGCATCCCACAGAGCAATAGACCTTTGGATGTTAACAGATGTTAAGCAGAAAAACAGGATTTCATAGTCAGATAAGTAAAGAAAATGTGGGCTAAACAGTTTTTTGTTTTAATGTCGGAGTAGAGTTGACACACAATGTTACATTAGTTACAGGTGCACGATGTCGTGAGTCAGCATCTCTCTGTTACGCTGCTCTCATCCCAAGTGTAGTTTCCCTCTGACACCATACAGTGTCAAGAAAATATCCTTGACTGTGTGGGGTTTTTTGGTAATTGCAGGGCTTCACAAAGTTCTTTGTTATGTTTATGTGCTTTGTGACTTTTCAAACAAAAAACAGAATGTGTAACTTCCCTCCAGTTCACTTTGACCCAGTGATAACCCTTTGTCTGTGAAGCGTATCTCGAAATCAGTATTCCTTGGACTACTTTAGAAAACAGCTAAACATCCTCACACTTAAATGGCAGCATCTGTTTTTAAGAAAACAGGGTTAGAAGAAATAGACAAAAAAATTTTCTCTATTTGGTTGCATCTCTCTAGTTGCATTTCTCATTAAATGGGTGACAAAGGACTGATGTGGCCTTCTTAGCCATGTTATGTATCCCTGCTCCATTCGGTCACTGAATCATGAAGACACACTGTAGAACTGGGTCGCTGGTGAGTTAAGAGTTGTGGTAGGAAGAAGGAAGATGCAGTGATGGAGAAAAGGAGTCAGGTGGGATAAAGGTGCAGTGATCTAGCCCAAGACAAGTTGGTTTAATCTAACCTGTGGCATAAATGGGGCTTGGAGATTTCGAACACATTGTGATGGTAAAACATAGTATGCTGTGGTTATTTTCAAATGTCCCAGATGTTGTTTATCTAGAACCTTCGGGTTAACTCAAAGGACACAGAGGAAGATTTATGCCACAGAAAATGAAGGCTGCTGCTACCAAAGACAGCAGTTGAGAACATTTTACAAAAAGGACCACTGATGTAAAAAATAAAATTATTAATACACATATGAGGGGTAAACAATATTGGGAAAGAGTCAAATAGGGCTCTGAGATTTAGTTTAGACAAGACTAGCCAAAAGAAATGTAAGCCACATCTATAAATTTAAATTCTCCAGCAACCCTATTTAGACAGTAAAAAGAAATAGGTGAAATTAGTTGTAGTAATATATTTTATTTAATCTGCTCTATTCAAAATATTGTTTCCATTTAAACAATAAAAATTATTAATGACATACTTTATATTCAGTTTTGAATGCTGGTGTGCATTTTATATTTGTAGTGCATTTCGATTCATGGCCACATATTAAGTGCTCAGCACGTTGTGGCTTGTGTTTGCCATGGGGACAGCATAGCTTCAGTCCCTGCCACTCTGCAGATCGACAACCTCTTGAGCCTTGGTGTCCTTTTCTCTACATGAAGGTAACATCCATTTCAATGGGCTACTCTAGGGTTCAAAATATCAAATGTATGTGAAGGTACTTTGTAAATTATTTACAAATAATGATGAGTTTTTACTTGCAAGTCATAGAATGGTTGCAGCTGTTCTAAAGATGCAGCTGGAAGTCCATTTTTCCTTAAGCCTCAGAAAAAATGAAATAAATGACTCCTTAGCAAAGAATCCATGAAAAGATAGAAGTAACTACAATTTTTACCCTATATTGAAAGCTGTTTTGCTGTTCTACTTTCTGTTCTGTCTGATGAAGTACAACTAAACAAGATAAACGCTTTCACATACTACCTTCCCAAAGAATTAAATTATCAAAATGATTGTTTTCGTGGAAGAGTTGATACATTTTTTTTGTCTAATTATTTATTTCTGTACCAGTTATGATTTTGGCTGCCAAGCAATTCAAACTTAAGTTTGAAATTCAACTGGAACAATTTAGTTGGACTTCAAGTTGTATATGTCTACTCATTTACATTTTATTATTTTTCATTCTTTTTTTCTGCTTTATTTCACCATTTTCCATTTATTCTTCTTTTATAAACTCATATTTTGTAAAACCATTCATATAAATAAAACAAAAAAAATGAGAAAAAATAAAACCGAAGGTTGAGCTATTTTACAGATTTTTAAGATTAATAAGATTGACATTCAAGTTAGAAAATTCTGAAATATCATTCACACCAGAAGGCAGAAGTTCCAGATACCATGAAAAAATGAACATTATTTTGCAAATAACCTCTGACTTTATTTAAGGAAAAAAAAGATTAGTTATCAAAGAATATGGAACTGATATTGTTAGAAAATGCTGCATTATTCCTTTAACCAAATTGAATTCTGAACAGCTCATGAGAATATAAAAGAGTATGATTTTGCTTGTGAGATCCATAATTTTTACCACAACTAACTTTTGAGGTATAATAGAATTAAATTTGTGGTCTATATTTGATAGTCTCATTAATTATATGTATTTTTACCATTAGAGGACTATTGGGGAAAACAGTAAGCAGATACAGATATAAAAGAATAGATATTTTGAAAAGTCTAGACTAGCGTTAAAAATTGTGAAATCAATATACTTTTGGTAAAACTTCCTATAACATTCAATACAGTCTTACATGATGGAAATCTACAAGGAGAAAACGGTTTCTTTAATTGGCACTGAAGTACCTTTTCTTTTTCTTTTTTTTTTTTTTTGGTATGGACATGATCTATAAAGATTATGAAAATTTGGGAAATTTCTAAAAAAAAAAAAAAAGGAAGTCATGTGCTATCTATGTCATAACTTGTATCCTACCTCAATTATGTAGAAAAGCTATATGATGTAGTTTTTTTTTTTTTTAAACAGCTCATCTCTACACAAGAGACAGTGTACAATACTATGACATGAAGCTTAGGCACAGAGTTCCTGGTGCCCTGTGTTCTCTCAAGGACATCATGTCTACATTCACCTTAGATTGCTCATACTGCGTTGTTATATGCTTCTCAAGTTCAAAGACTTTATCTTCTCCATAAACTATTATGCTTAAAACATCTACATTCAACCTCACATTAATTACTTTTTGTGTAATTTGAGTTACTAGTCACCCAGCTCCATTAAAAACGACTAGAGAGAAAGTGCCATTTATTATAATTCTTTTACCTACTTCATTATATCGAAAACAGTATATTTATTGCATTGTGTGAAAGATATTTCTTGGTTGATGTAAATACTCTGATAGTATCTGGACAAAAGCTCTCTCTGGCTAAATTCCTCAGTCTCTATGATTTCTCTTTCAATATCTGGGTGTGGAACTGTTTTCAAACAGATAAATGAAATATTTAGTGGTTATGAACAGTTGCTATTAAATGACTTTTTATTATACTTTGGTTATTTCTAAAAGATTGAGTAAAATAATTAAGATAACATGATGTACTTCCTAGAAATCCCAGGAAATAAGAGATTGATTCATGGAAATAAGGAAGAACAAGTCAATTGAGACTCATCTACCCCTTTTAAAAAGTACTATGTTTAGGCAACCTTTTGGTATATATGTACATACATACACCTCATGGTAAAAAGTCAGATTCTAGTAAAACTTTAAAAGAAAAAAGGAAAAAACCCAGCAACGTCGTGATCCATGGAATAGTTTTTTGTTTTACTTCTATTATTTGGGGTATACTAGTAGTACTAGCTAGCATCTGTTCTGACTGGTGGATTGTAAAATATTTTCAGTGTTAACCCTGGTTTGTGTGAAGCATAATTGCCTTCATTATATATTTTTATGCATATGAATAAATGAAAATGTGTTTAAATATCTCCAGTTACATTTACATTTCACACCAGGAACCTAATTTCAACTCAATAACCCCTGAGAATAAAGCATAAAATCTTGCTTAAGCCAGTAATTAGTTACATTTCATAGTAAACAAAAATGACTCATTAAACTTTTATGGTTTTCCTTGCTGGTAATAGCGGGTTATGTATAAATTTTTAAGTATCCTTGATCTCTGTAGCCTTCAAAGCTGTTATTTTAAGTCTTCATTTATTTCCTGATTAGAATGAAGAGCCATTCCCCATGTCTCCATGTTATTGCCAAAGGGCCAAAGGCCATTCATCTTTTCTGGGTTTACCTGGATCAGTATTACCTGTAGCCCCAAATCCTGACAAAGACACTGAGGCAAGTAGTGAACATTACACTTAAAGAGAGCCTTCAGCTTTGGAGATACAAATAGAAATTAGAGAAATTCGTCATTGAAACTTCAAATGGTATGTATAATCAACAGCTCAAAGTTCAATTGCATTCTTTCCTCAATAAATATCTCCTTAGTTATCATTTTTTCTACCATTCTTTACTCACCAGGGTCTGACTTCTTACATTGCCAGGGTGGAGAGTAGGGATAAAGAAAAAATTGGGAGAAATTAGTGATTCTCTTTGTCCATAGGGTTGATAGCCCGTGTTCCTCCATTTTTGGAAATTTAAGGTTCTCCTTGGCCCTTCATGTTAATATTCAAGTCATGTGGCCTTCTGTGTTAATGCCTTCCCCCACTGACCTCCTTTTGTTCTTTTAAGCCTCATCTACTTGTGGGCTGCTAAATTGTAGCGCAGAAATGTTCTCCACATAAGGCCGGATTGTTTCCCTTATCTACATTAAAGAATATTTGCTACTCCATCTCTTTTGCCTTTTATCTAGTCTGGGACCAAATCAGGATCCAAAAAAATCCCTTGTAGCCAGAAAAGGTCACACCCCCAGCGTGATTCCAGCAATCTGCTGGTGTCCGCAAAGTGCAGGAAAGGACATTATTTCAAAGGAAAATATGTGAAGGAAAATAGAGGGAAAAAAGCTATTTCCACAAGGAGGTCTGGGGAAAAGCAAAGGATGAAAAGAAATAGTGGAAAATATGTTGTTCTTGTAAATTCCAGAAGAATTCAGTGTAGGCACTTAGTCCTTTGATTTGTTGTTTGGGATTAGGTCCTCTTCACCGTGAGAATTTCTATTCAGTGCTTATAATGTGAACAAAATAATGATGATAATCTATAGTGTGTTTATGAGTAAGTCTCAGGGAACATAATGATGTGTCAGGCAAATTGTTTCCTGCTGCTAGTGAAATATCAATGCCGAGTTAAAATAACCTTAGAAAATGAATCTGTAGGTGCAACTGAAATATTTCAAAGCTGGAGTCTTTTATTCTATCACTGTGTTCAGATCTAGCAAAGAAATGTTACTCTTTTCATTTAGATATGTACCTACTTGAAAACTTGATCTCTTGCCTTCCTTATCAAAAGCAATACATTGTATAGTTCTTAAAGTTTTATTTGGGGACATCATGTCCATTTTATTTGGCTAAAGTTTTTCTTTTATTCCTGAATCTTTATTGAATTAGATAAAACTATTTTATGAGTAATTAAGGAAGTAAAATGTAATTGTGCTTTAGGTATAGAATTTATTATTTAGAAATCACGAGATTCTGTAGAAGTAGACCAGTCAGACTCTCTAATAGAGGGTCATTTTCATTTTTATAAAAGTTATCAGGTTTGAATACAAAATGCATCTCTTAACAGCAAATACCTTCTAACATCACAGATAATTCTTTGTCTGAAATTCTTCTTACTAGAGGTTGAAATGATACAGAGCAGGTTTTTAAAAAAACTTTTAATTGTGAAATAATTACAGACTCACAGGAACCTGCAAAAATAATACAGAATGTCTCATGTTTCCTTCATCCAACTTCTCCCAGTGATGGTAATATAGTTTATAAATATCGTATACTATCAAAACCAGGAAATCTAAATTGGTACAACTGTTTTAACTAGACTGTGCATCTTAGGTGTGATGAGTGAATGTGAGGAAGAATCTAGAAAGTTTTCCATATTCGAGACTTATATGATGTATTTAGTGGTTGCCTTAGTTTACTTGGGCTGCTGAATCAAAATTCCACAGTGTAGGTGGCTTAAACAATTGTAATTTATTTCTCACAGTTCTGGAGACCGGGGAGTCTGAGATCAAGGTGCCAGTCAATTTGGTTCTCTCCTAAGAGCTCTTTTCCTGGTTTTCAGATAATGCCTTCTCAGTATGTCCTTTAATGCCTCAGGTGGTGGAGGGGGTAAAGAGATGAAGCAATATTTCTAGTATTTCCTCTTAGAAGGCACAAATCCCATCATGAGGTCCCCACTCGTGAAAACCTAGTGACCTCCTGAAGGCCCTATCCCCAAATATTATCACCTTGGGGGCTTAATGCTTCAACATGTGAATTTGCATGAAGATACAATTTATTCCAGAGTGGAAGCATTTATCAAAATAGGGAACGTAGGTGAGGAGAGAAATACCATTTCCATCTTGGGAATGATGACTTGTGAAATGCCTGTGGAGATAGGTAGGAGGCAGCTGACACACCAGTCTAAAGTTTAGGGGTTTGGGTCGAGCTACAGATAGGAAATAGGAGATCTAGGAGTCATAAAAAAATGAGAGTGTCTGTAGGATGGGAATTGATGGAACTTAACATATCTGTTCAATAGAATAGTTCCTGGTTGGTAATGGAAATTATAGAAAGGAGCACTCAGCTTGGGTACCCCCATGGATGAAGAAAGATTTCATTAAAGAAGTAGGACTTTGAGTTGTTTATTTAGGTAGAGTGTGTATGTCTATGTATGTATAAAATCATCTAAGTATAGAGGCGATCTATCTAGGTTTTTATCTAGAGATATCTTGAGCTAAAAATTCTTCAAGATTCCCAGGATCCATTTCAAGATTTTTCTTTTAATCAGTAGGTTAATTTTAATTGCTATGTATTCAATTCACAAAGAGTAAATAATAGACATATCTAGTGTCCATTACATGCCAGACATGATAGAAATCCTAGGTAGTCATATAAGTAAGATTTATAATTCACTATGCATGAAATACTCAAAATCTACGAGGCAAGGCAGGTAGAATGTGTGCCCGATCTGAGAGGTGTGAAATGATTAACATTTTTCGTAGGCACTGGAGGGTTGTGGTATACAAATGAGAGTTTACTATATATACATGGGGAAAAGGCTCACAATATGTACGTTTTTTTTTTAAAAAGGGCACAAAATTACAGAGTAAGATTCAATTTTCATTATAACTTAATTACAGATAGTAAATATACCAAAATATAGGTTCCTTCATTTAGGTATGAAACTATGAGGGGGTTTTTTTATTAGATTTTTTAATATTTTCCTACTAGTTTTCTACAATAAGTATATCATGTTTTAAAATTATACATTCTTGGGGCACCTGTGTGACTCAGTCAGTTAAGCCTCCGACTCTTGATTTCAGCTCAGGTCATGATCTTGAAGTCAAGAGATTGAGCCCCGCTTTGGGCTCTGCACTCGCACGGAGTCGGCTTGTCCTTCTCTGTCTCCCTACTTGGGTGCTCTCTCTCTCTCTCTCCAATAAATAAATATACATTATGTTACATTCTTAAAGAAAAAAACAGCAGTTGAAGGGACTAGGCTTACCTAGTGCACGAGTGCTCTTGTGAATTACAAACACTGACCTTTCATAAGTACCCTCCACTGGTTTGCCCATGCCGACAGATTCCTCATTCTTCATTCACTTTGCTTTTTGTAAATTAAATTGTGTTTTTTGTCTTTTAAAACATAAACTGTGAATTGGATTTTTAATGATTACTTATTTTAAGAACAGTTAACCACAGACTTCTTTGTAAGTTATCCTATAGAATAGCTGTTTCTAGGAGAATCAAAGAAAGAGAAGCCTCAAGTTAGTTTTCAAAGAGAAAATGGAAAGAAGGCCCTGGAAACAAGCATCTTCTCTCTCTTGATACTGTTTAAAGCTTTTGACATTAGAAAAACATTCCAGCACCAAATGCTTAGGTCTCTGACGATGGATAAATCGTTAAGGTTTGGTCATCAGGTCACTCATCTGTCTTCCTGACCAGGAGATGACACAAGACTGCACTGCCTTAGGTACTTCCTTTTACCTCTTGCCATTGGACTGGGTCCATTATTTCTCTAGAGGCCCAGAAGAATGAAATCACCAGAACACCAGACGATCCTAGCATAAACTCTGGAAAGTTCTGGCTAGATGTCAACATGGAAACCAAGAAATACATATGTGTGTGTGTGTGTATACACACACATATATATATATATATTCTGAATGTATTCCAAATATATATTTTAAATATACATTCCAAATGTGTATGTACTTCAAGTATATATATATATATATATATATATATATATATATATACACATTTAGATTTTGCGTATTTTCCCCAAAGTGCTGAATAATGGCCACAGAATTAAAACTTGAGGTAGTTATATATTTTATTAATTATTGAATTATGAAACAAGCCAATTTTAATAAAAAACTCTGAAGACAAAGAAAAAAACTCATTAATGGCTTTGCTCCAGGGATCACAGAATACCAGAACTGAAAGGGACCATCTAATGCAGCTACCCATTTGTTTCTTGAATCTTCTCATATCATCTTTCAGGGTATTTGACCTATGCTAGACACCTCTAGGGACAGGGAATTCACTTCTTAAGGATAAAGATACTCCATCTTTCCAAGAGCTTTGATTATGATTCCTGTCTGGCTCGCTGCCACTTCGTCCATCGGTTAGTTGTCCTCTTTGGGCTCATGTAACTCTTCATATACAGATTTTCCTATTTTTAAAGAAAGTTTTGATGTCCTGCCTGGCAGTTTTCCTTTTTAGTCTTTGCCCTTTTTGTCTTTCCTGTTCAAGTTTCCAAATACCTTGATTCCTCTGGAATCAAGTGGGGAGCATGGAGTGCTCCCCACTTGATTGAGTGGGGTGGAGTGGGGTCCTGAGCATACGGGACTGCTTCGGTGCAGAATGGACTATCACCCCCTTTCTTGTAGATCTGAGAGTGTGCATCTATTTTGGTAGATCAGAGCATGTGGACTCCTTTGGGTAACTCCTTAACAGCCCGGTCATTTCACAGATTGTATCAAACCATCAAAAATAAAGATGCAGTTGCCGTAGTCGGGTTTTGAGTTGTAGTGGGCTGCAACTAATATGAAGGCCTGTTGCTTCCTTAAACATTTGAGGAATGTTAGATTTAATCTTCCTCTTTTCTTTTTGTGAGTTTGTTTTTAAACTCTTTCTTTTCTGGGGTGGGAAAGAGATGGGAAAGGTGGTCACACGTAGGAATAAGCAAAGATATGTAGGCATTTCTTAAGAAGTACTGAAGGGGGTGCCTGGGTGGTTCAGTGGGTTATAAACTTTGGCTCTGGTCATAATCTCAAGGTCCTGGGATTGAGCCCTGCATGGGCATCGGGCTCTCTGCTCAGCGGGGAGCCTGCTTCCCCTCTCTCTCTGCCTACTTGCAATCTCTCTCTCTCTCTGTCAAATAAATAAATAAGATCTTAAATTAAAAAAAAAAGAAGAAGTAGTACTGAAGGACACAAAGAGTTTATTACCTAAAATGCTCTGCTTTTTTGGGGAGGTGAGTGAAGTTCTTTTAGCAGGATCTAATTTTCATTATTTGCTCTAAAAAATAATTTAACCTATAAATTGAAATGTAGTCTCTATTTCTATGAGATTTATGGTGGACTTCTCAAGAGAGGGAAAAGTAAGCCTGTCATTTCAACTCTTATTTTTTAAAAGATTTTGCCATAGCTTCTGACTGTGAAATGAATAGACTTTGCAAAAAAAAAAAATACAGCTGTTTGTAAATTCCCACTTTTATGAATCACCATACTCGACCTAATAAGTATTTTTGTGGTGAAATTAAACTTCTTCTAATTCGCCTATTTAGTGTATGTGGGTCTTGGGGACCTTGTTTTGTCAGACCAGATTTAGTGAAGTGAGGCACCATGAGTACTACAGTGAGATCTGTGCTTTTTGGGAAACCAGCTGAGTTTAAGACCAAAAGATAAAGAGGTTTAGAAGGAAGTCTATTGAAAATAACACATGACGTAAGAGCCACAAGAAATTATTTAGCAGTTTCAAAGAAACTGTCAATAAATAATCTGTAAATAATCTAGCATTGCCCAATCTTTAACCCTGTAATCTTCCACTGTTTCTAATCTGTAAATAATCAGCAGCCAAATGGTGCAATGAGGATTTGTTGGTTTAGAGCTGATCGGCATAGCCCTCTGGCAAAGTCCCCCTTTAGGAAATTAGCTTATGTACTAGAAAATACATTCGTTTCCCAAGAAGAGAAGCTATCCCAGGAAAATGTTCATTCCCAGAAGAATTAAATGTTCTAGTGAAAATGCTCACCCAAATACGTGTGAACAACAACCAAAAAAAATGTGTAGTTTTACTGTCAGAGAGAAGCTATGATGAAGTTAAAGATTCCTTCTTTGGTAAGTTACTTGGTTGGTTAGAGTTCTCGCACTTGCAGGCAGGAGTCAATGGCCATCATGGATTCTGGCGGGAAATCCAGGAATGGTGGTCTCTGCCCTGTGAGGACAGGGGCACTTGTTCCGCCTTCTGTGCAGCGGAATACCTCTCAGGCAGGACGTTGTTTAGTGCTAAGGGAAATACTGCGCAAGTGCACGCTTTAGGAAAATGATAGGTAAAGTCCCATTCCAAATGGTTTTGTGATCTTACATTACAAGCTGAAGGAAAAGTCCTGATAGAATTTCTAAGAAGTTCCAATACAAGAGGCATAAGGAAAATTCTAATATGCAGACTTTATATTTTGAAAGAGAGAAATATTTCTTGCCCTTTTGAACAGTAGTACTTCTTTGTCTTTCTGTTATAAAAAAATCTGAAGATAAACATCTTCATTCATGTCTCTGTTTTCAATGTATTCTCTGAGACAAAAGTGGTCCAGCTCGTGCCACATAGGAGTATCGTGAAAAATAAAATTTCTGCTCTATCTGCTTCACCTGAATGAAATATAAGAACTTAACGTCTCTTGTGACGAAACCTAGAACTCAACACTGGAAAGAGCCATGTGAAAACTTTTTCAAAGATCTTAAATTCAGTTTTTGGTTTTCCTCTCTTTTATGAGTCAGCCCTATATGAAAATGTGCATTTATTCATTCCTTTGACAAATATTCCTTGAATACCTAGTGTGTGCAAGCACGGTACCGGGTACTGAGGATACAGCAGTGAATAAGACCAAAACATGGGACCCACCATCATGTGGATTATGACCGAGCTGGAGAGACACTGAGTGTGTAATCACACTGCGGAGTGGTTGAAAGGGGGCGGTGCAAGGAAGCACTTAGAGAAACCGGGTGAAGGGGGTCACACGGGTCCACGAAGAGAAAAGAGCTCCTCTCCTCTCCTCTGTCTCTCTCTCCCCCCCACCTCCCTTCCTCACTCCCTCTCGTCAGCTTTCCCTCTCTTCTTTAATCCCGTTTTATCATTTTCCTCCTCCATCTGTTAGAATGGTTATTTTACCATGTTTAATGTGTACCTTCAGTGTGTACATATAAATGCTCTTCTAAAATGTGCAGTTTGTTGTTTTATATGTATATATGTATATATATATATATATGTAATTTACAAATGCATTTTAATTTCCATTCTCCTTTTCCTTTTCTCATTGAGCATTGTCATTTTCAGACCATATATGTGTGCATTCAGTTGTGTGTTTCTACCTGCTGCTTAGTTCTACATGTTAGGCCTTCACCACCTTTGTCCTCTCTGTTCTTCTGATGCTGGACATCTAGATCTCTTCCAGCTCCTGCCACCCCAAATAACGCTGACATGAGTGTCCTCCTGTATCTCTCCTTAGGAGCCTGGGTGAGAATTTCTAATGTCTATCTATATTTACCCAGAACTAGGTTTGTCGAGTTGTTCGGTGTGCCTCTAATCAGTCTGGCCAGCTTCTTTCTGCCAGCTGCCTCACCAGATTGCCTACTCTAGCCTACTTTCCCACCAAAGCATGTAAGCGTCTCTAAATCCCCATATCCATGTTGACAGTTAGCATGGCCTCCTGATCTTTAATCTGCTAGTATCAATATGAGTGATGATTAGCGTGAGTGATGATTAGCAATGAGTGATTGCTCATTGTTCTATTAATTTGTTTCTCTAATAAGTAATGAGTTTGAAAATCTTTTTATACCCATCAATCTTTTTGCTTGCTCTTATGTGAACTGACTGGTCCTAAGCCTTACTTGTTTTTTTGTTGAGGTTTCTATCTTTATTGTATTGGTTTTCAGAAGTTGCTGACATTATTTCCTTCTTCAGTTTGAAAGATTACAAAACTCTCCCTGTCATGTGGAAGGGTTTTTTCCCATTATGAATGTGCTGGGGATAACATCTAGAAGAATCCAGAATACCCCAAAGCAAGACTCTAACCTATTAAGCGGTGTAGACATAGTACTTACACCCTGTGAAGATTTTTAAGATTTCACAATGGCTGTGTTATTTTCTAGCCTGCTTAGAATGAATTCTTGTATCAAATATCAATCTTATGAGAGTTTTCTCTTTTTTTCAAGCTGTCAGAAGGCTCCTGTATTCCACTTTTATATTAGAATCTTTACTGTGTATGATTCTTCTTTAACCTTCAGACATCCTGACTCCAAAATTCATTTTCTGGAGCAAGCTTTTGCAAATAGTTTACCAAAATTAATGAGCTGATAAGATTTCAGAGTTTACAAATATTGGGCATTATTTACACTATATGATTATACAACTTAACAAAATCTTCAAGGTGATTTATAATCAATGTTCATTTTTTTCTCAAAAACATCCTTATGTCAAGACTGTAGAAATAAAATGAATGTTTTGGAGCTATTACTGCATAGATAATACTGTACTAGACTTAAGGTGGAGACATGAGGGTGAATGAAATTAAATTCAATGAAATAAAACAGAATAGTGTTTCTCTTAAAGTTCAGTTGGGCATTTTCACACATTAATTAGCAAAACTTATTTATTGAACATTCAGTACATGGCACAAAAAGTCTTTGGCCCTATCATAGATGGTTGATGAATAATTAAAGATCAGTGAATGAACGTAATTACAACACAGTGAACACAGTTTTTAATACTATCTAGGAGAGACAGACTCCAGATACCATGGAATCTTAAAGAAGGAGCATCCACTCCAACCTAAGATTAGAAGTTGTTCCCTGTATGTAGAAAATGTGTAGGTGAAGAGACCAAGAAGAAGGCGTTCCAGGTACCCCACTTTCACAAACGTGGGTGGTAAGAAGTAGCCTGAAATACGCAGGGCAGCTCACAAAATCCGGTGTTGCTGGAGCTTGGAGCAAGAGACAGGAAGAAGCAAGAGATAGAGATGGACAGCAGGCATGCCCTTTATGCCAAGGGAAGGGAAGCTACTGAAAAGTTTTTTAAGCAGTGACACGGACTGACTTGCTTTCTAAATGATCATCTGGTTTCATGAAGGATAGGTTGGAAAGCACTTGGGCTGAAAATAGCAACAAATCAGGAATGTTTTAAATGATGGAAATGAGAGATGATGAGGTCCTGAACTAGAGATGAAGTAGAATCTGTCTGGTAGATATTTAAGAAGGTAGGAATTAGGGCTTGATGATTAACTGGATATGAATGAGAATTAAAAAAAGAGAGAAGTTAAAGATGACTCACAGTTTGCTACCTTGGGGGGCTGAGTGAATGAAGGCATTGGAGAGGGAGTATAGAATTTGGAGCAAGTTTGGCAAAGAATAAGGCATTGAGGATTTGATACATCTGGAACTTTCAAGTAAAGATGTACAGTAGGCAACCGAAAAAGAAAAGTTCAATAATAATGTGTAATAATCACAAGTGCCCAAAGCATGAAGGAGATAAAGGTATTTCAGAAAGAGGAAGGCATGATGATAGTGGATTCAGGAAGTTGGTGGAATTGAAGCTGAACCTTGGAGGCTGGGCAGCATATCAGTGAGCAAAGATCTGGGAGAGCATTCTGTGACCAGCACAGAGACTTTAACAGGCTCTGTATATGCAAGGCTACTGGGTCCTTGAATTCACAAACCTAGGGCTGGAAGGATGGAAACTTGAACGGGGTAGTTCTGAAGATGCTATAGAACTGGGTCCTTTTGTTAAGACATCCTAACTTGCAGTTTAAAATGTGCTATAGGGGTGTGATGAATGTGGGTCCTACCAGGTCAAAGAATGTAGGAAGAAATGACAAGAGATCACATAGAAATGGCAATATTGATAGTCTGACTAGTATATCATGATTCTGAGGCTTCAGGCTGAGGGTATGGGATATCAATACCTTCCAGCCACAGGATAAAGGAATATTCAGGGTAGGAGTTAGCTCTGGCACATCAGACAAAAGACTTTGGACAAGAAGATGCATTCCACACCCTCCTAATGGACTCAAACAAAAGGAAATAAAAAATGAGAAGCAAAGAGGTGTGCTGAGTAACAGAGAACAGGGTAGCAAAGCTTGATTAAAGCTGGATGTTTTTGAAAAGAGGGAATAATATTGGGAATGTCTTTGGGTTGGAAGCTCTGAATTCCAAGATTGTGGATTGTATTTTGTCTTATCAACCACTGAGAGTTTGTTGTTTTCCTTAGAAAAAGACTTGGTAAAAAATAATTTATTCTAGGAAAATGAATCTGGCAAAAATGTCCAGGATGGACTGAAAGGGGGAGGAACTGGAGGCAGAAATGCCTATGAGCACATTGTGAAAGAATCCAGACATAAGGTCAAGAAAGCTTGAAAAAAAGAAGTGTGTACCATACATATTTGTAAATCTGAATTGGCACCAGCATCAGTAGTTGTTTGTGTTTTTTTTAAGATTTTTATTTATTTATTTGACAGACCGAGATCACAAATAGGCAGAGAGGCAGTCAGAGAGAGAGGAGGAAGCAGGCTTCTTGCTGAGCAGAGAGTCCATTGTGGGGCTTGATCCCAGAACCCTGGGATCATGACCTGAGTGGAAAGCAGAGGCTTTAACCCACTGAGCCACCCAGGCACCCCTCAGTAGTTATTTTTATCTAAAAACTTTATCAATGCGTAATGAAACAAAGTTGTAATTCTAATACAAAAAGTCGATTTCTGAAATAATTTCTAGAACGTAATGAGATATTTTAGCTTTGTTTTTTTCCTTTATATATGACATAGGTTCAGATCATAAATATCTACTTAAATTTATGGGAATTTTTTGTTGTTTCATTTTTTATTTCAGGTAAAATTAACATATAGTGCTAGATTAGTTTCAGGTGTACAGAATAATGATTTGACAACTCTGTACATTACTCAGTGCTCATCACGATAAGTATACTTTTATCCCTTTTACCTATTTCACCCACCTCCCACCCACTTCCTCTCTGATAACCATCAGTTTGTTCTCTGGATTTAAGAGTCTGGGTTTTTGGTCTCTTTTTCCTATGGCCATTTGTTTTGTTTCTTAAATTCCACCTATGAGTGAAATCATATGGTATCCGTCTTTCTCTTAACTGACTTATTTCACTTATTTCACAGTGTACTCTAAAGACCGATCCATATTGTTGCAAATGGCAAGATTTCATTAGTTTTTTATGGCTAGGTAATATCTCATTATCTATCTATCTATATATCCATTCATGTATGGATGGTCAGTTGGGTTGCTTGCATATCTTGGCTTTTGTAAATAATGCTGCAGTAAACATAAGGATGCATATATCTTTTTGAATTAGTGTTTTTATTTTCTTTGGGTAAATATCCAGTAGGAGAATTAATGGATCATGTGAGAATTCTCCTTTTAATATTTTGAGGAAACTCCGTACTGTTTTTCATAATGGCTACATGAGCTTGCATTCCCACCAGCTGTGTACAAGGGCTCCTTTTTCTCCATATCCTCAACAACATCTGTTATTTCTTGTGCTTTTTGTTTTAGCCATTCTTACAGGTGTGAGGTGGTATCTCATTGTGGTTATGATTTCCATTTCCGTGGTGATGAGTGAGGTTGAGCACCTTTTCATGTGTCCGTTGGTCATCTGTATGTCTTTGGGAGGATATTTACAAGTGATATATTCAATAAGGGCTTAATATCCAAAATATATAAAGAACTTGCACAAATCACCACCAAAACAAACAAATGATCTAATAAAAAATAGAAAGAAGGCATGAATAGATTTATGGGAATTTTAAGTTGCTATGTAGATGAATGTCTCCCAACACAAATGTAGTAACAACTCTTAGGGTTTCCATATTCTTCCAGAGCTATCAAAAATTCTCAAAAGGGTCTCAAAATAAACTTTAACTTACATCAATTTAATATATGTCACTTCAATTCAACATATGTCACAATGTCTGGGGGAAAAGATGGTCATGAAAGCAAATGAACAATTGAAAAATACAAAGAATTCAATATCACAGGTTTAAATGGGTGACATTGGATGGGACATTTAGAAATGCAAGATTTTACATTTCTGCTATATTTAATTAAGTAGCTAGAAAATGACACAGTTTTTAATGTATTCAGTGCTTTAAAAATTACTGAACACCTCAAATGATAAAAGTGAGAAATATATGTTCAACTTTGATTTGCTTTCTAATAAGTAGAGGCATAAAAGATGTGTTCATGGCATCCATTTACTTTAGTGAATTGGATAACTTATCCTTGCATTTTGTAGCGTTTTTTAAATATCAAAAAAATGTGATTTGTAAGTAAAGATTTAGGATGTGAAGGAAGAAAAATCAATTTTAAAAGCCACAATTCACAGTAATAGTCATCAGATGAATCATTTACATTCAGCACAGAAGCTGGTATTATCAATTTTAATTTTGAAATATTTAAAAGGATGAACGAAATAAGAACTAGAGTGTGGCTATTGGTAATGAACAACTCCTTTATTAGAATTTATTTAGATAAATTAGTGTCCTTAGAAGAAAATCAGTGAGCTAAGCCCTGGTTATTGTGACAGGTAGACCCTGTGAATTCAAATATCATAAATAAAATACAGTTTCTGCCCTTAAGAAAAGTGACATCTTACTGCATAAAACGGTAGTGACAAGTGTGCTTTTAAGAGGCTATATAAAGGAGCGCCTGGGTGGCTCAGTGGGTTAAAGCCTCTGCCTTCGGCTCGGGTCATGATCCCAGGATCCTGGGATTGAGCCCAGCATTGAGCCCCGTATTGAGCCCTGCATCAAGCTCTCTGCTCAGTGGGGAGCCTGCTCGCTTTCCTCTCTCTCTGCCTGCCTCTTTGCCTAATTGTGATCTCTGTCTGTCAAATAATTAAATAAAATATTTTTTTTAAAAAAGAGACTGTATAAAAATTTTACCTTTGTTTAAACTGGACATATCCTATCCACCATTGGTGTAGAAACACCAGTTTTTAAAACGATAGAAGTAATTAGAAAATACCATTTGATTCATGGAGATTCACTTTATAGTTTGATTCACTTTATAGTTTTGATTTTTATTATACAAAGAGATATGGTCTGTTGGAACAGCAAAATTGTAACAAGATATTAAAAAATTTAGAATAGATGTAAGTAATCCTAAGTAAATTACTTAAACTTGTAGAAAAAAAGACAGTTAACAGCTTGTGAAAGCACTGTAAATGATGAAGATATAGGAGACTTAATTTATCTCAAAGTATAGTATACGACTTTGCTAGGGCTACCATAATAAAATGCTACAGAATGAAGGGGCTTAAACAACAGACGTTATTGTCTTACAGTTCTGGAAGCTAGACATTCTCTCTCCTTGACTATGTTCCATAGTCAATATGGCAGAAGTAGTTGATATAGAGGGATATCAACTGCCCCCCATTCAACCCACAAGAAAATTCTATGTAAAACAGTGAAATAATTTGGAGACATAAATTTGTCTGTGGTCCATCTGGCCACTTGAATAAAATAAAACCTTTGGGCAGCCTCTCACATAGTTGGGTGATGGGCATTAAAGATAGCACCTGACATAAGGAGCACTGGGTGTTATATGCAACTGCTGAATGTCTAAATTCGACCCCCACATTAGTAATACACTATAAATGAACTTGAATTTAAATAAAACAAAAAATACATAAATATAGTATACAGTATCTTATATCGTAAATTTGCCTATACATGCAACATTATGGGAAAATTCTGAACTTTTGTAAATACCTATTACATTTTAGTAATCTTCATAATATTCACATTATAGTCATGAAGTAATATAACTAGGTGATAAACTTTTATCCTAAAACTGGAATTAATCACCTTGAGATGGCTGCTTTGTTAAGCTTTGTTTTATTTAATCAAGGACTTGTCTTGTTTAACATGATAGTGTTATATAAATATTATAGAGTCTAATATTTGTGTATAGAGTTCTTCATCTGTATCAGAGGAGTGTTGCACAAAGACTGATGTTAAATTTCTCTGGGGAGTATTAATTAAATTTTAATATATTAAGATGTAAATAGTTCTCTAACATACTGACTGAAAAATTGTCTTCAACCCCTCAATGTTTGCTTCTAGAGCACCCAATTTGGGAAAAAAAAAAAAAAGGTACTTGGCCATTTTAACAAATCTGTGTTCAGTTTTTGGGAAAAGACAGCTATACCAAAGCTTGAAGTCAGAAGAACTGAGCCCAGAGAAGAATCTCAGGAAAGGCGTGTGTGTGTGTGTGTGTGTGTGTGTGTGTGTGTGTGTGAAAATTTTCCAGTCCCAAATTATAAAGCCTCCATAAATGTACCTACAAATTTTTAAAAATCATTTTAAGACTCCCCCAAATTCCACCAATTAAGTTAAGGATAGTGTTTGAAAATAAAAATATCTCTAAAAGACAAGTCCACTTCACCAGTCTGTCTCTGTCCTCACACTGGCCAGAGATTAGCAATACTTACTTGGACAGTAGTATTTTAATTGGAGAAAGGAGGATAGGGAGCTGATGATTTAGGAATTGTGAGCTTTTTATTCACTATTAAAGGAGATCATTCCCACAACATCCCATGAGGCCATTACTGCCCTTTCCCTCCCATTTCCAGATAAGAAATCTGAGGCGTAGAGAATTTAAGCAGTTGCCCAAGGTCCTACAGCTGTGAAGTAGAAGGGCTGGGAGGTATATACTCCAGCCTAATTCCAGAGTTAACACCATTAGCCCCCGTGTCTTCGTGTCTTCTTAAGGATAAGCAAGCATCCAACCAGGTTGTTTGAAGGATGCTCCAAGAAATAAGGAGACCTGGCTTCCTGCTGTTACATGTGTCCCTGTCCCTTTCCATGGAGGGGATGCAGAGCGGGAACTGTCTCAGAGCGGTTGGGAACCAGGCAGAAAGCTTCAAACTCCAAACTGGCAAAGCTGGAAGGAGCTCAGTGACTCTGTGTAGAGAGTAGAGGGAAGCTATCTGACGGCTTTTTAGGAAAGAAATCAAGAAACAGAGAGATTAAGGAACTTGCCTGAAATCACACATCTGTTCCAAAGATATCTAGTTAATGATAGCCTCAGAATTAAAAACAGACTTCCTTTTGGACATACAAGACTTGAAATGTCTGCCAAGGCCCCAAAAGAGGAGATGGGGCTTAATGTTCTGTAGTTTCTCCTGTCTGAAGACGAAGCAGGGCTGAGCCTGCCTGGCCATTTCCACTGGACCCAGCCCGTCTTTCCCTCATGGATAACCAAGCACTTTGTCCAGCTCCACAGCTAGCAGAGGGGACCGAACAGGTTTGATTGGAGGGGACCAGCGAGATGAAATTAAAAATAAATTTTTAAATTATAAAATCCAATCTAATGTATTCCTAATGGCTATGTAGATGTAATCAAATACTATTATTAGATTGTTAAATACTAAGTAATGATGACAGTGTTTGACTTCCAGTATCATGATGGTGAGGTTCGACGTCCACCCCCACTGTTTTCCACATAGTGATATGATGTGTTCTCACCAGTAATAGCAGCTCACTGCATAAATGAGTCACAGGTTCTTCAGGGAGGCAGGTGTAAGTTTGAAAGCCTTGTTGAGCAAATTAAATAATACGAATTATGATACTGCTATGAAGAATTCCTGGCCAGAGAGACCATGTATTTCATGAAACTTCAGAAAATATGTGTAGTAGGAATTGACTGACCTTTATATAGTTATGTTTAGGCTGAAATACGAGAAGTAAGGAGGAAAAAAAGGTCTATTTAAAAATAAAGAACAGTTTCTGTGGTGGATATCAGTGTTTTGTAATAAGGAAGACCACTATGGAGAAAGGCACTTAGTGATCTCTTGGAGAAACTAACAGAAACTGGGTACCACAGGCAAGGAAAACCTCTGAAGTTTGAATGGAAAGAGGTAAATATAATTCCAGAGGGAAAACCAGGACCTAGGAGGATCATATTTGGGACTGGAATATCAGGAAATAATGTATCTTTCTCAATATAAACAGATATGATAGAAAGAAAAAATGAGGAAAAAAATGCTGTCTGATTAAAAGATATTTAAATGGACCTGAAATTCCATGAACTTGATAAGACAAGCTAAGCACAGAACATTTAAGTGAAACTGAAAAGAAAAATAATAGTTTTCAGATTTAGTATAGAGGACAAGATGCTTTCTTAAAAACAGACTGTAAAACTATTACAGAAACAAAATGGCATGGTTAGAAAGATTCAAATATCTGAACATTTGTAGAAGTCTTTTCAAGAGAATTAGGATAACTATCCTTTTAGACTCTACATTTGGACAATAAAGAACTATGAGGAAGAGCCAGAATCCTGGGAGAATGAGGCCGTGTTTTCTTAGGGTTCAAAAACAGCCAGCTTACAATTCTGATTTGTATCCACACGTTGGTTATAACACTCAGCATCTAGGGATGTCTGTTTCATGGTTCTGCTCCCACTAGATTGTGAGCTAGTCATGGACATAGTCTCTCCTGGACTTTAGAGTATCCAGAACCTGTTATGGTTATAGTTATAGTTAGTATACATTACAGTTACTGTATTATAGTTACTAAATAAATCTGTAGGAGGAAAGTGGTATTTTAATAAAGGAAGAGGAAAGCAATAGGCTCAGAAGGAGAAGAGAACTATCCGCAAGGCTTTGTTCAAATACCACGGTCTTGCGAGGAGCACCCTAACGGTCCCCTGTCCCCTTCCACACTCTTGGTGCCTTTACTCCCTTACTGTACTGTGCGATGTACTGTTTGTGTGTGTGTGATAACCAAAGTTATTTATCTCCTGATTTTCCCTGTTGGTTCTATTTTCCTCTTGAATACTGGACCTTTCCAAAATTATGTGTTAGAATGTGAGATGGTCTTAAAATTTTTAAAATTAATGTCCCATGATCTGAAAGTGTGGCATTATTATGGTCAAAGTAGGAATACTTAGCTCTCTTGGTTTGCTTTGGTGCTGATATCTTAAATGCGTTTGAGCTTCATACACATGTGTCGGATACATTCTGGTCTATTATTATATCTTTATTTTTAATTACGTAGCATTACTTGATCTGTTTCCTTAGCTTTTCTACATTTATCAGTTCAAATAATAATTGAATGAAAGTAACAGATTTAACTAATGGTCAGTTACTTAATAAATGATACTGTATAATACTTTTTTTCCCCTTTTTAAAAAGAAGATTTATTTAGTATTTGAAAGAGAGAGAGAGAGAGCACAAATAGGAGTAGCAGCAGAGGGAGAGGAAGAAGCAAGAAGCAGGGAGTCTAATGCGGGGTTCGATCCCAGGACCCTGGGATCATGACCCATGCTGAAAGCAGACACCCAACCCACTGAACCACCCAGGTGCCCCATGATATACTACTTCTGCTTAGCCTTGTACATGGACATGATGGCATTCAATTATTATTTACTTAAATTGTTTAATAAACAATGGTTGAATGGAATATTCTAATAAGCTAACAATCCGTTCTCTTTGTTAAACACTTTTTAAAAAATATTTTATTTATTTATTTGACAGAGAGAGATTACAAGTAGGCATAGAGGCAGGCAGAGAGAGAGGAGGAAGCAGGCTCCCCGCTGAGCAGAGAGCCCGATGAGGGACTCGATCCCAGGACCCTGACATCATGACCTGAGCCGAAGGCAGTGGCCCAACCCACTGAGCCACCCAGGCGCCCCTGTTAAACACTTTTAATAGATTACCTTTTCACGGGCTTATATTCATTGGCCCTTCACAGATATTTTTGCATGTAATTATTCAATATACAGAAATGCAAAAAAGGTGGGGGTTTTTTTATTATAATGTTCAGTTAGCCAGCATATAGTACATCATTACTTTCTGACATAGTGTTCAGTGATTCATTAGTTGTATGTAACACCCACAAAAAGGTCTTAAACCCACAGGATATCTCAATTTCACCAGATCTCCTACTAATGATGTGTAACCTTTTATCTTCTTTATATGTTAGCACATATAAAATGGGGCCTAAATTAATGGATTTCATGTTTTAGAGATGTTTTAGAGATGAATATATAGGTTTTTCAAAAGTACTTAGGAGACAGTTACTATATAAAGCAATTATTATGCATTAGACAGATCCAATATCTAAAACGTGAGAAAAATTAAACTATGAGAAATGCCTAGTGCAGGTGCTAGAAAAGATTTTAATCCCTATAATATGTTACACTATTGTTGACATGCTGCTAATAACTGCATCATTGGCATAAATTTCTTAAAATTGGCATGTACAGAGAATATTATAGAAAGCCTACATAATTGGAAGAATTTTGTCTTATAGTCATTGTGGTCATTATATTAAGAAATACATGTTGATTCTTATTGGATTATTTTGTTTCCAATGTTTTACATTTTTCTTAATAAATTCCATTGTGGAAAAATATACAATCTTTCTCTGTTAAGATGAAAAGTTGTATTAAAAGTGATGGAATGTGTGGAGACAAGGGGAACTTCAGTTTTGGGGAGCTCTTCCCTCTGGTCATTCAGGTCAAACGATCATCCACAAGGCAAGGAAGCAGAGGAAACTTGGTTTGATGGACCCCAGGTGAGCCCAGAATCAGAGCAACAAAGAGAGATGGAGAGCTCAGATATTCTATATCACAGTTTTTCTATGTCCAAATGCTGATAAGTAGTGGCTAGACTATAAATATTTTTGGAAAAGCTTTTTGAATGGTGTCGCCAAATTTTAAATATATATATTTAGATGTTTTTTAGACTGTAAATCATGCATCAAGACTTGTGGCTCCTCCCCAAATACCTTTTCCCAATTTATTGTCAAATATGGGAAAGGAAGTTGGGATTTGAAACATTGCTCTATTAAGGGGTCGAATGGCTGGAGTTGCCAAGCAGAAGGATCCAAGTTATATCGCAGTGTTCTAGGAAAAGCATTCTAGAATATTCCCTTAACTAGAACACATAGATTTGCTTCTGTTTATAAGTACTTGTTTTTATGAGAGTTTCTGTATGACACTACAAATTTCCCTCTTACCGAGACTGTTTTCCCTGGGGAATAGTCCTGTCTTGTTAGACCTGAGCTTTTCACTTGATCGTGGGACTATACAGATGCATGGGAGGTGGAATCAGCTTGAATTGAATTTTAGGAAGGAAACACTTTAATCTGGATTGTTATTTCCTATTATGAAGTTTCAAATCAACAAGAGAGACAAAGTGTTACTTCCAGAAACCTCTGACACAGAGTGTCTGAGATGGGAGTCCGCTGATGATCACTTGCCTAGTTGGGTTTCTAAGTTTGCTGCGTGGCACACGGTCTGGACTGTTTACCAAATGTACTGAGCTGCGCAGAGACCTACCTTCAGGCAGCAGTTCACTTATGCCTAATCTAGGTGATGTTTGACCTGGATCTGTAGAATCTGATGGTTTTCCATAGGCTTTTTTTTTTCCCTCCCCAATATGCTATTGAATATGCAATCTTTAGTGCTTGGACAGAACCTTCATTCTTTTCTACTGCCTTTGGTTTTTTACAAATAAATGACTTCATTGCAAATCTTCTGCCTTCATATATGATGAAAAATAATTAAGGTGACTACAATGAATGGGTCAACTGGATGGCTAGGTCAAAACATCTGTGAAAACTGTTAAATTCTCCATTTTTCTGTCAGCATAGTATCAAGCCGTACAAAAATGTAGACCCCGTATATCTAACCAATATATGACAGTTAAACTAAATGCTAATTGGAGAAGTCTTTACTGCCATGTGTGTTGAGGTGAATACATGAAGCTTAGCCAGTGAAGAAACAGAATCAAGAGGAACAAGTAGGAACCGGATTTGCTTGTGATTAAGGAAATACCTCTGTTTTCCAGGCGTAGGTTGTATTACTCGCATCACACTGATGTGAGTAAGGAGGAAATGAATAATTAGTAAAAGAATAGTGAATAAATAAATTAGTGATGAATGAATAAGACAGCTTAAATGCACATACTTTTAATAAACACTGCATAGTTTGGAGCATTGGTACCTAAAACTTACATAACATTTTTTGATCGTGCTGTATATTTATGCAAATGTTAATGCTCACAGAACCTTACAGTGCTTTTAATTTCATAATGATTCGAGACATTGCCGGGTAATGTTCATCTAGAATTCCAAGGGAGTTAGAGTAGAAGAAATACTTCTCTCTTCTCCCAACTGTTTGAAAATCTTTTCTAACAGTACTATAAAGACTTGGTGTAAATTTCTCACAAAGCCAGAGCATGGGGCGAAATTGTAGGACAGAATACGAGATCAGGGAGTTTTTCAAACATGGAAACCATCCTTGCCACTACCACCACCATAAAGGACTAGACAAAGAGAGACCCTAACTCTTACCCATTTTCAAAGATCCAAAAGAGGCGTGTGTAGTAGCTATTGTGGTCAGGGTAGAGAGACTTCTGTCTTCAATGCTGTTCACCCCATTTTCTGCCTACCAAACAGCCTTCAAAATGTCCCTGTTGTATGGCACCAGAGTGCCTAGAACCCATCATAAATATACTCTGTATTCCACTGCATTGCATTTACTTACCCTTCTTGACTCTGTTATCCTCTCTGTCCCCTATGACCAGACTCTGAGCATCTTATGAGGCAAACGCATGTTTGGTATAATTCTTACCCAAAGGTCCTAGAAAAGAGTCTTACATATGGTGCCTAGTAAATATCTGAATGAATGAGGAAATGAAGGGAAGCGTGAAGGCCATCACACATTAGAAAGAAGCTGTCTGAGTGATTGAAACGTAATGATAGTTCATGTGCCTCTCTTTTTCCTGGCCCTCAACAAGTTTTGGTAAATGTCACTCTTTGTAGTCTACCTATCAGTCTTTAACTTATCATTGGATCATGCGTGGCCTTATCAGGGAGATAAAGTGTTTCCTTGTGATACGAATATTTTAGTTTTTCTTTGAAAATGGCATTTCTCATGACTGTTTTAGAACTTGTATAGAAGGTCTATAGAAAGTGTATGGAAGCCATGAGCATTCTTTTTCTAAATTTTGGTATTATCTATCCAAAATGCTTAGCTTATGATTGACTCCATTTTATTTTGGGAAGTATGCTTTGAGGGGTGGCCAAACACCAGTAAGTCACGATTCTTATGAGAGTCTATTTCCTGTTTTCTCTGAGGCTGAGTTCTATCTGAAGTCATCCCAGTACACTGACTCCTAAAATTGTTGAGGACATTTAGGAAGAGTTTTGGATTCCTGGTGATAGCTAAATGAAAATTTGCGTAAATATGTCATATAATGAGACAGAATTACCATGCTAAAAGTTCTTTGTTATGAGTGGAAAAACAGTTCTTATTGGCAGCACCATTGTCGGATAGAGATATAAGAAGGTCCTCTCAACCCATGTTACTTAGCTGTTAATAGTGCAAATTATAGGGGCACCTGGGTGGCACAGTTGGTTGAATGTGGACTCTTGGCTCAGGTTGTGATCTCATGTGATCTCATGACTGATAGGTAGACTACAAAGAGTGACATTTACCAAAACTTGTTGAGGTCAAGCCCTGAGATCAAGCCCTTCATGGGACTCCATGCTCAGCAAGTAATCTGCTTGAAATTCTCTCCCTCTGCCCCTCACCCTACTTATTCCTCTCCCTCTTTAAAATAAATAATTTTTTTTAAATAGTGTGGATTATGGAGTCATAAGACCTAGGTTCAAATCCTAGATTTGCTACTTTGTGACACCGTAGAACTCATGAGTGTGCATCAAACCTCATGGGCTTTAATTCTGGTTTCATTTCTTAATACCCTGTGTGACCTTGGGCAAGAAATTTACTCTCAGCATCTCTCAGTTTTCTCATTTTTTTTTTCAGTTTTCTCACTTATAAAATGAAGATATTAATAATCTTGTATCTTTCATAAGATCGTGTTTACTAAGTGGGTTGATGTACTGGTTCTATAACGTTGTTGAGAAAAAGGCCTGCCGTATTGTAAGTGGGATATAATGTTACGTTATTCCACTACAGTGCCAGCTGCATGAGAAGCTCATTGTCCATTTTTGTTCACTGCTATATCGCCTATAGCTAGAATAGTGTCTGGCATGTAGTAGGCATTTAACTCATATTTATTGAATTAGTGTACATTGCTTTTCTTGTCTATGAAATGAGAATAATGAGATGGGCTTCTTTATAGAGCGTTTATGAGCGTTAAAGGAGGTAATGCTTATGAAGAAACATAACACTATTATCATCATTATTACTATATGTAAAGGGCCATAAGTTATATTAGAATATAAATATTTGTTCTTACCCTATATCATCTAGCTATTCTGCTTTTATGACTCATAACTTCGATCTTTAGAGTTGAAGAAATTAATTTGCCTACTTTCATAGACATTTTCTGTCATAAGATGAAGGCAAATACTATCCTAACTCTCATTACAGAATAATGAAAATGCTGATCATTTAATATTTCTTTTTTATCTTCTCATACTCTAAACATCCTTTGACTTCATTAAACTTTTGTGAAAGTTTCAGGTTGACCATCTGCTCAAGTGCACCATCTGCTATTCACTTTGTAAATCTGCTGAGTAGACACCAAAATTATGTTGGAAAACATATGAAAATTATGTTACAACTTATTTGTACTATATTGACATGAAGCTGCAGATGGGAGAAATATACTTGAGATTTCTGTATACTTGAGATTTCATATGCAAGTCAAGGCTAATTGCCCAAGACTATTAAATACTTTTAGCAATGTGAAGTCAGTAGAAAATGTTGACTACATGGATTTGATCTCTCATGACTTAAATGCAAAGTTTTTATGTGACAGCAAAAAAAAGTATATATTTTCGGATTCTGAGAGTTGGTTTTGAATCAGGAAAAAACAAAATATATCCATGAATATTTTTATTTAGCATAGACTCACTGCTGTAAGGAGGATTGGTTCACGGTAGCAAGAGTAATTGACATCAATTGTAAAGACCGAGAGAGAAGTGAATTTCCACGTCATCGAAAGCAAATGTGTATCAGGAGGTTAGTTCAGTCTACAGCATGAGTCTATGACCTATTCTGAGCAATTCCTGTTTCTTCTAGCAACCAGCCATTTTTGGTTGGTTAGTGTGTCTGGATAGTGTCTGGAAAACATTATATGGTGACAGAGTAGCCAGAGGAGAACTTTTTCTATTTCTTTTTAGCATATCCACCACTGGACCTTGCTACTTGTCTTCTCCACTGCTTCTCTTAGGGATTCCTTCCTTTTCCTCCCTTCCCTTTGTCAGATAATTTACATTCTCATCATCCTCACCTACATCATCTCTAGTGTAGGGAAGGGCAAGGCTGCTAAAAGGCACAGCTGTGTTCCTGACTGAACTCATCTATGGTCTAGACACCATATAACTATGTCACATAATAACCGTTTTATATATCTACTTAAGTGACCAAGTCTCTATTTCAGGAACAAACTAATGTAACATACTTTAAAATTTTGGTGATTTTTCTTTTTTTTAGAAACTGTTTAAAAAAACAGAAACAAAAGTCACCTGTATTCTAGACCCATTATAATTGATGGCTATGATATGATTTAAAAAAAAAGGTGCAAATATAAGTTTAAAATTGGTATACAATTAGAATAAACATTAGGGTTTTAAGGATGTTTTCAATATTTACTTTCTCATGTATCAAATTTACTGTACAATTTATATTCTATCAATTGTCTGCTTTTGTGTAAGTATACATGGTATGAGACACCCATGATGTAGTATACAGGGCATTGAACCTGAAATCTGAGCCTCTGAATGGAGTCTTGTTCTGCCACTTTCTAATTAGGCAAATGATTTAACATTATTGAGTCTTTACTAGGTCATCCATAAAGAAGAGCTAATGATGGCATTCTTAGGGTTGACATAAGAATTAAGGGGCATGACCAGTGTGATACGTTTCATATTCAACAAATAGAATGCTATAATAGTCTATGCAAGCTGTATTTATATAACTTTTCTTCAAAAAGATAATTTTCATATTTAGTGGTAGAATATTTTCAAGACCACATTGTGCTTTCAGAAGGTAATTTATTGTGTATATTTGTGACTCACGTTTTCCCCTGATTATCTTTGGATGAATAAGAAAGTTACAAATAATTCAGATTCAGGATTATGATGATTCTGGAGTTACGCTTAGTTTTATACAATGAAACTACCTAATGACCCATCATTTGAAATCCCATCCTAAGCTATTTGAATATGTAGAATTTGGTATGGAGGAATGACGTGTGTCATCTTTTATCAGTGGCTTGCTTTTTTATGTGCATTTTTCAATTACTTTGGGGGTAGTAGTACTTCTATCAGAATGGAATAAGAAATAATCAACTTGCTGAAAATATATAAACCAGAAATATTATTTATGTAACTTTTTTTTAATACATAGGCAAGCAATTGCACATAGGACAAGAAGAAGTAGAATTATAATGTTCTCAATAAGTTCATTGTATGCCACAAGCTATCATTCAAGACTGGAGGTCTCTTGCTACCTTTGTGCCTTGTCTTTTGAATGCCCATGTGCCAGCATTCTGCTTTTTCCTTACAGCTTTCTGCCTTGAAATAAGGTGATTTTCTTGTTTCCTCTTCAGTGCCCCTACTTCTCCTTATGCCATTCTTCCATCACTTATCTATATCTCTAAGATTCAAACTATAAGGAAAAGTATCAGAAGGCTTCCCAGGACAACCATGTTCTAAAATCACAAGAGAGAAATGATTCTCCTATAGAAATAGAAGCATCTGGACGATTCTAGACTAACTTCTTCATGGTGAAGAAAGCCGGGTCATTAACACAGAGAAGGCAGGGCCCAAGCATCTCGGTCATTACCACCATTTCAGGTTTTCTATTCCCTATCCCCCTGTGATCACCAGTAAAAAAACCCAGCTTCCCTTCCAAAGGGACTTTCAGCTATCCTTCTGATGTCCTTGGATGCCAATACAAAAGTTTCCACTCCTGGCCAACTTACTTTCCTAGGATTTCTCCACTCAGTCCCTTCTTCCTTGATACTACCCTCTTGACCACAGTACAATACACACCTGCGTGTGTGTACACAC